>NC_136797.1:25057197-25162197 GCF_951216825.1 Electrona antarctica
TGCCACCTGGTGGCACTGCCGCAGAGAGACACAAAGGTTCTGAAGTGGCTTATACCATATTGCTGGAATAACTCTCTCTCAATCTCTCTCTCCCCCCCCTCTCTCTCTCTCTCCCTCTCTCTCTCCCCACAACAGATGTAAATCGTATATAAAGAGTGGCTACATTTGACAATTGTGAGGTATTTTTACTTCACTGGAGTATTTCCAATTTCTGTCCTTTTCCTTCTACTCCACTACATCTCAAAGGCAAATATTGTACTTTTACACTATAGTTACTTTGTAGATTTTTATTACTATTACAAAGCATACAGTAACCACTTTACCTTCAGCCCTATACCGGAAGTGTTAACCCATTTTGGGGCGGGAACCCCTTTTGGTGTTTTAAACATTGTTATAATTTAGCTATTGAAAAATAGCAGGTCTGCTATTTTCAGTTATTTTTTCCTGCCTAACATTGAACCAGTTCAGAGCGTTTCCACTGCAAATTAATTGGTTCAGAACCGTAAAAGTTGGTTCAGAACCGGAACCGAAAAAACAAAAAGTTCCGTCGAAAGCGCCAAGGTTTAAAGAATCGACAAACGGAACCAATTCTAGAACCAAAGTTATTTTTGGTGGAAAAGGGGCCTGTGTGTTGCAGACAGTGATGTCGTTACCTGTGCCACAGCCACCTGTGTGTGTTGCAGACAGACAGTGCACACACACACACTGTAGCGTCACGAAAGATGCCAAATGCCGCTCGCGGCAGGAGTCTCTTCCTGGTTTTTTTAGACGGCTGGTGGACGGAAAATGAAGCTCGCGTGCGGCTGCAACTTGCAGCGCTGGCGAAGCGTTTCAACAGCAGCACCGCCCCGGCGGCAAGTGGAAGCAGCACACGAGCTTCATTTTCCATCCACCAGCTGTTTGAAAAATCAGGAAGTGAAACCCGGAGGACGCGTGCTGCTTAACACTCCCATCGCCCAGGACGAAGTACATTGTCCTTTCTATTAGTAACGCCCGACGCCCAGGACGAAGTATTGTCCAAAAGACGAAGATTATTGATACGAGAACGGATCGCATGGCTCTATAGCCCAGGCGCGCCTCCTGGGCAATCCTCGGTGACGCGCAAGAGTGAGACGTCATCGAAAAACTCCCTCCTCTGTTTAGCTGATGAAAACGAAAATCTTAAAACGTTCATAACTCGCGATCTAAATCATCCCGTCTTTTTCTGAAAAAAGATCCTGTGTTAGACGGCGCTCCGCGGTCCAGTCGCTAGTCTCGATAGATTTATTCTTGTCTCCCGTTGTTGTCGATCGACTCTAGAGTGGTGTGGCTATTGTTAGCTGCTACACACACACACAGCAACAACTTCCGCCGGTCCGTCCGGAAAAGGGGTCCGTGTTTATAAATCGAATGGGCGCATTAATGTAATGGATTAAATAACCCCGGGCAATTAACCCCTTTTGGTGTTTTAAACATTGTTATAATTTAGCTATTGAAAAATAGCAGATCTACAAGCTCATAGCGCGCCACCGAGTGGCGCGCTACGAGCTTGTAGGTCTGCTATTTTTGAAAAGTCGTGAAAATGTGGCGCAAATTTGGAATATATTTTTTCATGTTTTTAACTCAAATCTTTGCTTCTGGGGGGGTTCCTGGAACAACATATTTTCAGATGTGGGTCAATTACATATATCATTCTTGGGGTCCTTGACATGAGCACCACTGATATAGAAACATGAGGTATTTCAGAAAACTGTCAGGATTTAGAAGACATTTTTTTCCATTTCAACGTCAGGCCTAAATGGGTTAAGGTGTGGGAGGCACCCCAGTGATGTCGTTACCTGTGCCACAGCCACCTGTGTGTGCTGCTTAAGGTGTGGGAGGCACCCCAGTGATGTCGTTACCTGTGCCACAGCCACCTGTGTGTGCTGCTTAAGGTGTGGGAGGCACCCCAGTGATGTCGTTACCTGTGCCACAGCCACCTGTGTGTGCTGCTTAAGGTGTGGGAGGCACCCCAGTGATGTCGTTACCTGTGCCACAGCCACCTGTGTGTGCTGCTTAACTGGCTTATGGCCAGCCTAATTAAACAGTGGATTGTGCCTTCCGCCTGCACTATTCATATGTTTAATTTGTCATTTTAATGCCAATAGAAAAATCTGTGATATACACACTGCATCTCATTCTCACACGGCAATCCTATAGTAGACACTCAGTCCTGATGGTGGCGGTAGCGTCACCATTGTGCCGGTTTTGACCAAATAGAGCGAATCTGGCGATATCACTTCCGGTTTAAGGAATCACAACATCCGGGACTAGTTTGGACTGGTGCAGCACTATCAGATGTCCGGAATGCTAAGCGATCATTGTTTATTTTAATAACTAAGTCAAATTAAGCTCTAATCAAGCCCAAAATATCGCATTTTGCGCGATCACACACG
Organism: Electrona antarctica; assembly: GCF_951216825.1. Taxonomy (NCBI): domain Eukaryota; kingdom Metazoa; phylum Chordata; class Actinopteri; order Myctophiformes; family Myctophidae; genus Electrona; species Electrona antarctica. The sequence goes on from NC_136797.1 coordinate 25,059,612, forward strand.
TGCGTGATCGACCGTGCACACGCGGATTTCGGCCGGTTTTAGGTAGATTACATCGGCCGTTAGCCAAACAAGCTAATAGTTGCTACATTTTGTTATATTAAGCTCCCGATTACAAGGGGATTAAACGATTACGGCAATACGTCAAATGGACATGAGGGATTTATTGATATCAATACCATAAGGGGGTTAAGGTGTGGGAGCACCCAGCGATGTCGTTACCTGTGCCACAGCCACCTGTGTGTGCTGCTGCTGCTGGTGCAGCTGGTGCTGCAGCAGGTGGAGGTAGTGTTGGGACGCCAGCGGCGTGGCGCACGGAGAGCAAGGGCTGCTGGGAGAAATGCCTTGTTGGGACGTCGTCGTCGCCACGGCGAAGAAGTCCTGTTCCCAACACACAGATCAATAAACGCATTGATTAACCCATTTTGGACTGAGGTCGATAAAAAAAAAGGCTTCTAAATCCTAACAGTTTTCTGAAAAAGCTATAAATGGTGCATTTATATAGCGCCTTTATCCAAGGTGTTTTACATACACCGATTGCAGCGGAAGCCATGCAAGGTACCAACCTTGCATTTCAGAAAACTGGAGGATTTAGAAGACATTTTTAAAATGTTGAGGTCAGGCCTAAATGGGTTAGACTGGAAATTGTCTGTGATTTTACATTATTGTACTGAGCAAAAAAAAACATGATCGGGACAAACCTATAACAAAGTACTGTACAATGGACAACAATATGAAACTCAAGTTAAATCAATAAGGCAAATAGGAGCAATAACACGACAAGAAGTCAAACAAAACATTGACCGGTACAAGTGGGTCAGGTAGAAGCTTTGAAAAAGGTAAAATGCTTACGAAAAACAAGTGTGTTTTCATCAAGCCCTTAAAACCGTCAACTGACTCAGCATGTTGTATCGCCAAGCGTAGAGCATTCCACAATGTGGATAAGGCATTATAACACTCGTTATAAATGTTTGTAATCATGTATAACAACTTATAACCACGTTTATAACATATAACAGTGCTGGTCATAATGCATTATTATGGTCAGTGGAACAGCACATTATAACTATTATAACTTAGGTGGTTTAAAGGCACATAGAGAAGTGCTGTAATTTCTGTGTCATAATGCATTATAAGCAATGTGTATCAAATGGAATAATGTCTTATAAGCATCAATAATATGCTATAGCAGGACTTTGAGACCTTTAAGTAAAGTGGCAACATGCTTTAATGGTTATTAGCAGTTGTATCATTTTATAATACCCTGGCCTATAGCATGACTTTGTGACCTTTAAGTAAAGTGACAAAACTTTGTATAATATGCTATAGCATATTATTGATGTTTATAAGACATTATTCCATTTAATAAACAAATTGGTTATAATGCATTATGACACAGACATTACAGCACTTCTCTATGTCCCTTTATAACCACCTAAGTTATAATAGTTATAATGTGCTGTTCCACTGAGCATAATAATGCATTATGACCAGCACAGGGCTGCAGCCTGCAGGCTATCAGAAATGACTTTGGACAGATGAAAAAAAACTTTAGTTATAACTTGCAGAGTGACAGATTATTTTACCTGGGTTAAATTTTCTGATAGTTGCATTTGACATGCCATAATAATCTCCATGTGTTCCATGTGTTTCATTAGCGCGATGGAACGTGACAAAATAGGCTACAGCTGAGCTTTGTTGTGCTGCTGACAGGCAGCGCTGCATGTGCACAGTAACACACGCGTTGAAACAAGGCTGTTGGTAAAGATACCGAGAAGGAGTGGACAGTGATGTCACTGTTATGCAACACGGAAGTAGTACGGACTTGAAGCTGTTTATAAACAGTCAGTCAGTGACATCACTGACGAATCCTTGGTGTTACTCTTCCTGCCACCGAGTAGCCTCTGAAACCAGGCTCTCTTTTCACCTCGCCTCTGATTAGGGCGCTATACTCAGAAAAGTAAATAAAATAAAATGAGAACGCCTTCAGAATGGTAAACACGTCGCATGCTGCAGCTACTAAATGAATACATAAGGCGTGTTTTGTGCATTGACAGAAGTCAACATCATTGTGGCTCAGGAGGTAGAGCAGGTCGTCCAATGATCCATGGGTCGGCGGTTCGAATCCCGGCTCCTCCTGTCTACATGTCGAAGTGTCCTTGGGCAAGACACTGAACCCCAAATTGCTCCCGATGTGCTGGTTGGTACCTTGCATGGCTTCCGCCGCAATCGGTGTATGAATGGGTGAATGTAATGCACAATCTATGTAAAGCGCCTTGGATAAAGGCGCTATATAAATGCACCATTTACCATTTATTATTGTCAGTGCAATGCACACACTGGCACCCCAAAATCTAACACATCCATCATATGTACCTCGTGTTAGCTGCAGCTGTGTTGCTTCAGTGCACAGTACAAGCTCAGCCTGTCATGCTTTTTACCCTTCTGTTCATTTTTACCTGGACAGGAAAGCAAACTGCAAAATGTGGAGATGGAGGAGATGGAGGAAGCAAGGTACCATTATGAGGAGGAAGTGGCATGAGGAGGAAATGGTACCTTGCTTCCTCCATCTTTTTCAACATTCCATCTCTTCTCCCCCCGCAGTACTCTTCCCCCCACCCCCATCTCTCTCATCCTAAATCTCCTCTCTCCCTCTCCCCCTCTCCCCCCCTCTCTCTCTCTCTCTCTCCCTCTCTCTCCCTCTCTCTCTCTCTCTCCCTCTCCCTCTCTCCCTCTCTCCCTCCCCCTCTCTCTCTCCCTCTCCCTCTCTCTCTCTCCCCCCCTCTCCCTCTCTCGCCCTCTCCTTGCTTATCTCCATGCAGCAGATGCTGCTGAACCCGTTAATGGGATTATGGTGGCTTTCCTCCAAAATCAAAGTGAACATTCTAGGTTTTTGGATTAGGTGTCCTCCGTTCACAACCACCAGGAATATCCATCTCCTCCTGCTCTGCTCTGGTCATTACCATAACTCTGCTCTGGTCATTACCATAACTCTGCTCTGGTCATTACCATAACTCTGCTCTGGTCATTACCATAACTCTGCTCTGGTCATTACCATAACTCTGCTCTGGTCATTACCATAACTCTGCTCTGGTCATTACCATAACTCTGCTCTGGTCATTACCATAACTCTGCTCTGGTCATTACCACAACTCTGCTCTGGTCATTACCATAACTCTGCTCTGGTCATTACCACAACTCTGCTCTGGTCATTACCATAACTCTGCTCTGGTCATTACCATAACTCTGCTCTGGTCATTACCAGCAGCAGTATACAGCAGAGGCGTATCTACAATAAGGCGAGGGCAGGCGTCCGCATGTCCAAATCCATTTCTGGCCTGGCCAAAATCCATACAATGACAAAAGAGAGAGGACAAAAACAAGACCTGAGAACTATTAGTGGACTGCTGATTGGCCGTTGCGGTAGAGCACGACCCTCAATCACCCATTGGAATGTAAATGCATGCCTTTCAGCCTTTGTATCCTACTGTAAACCTAGTGCTACGATTGTGCGCGGGGAGACGACAATTAACCTTAGAGTATATATGAATAGAGACGGCACCAGAGTTCTCCTCCCATCCACTTGCATTAAGTTGCTCAAAAGCGCATGAGGCGATTTCACTGTGCATTCTGGGTAGGAACAGAGTGCATTCTGGGATGGATTGGGCCCAAACACATGAACGCGCTGCCGCTGACTATCATTGCAGGCATTCAGCGTTCACGTGTCATCGTGAACGTGCACAATGATAGTCAACGGACCAGCGCGTTCATGTGTTTGGGCCCACGCTGCAATATCAAATTCGGCCACTGTGTCCATTTCGCCTCAGGGTTTAATCCGGGTGCCGTCTCTATTCATATATACTCTAAGCAATTAACACATCTTGCCTGTCCAAAATGTAATTCCTGGAAACGCCACTGGTATACAGTAACTCTGCTCTGGTCATTACCAGCAGCAGTATACAGTAACTCTGCTCTGCTCTGGTCATTACCAGCAGCAGTATACAGTAACTCTGCTCTGGTCATTACCAGCAGCAGTATACAGTAACTCTGCTCTGGTCATTACCAGCAGCAGTATACAGTAACTCTGGTCATTACCAGCAGCAGTATACAGTAACTCTGGTCATTACCAGCAGCAGTATACAGTAACTCTGGTCATTACCAGCAGCAGTATACAGTAACTCTGGTCATTACCAGCAGCAGTATACAGTAACTCTGGTCATTACCAGCAGCAGTATACAGCAACTCTGCTCTGGTCATTACCAGCAGCAGTATACAGTAACTCTGCTCTGGTCATTACCAGCAGCAGTATACAGTAACTCTGGTCATTACCAGCAGCAGTATACAGTAACTCTGGTCATTACCAGCAGCAGTATACAGTAACTCTGGTCATTACCAGCAGCAGTATACAGCAACTCTGCTCTGGTCATTACCAGCAGCAGTATACAGTAACTCTGCTCTGGTCATTACCAGCAGCAGTATACAGTAACTCTGGTCATTACCAGCAGCAGTATACAGTAACTCTGCTCTGGTCATTACCAGCAGCAGTATACAGTAACTCTGGTCATTACCAGCAGCAGTATACAGTAACTCTGCTTTTATGCTTTTAGGGTTGGGGTTAGAAATGGCAAACAAGGTAAACACACATGGCATTCATAAAAAAAAATTATGTCCTCACATAGTACGGCCAACGTGTGTGCACGTGACCTGTCCTACCATGATAGTTTGACCTGGCTTGACCACACTGAGCTGAGTCAGACTGTGGAGGATGTCGTCGACTTGCTGCTCACACAGCGACGCTGCTGGGAGTTCTCCTCCTCCTCCTCCCGCTCTCCTCACGACTCCTTCCCCCTCCCCTTGGTCTGCTCCTGTCTCTTTACCACCTGGAGAGCACACACACGCACACGCACACACACACCTGAGTCAACTATTCGGATGGAAACCCTAAAGTGAAACGTCTCCTTTTTTATGAACAATTAAAAATAGTTGAAAACAGCCTAGTGTAGGGTCGATTTTTATTCTCATTGAAAGGAGGTGTCATTCACTACCGCCGTTTTTCCATTGTACATCTAGTTATTTGTCATTTGTTGATGACATGACGTATTAATGTGTGATGAATTTAATACATAGGACCACAATGGACTTTGTCCCCAGGACTTTGTTTTGTTATCCTTGTAGCCTAACAATGTCTAACTTCGGGTTACTTCAGTAACCTCAGTTGTATAAGTGACTCGAAGAAGAGAGTCATATGGGTCCGAGCCACTTGGTGGCGCTGGAGCACAGAACAAAACATAAACTCACGAGCTAATTTATTGGTTCGTGGAGCTGTCACTCAGAGCGGTGTCGCCGGTCCCAACCCTCAGGTATAAAACCGGTGGGCGTGACCGCTCGAGTCATTCCTATCAACCATTTTTCTGCCGCCTGCCAAAGCAGACGGGCAGTTCGATGACTCTCTTCTTCGAGTCACTTATACAACTGAGGTTACTGAAGTAACCCGAAGTTGTCTTAAGTGCCTCTCTCGAAGAGAGTCATATGGGTCATCATAAAACTCCCGTATGATCACCCCGGCTGACAGGACCGCTCCACGGTCCCCCTTTTTTTTCCCAGAGACACAGACACACGAGACGTCACCATCACGTGAATGTGTGTCCCCTTCGCAAGGGAGACTGAGAGGGTTAGCCAGGTTACTGACCTGGCACCAAGACCGGGCCAACTACCCGGTGGCCCAAAGTCCCTCTAACAGGCAAAACTAAAACACTGATAGAGGTGAGGGGAAACCCCGGGGAGCCAACAGTGCCACTGTCCCCTGCTCCCCAGGAGGTTCCCCCCCCCCTACAGACGCACCCAGGAACCTCCACCAGGCTCCGCCTGGCGGTCAAGGGATCCCTCAGAGGAGCCGACAGCTATGCTGCCTTATGTGCTCCCCCAAGTCTGCAGGGTTCATGTCTTACGTGACTAACGTGCGGCCGCTCCCAGGACTGCATGGGCCAGGTTCAGGGGAGCCACATCGAGGTTGTAATACGTGGCAAAAGTCGACGGAGTCGACCAACTCGCCGCCGCACACACATCCAGTATGGGAACGCCTTTCGCTAAGGCCCAGGATGCTGACATGCCCCTTGTGGAGTGAGCACGCAGTCCCTCGGGGAGATCCACACCACTGGCAGTGTAAGTCAGTTGTATGGCCTCCACAAGCCATTGTGAGATCCGTACTTTCGTGACGGGTTTACCCTTCCGCTGTGCTTGAGGGGCCCAAGCAACGAAAAGCTGATCCCCTTGTCTGAAGGGGGCTGTCCTGGCCTTGTACAGCTTCAGCGCCCTGACTGGACATAGGCTATTCAACCGCCTGTCCTCCTCCGAGGCAAAGGGCGGCGGATGGAAAGCCACCAATTCCACTGGCTCACAGCCAGAAGGAAAATTCTTCGGGAGGAACGACAGGTTCGGCCTGACCGTAACCCTAGTGTCATCGCCACTGAATCTCATGCAGCTCACGTTGACCGAGAGCGCGTGAATGTCGCTCGACCTCTTAGCCGTCGTCAACGCGACCAGCAAAGCGGTCTTCAGAGAGAGGAACTTCAGGTCCACTGTGTCCAACGGCTCAAAAGGTTCCTTTGTGAGCGCGTCTAGTACAACCGTCAGATCCCAAGCTGGAACCAGGGATCTAGTAACCGGCCTGAGATGCATGACACCCTTCATGAACTGTCGGACCAGTGGGAGCTCGCTCACCGGACCGTTGTTTATGCCCAAGTGGTAGGCGGAAATAGCCGCCAGGTTGACCTTCACAGAGGATAAACCTAGACCTCTGTCCAGGAACTCCTGCAGATAGGACAAGATGAGAGCCACCGGAGCTTGGAACGGGAGGATCCCTCCTGGCCTATTCGAACACCAGCGCACAAACAGCTGCCATGCTGTGTTGTAACGCCGTCTGGTAGACGCGGCCCTAGCGCTCAGAATGGTCTCGATGACGTTCCGTGGCAAGCCGGCTATTCCAAGAGGGGCCCCCTCATGGGCCAGACCCACAGGTCCAGGTCCTGGGGGCGCGGGTGGAATATTTCTCCGCCGGCCTGCGTCAGCAAGTCCCGCCTCAGGGGAAGTTGCCACGGTTCGTGGTAAAGGAGGGGGACAACGTCCTGCCTCCATGATCCCCAGGCCGGAGCTACCAGCAGGAGTTGGACGTCCTGCAATCTCACTCTGGCCAACACATGCGGGATTAGTTCCAGTGGCGGAAACGCATAGAGCAGACCCTGTGGCCACTGGTGCGCCAGTGCGTCCAGGCCCAGAGGTGGTTCGCCCTTCAGTGAGAAGAAGAGAGGGCGTTTCGCGTCCTCTCTTGTGGCGAACAGATCCACCTCCGGAAACCCGAAGTTGTGCCATATCTGGTTCGCCACCTGAGGGTGGAGAGACCAGTCGCCGTAGCGGAGTGGCCCCCTCGAGAGGAGGTCCGCCGCTGTGTTCAGCAGGCCAGGTACGTGACATGCCGTGAGGGAAAGGAGACGACCGTCGCACCACACCAGCAGCCTGTGTGCCAGTGTGCACAGACGTCTGGAGGTGAGACCTCCCTGTCTGTTGATGTAGGACATCGTCGTCGTGTTGTCCGTGCGGACCAGGACGTGGTGTCCCTGAAGAAATGGTTCGAACTCCCTCAGAGCGAGGAAGACCGCCATTAATTCCAAGTAATTGATGTGGGAGGTCCTTTTCAGGTATGTGTCCCACAAACCCCTGGCCGACCTGCCCTCGTGTGTGGCACCCCACCCCGAGAGGCTGGCGTCCGTGGTGACGACCTTCCTGGACAGGGGAAGGCCCAAGGGCACCCCTTCCATCAGTCTGTGTCTGTCCGACCACCACCTCAGTGCCAGCGTGCAAGCCGGGGACACTATCACACGGCGGTGCACGTACTTGGTGGGAATGTGCAGGGAACCAAGCCATCGCTGGAAGGGTCTCATGTGCAGTCTCCCCAGACGTACCAATGAGATCGCCGACGCCATAATGCCTGCTATCCGTAGGCACGTGTGTAATTGAAGAGTGCGTCCCGGTGTGAACAGTGACACACACTTCAGTAGGTCGTCGAGTCTGTCTGCCGACAGTCTCGCCGTATACGCAACTGAGTCCAGCCTGATGCCTATGAAGTCTGTTGACTGCGTAGGCACCAGCATGCTCTTGGCGTGGTTCACAACGAACCCTAGGGAGGCCACGTGGGTCAACACTCTGGTTGTGGCCCTCGTTACCTCTTCCCTCGAGCTGGCCATCAGGAGCCAGTCGTCGATATAGCTCGCCACCCGAATGCCCTGTTGACGCATGGGCGCGAGGGCGGTCTCTGTGCAGCGCACAAACACCCTGGGGCTCAGGGACATCCCGAAGGGAAGGACCGTGTACTCGTATACTCTCCCCTGGAACCCGAACCGCAGGAACTTCCTGTGAGGTGGGTAGATGGGGATGTGGAAATATGCGTCTTTTAAGTCTATGGACGTGAACCAGTCGCCTGGGCGTATGGTACGTACTAGAGACTTGGCCGTCAGCATTTTGAACGCAAACTTCTTGAGGTGTCCGTTGAGTACCCGGAGGTCCAGAATGGGGCGTAGGCCCCCCCCCTTTTTCTTGACCAAGAAGTAGCGGGAGTAGAACCCGCTGCGACATTGGCTCTGGGGCACCTCTCTGACGGCTCTTTTCTCCAGCAGAGAAGCTATCTCTTGTTGGAGAACTTGACCCGCTTGACCCCGCGAGTCGGTGAAGAGGACTCCACTGAACGCGGGGGGTCTCACTGCAAATTGGAGTCTGTACCCCTTTGCTAAGGTGCGTAGGACCCAGGGGGACGCATTGTAGCGTTCCCACTGGGCTACGCGCTCGGTCAAGGGACTTATCCCCTCCAGACGAGGTGGTCCTCGTTTGGTGGTGGTACCCACTGGATGACCAAGGAAAATTTCGCCATGACCAGTCTCCCTGGTGGCGTTTAAGCCCGCCACAGGCCTCATATCCCACCGCTCTGTTTCGGGCAGCACTTTGGCTGTCCCTAACAGAGGGTTCATGGTCCCCCGACAGTGTGATTTTTGTTGTTTTTTTGTTCTTTTGGGCAAAGCCTTTAATACAGAAAAAACATGACACTGTGCACTTGTGCAAACCTTGTGCGGCTCGGCGACAGACCCACCCGTGGTGGGGATCTGTGCCACGAGCTTTAGCCTTTTTGGGGGCGGTCCCGGTGTGCAGCCAAGGGCTGCTACACTCTGGCCGAGGCCCAAGGCGGTGGGGGAGTGGGGAAGCGTCCGAGCTCGCTTCCCCTGGAGACGAGGTCGAGGGGTCACTTCCGCTGCTTGGAACCGCCGGCCCTGGGGACTCCTCTCCTAGGCCCGGTCGAGGCGGCGGGGGGTCGGCGACGTTGGTCACGGTGCTGTCGTCTGCCCCTGCCTTCAGCTGGCTGATCACCCGGTGGGAGCGCCGGTGGATCTGCTCTGGGTTGGCGAGGACGGTGCGGGGCCTGGCGCCCCGTATCGCGGTAGTCTACTCGCCGCTGGGGCCACTGCCGTTGGCGGTGGTCCGTGCGTGGGGCCTGCCCATGCTGTTGCAGGAGGACTGGGCGAGGGGTGAGAGCAGCGAGGGCCTCGCAGCCAGGCTTCTGTTGCGCCACTGCGAGCGCCATTCTTTCTAGGGCCCCCTTGAAGAGGCCACCAGGTTGAATGGGGCCGTCCAGCAGGTCCTTCCTGGCCGCGGCGTCGAGCTTGGGGCTGACGTCGAGCCACCTGATCCTTTCGGACGTGATCACTGCAGTTCCCATCCTGCCGACCAGTGCTGTGGAGCTGCAGAGGAACTTAATCATCTCCTGATGGAGCCTCTTGATTTCGGCCATCTCGTCAGGGGTGGGGACATTCCCCAGACCCCCGAGTATGACCGTGAGGGAGCCCTGCAGCAGAGCAAGGGTGTTGTGGTGCTTGCCAGCTGCGGCGATGAGGGAGAAGAGCTTACCGCTAGCAAGGCTGGCGTCCTTGTCCCTCTTGGTGGGCAGGGAGGGTTCCTTGGCCAAAGGTGTGATGCGTGGGGCGGTGGGGTCGAGCAGGTAGGCTCCTACTGTCGAGCCGATGGTTGGCATCGCCCCAAGACCTGCTGACGGCATGTCAATCGTGTCCATTGGCACCTTGGTGTGGCGAAGTGTTGGGGGAGTCAGGCTGGGTTCTCCCCAGTTCGCCGTGAAGGTGGACTGGAAGCCTTGGGCCAGCGGGAGGATAGCTCTCCGCGTGGGGGCCCTGCTTTCCGCCCCAGGCCAAGTGTCCTCCGGGTTTGGGGGAGGTGCCACGTCCGGCCAATCCCGTTCGCACCTGATGGCGGCCTGGTGTAGGAGTTCGGTGAGGTCCCATTCCTCGACGGGCGGGCGTGGGGCAACTGGGGCCCCCTCAGGGGCCTCAGGGGGTCCATTGTCCTGGGGAGGAGCCTCCTCTCCCAGGACATGGTCACGGTGAGATGATGAGTCGTCGTCGTCGTCACCGTCATCGTAGGGAGCTGGTGCGTCGGCATCCAGGTCTCCGTCGTCCTCATAACCCACCTGGTCTACGACCCTGTACTCTCCAGGAGGTTCCTGGAAGGAGCGCGGGTCGTCCAGGGGTTCCTGCCCTTCCATGAAGTCTGACCATGGCATACCATCTGGCAGCTGGTAGGGGTGAGGGAGGGGTTCGTAGTCTGGGCCGGGTCGCCTGTAGGCTTCGGAAGTGTCGTCGAAGTCGTCATGGTAGCGATCCAGGTCGTCTCTGGAGCGAAAGCGGGAACCGAAGCTCCTCTCTGTCCTAAAGGAGGAGAAGGAGAAGGAAGCAGCGGGTTGGCGGCGTGAACCGTCTAGCGCTGCTGCTTCGTAAGCGGTCGTGGCGTAGCTCGCGTTGGCCCTGGGGGCCTTCCTGACAGGGGAGGGGCATCCAGAGTCGTCCATGTGCCGCTGTGCTGCCATTGCGGGAGGCCTGGTACCTGTAGACGCATCGCGGGGAGCTAGGATCTGCCTCCCAGGCTGGGTGGGGGGGAGGGGGGCCCGTCCCTCCAGACGGGCCTTGACTCTAGACAGCCTGCGCCCCTTCTCTCTGTCTGATAGCCCAAGGCAGCATGGGCAGAGGCCCACGATCTCAAAGGCATTCCTCGCATGTGTTAAACCCAGACAGTGCATACACATGGAGTGGCCATCATCAGGAGACAGGAGGTTGTTACAAACCCTGTTGAAACAGAGCTTTGGAAGGGGTCCAGTGTCATCGTGGTCATCTCTTGCAGCCATGGTGGAGATGGCCTACTTCTTCCCCTGTCCTCAAACCTTTTTTTTTTTTTTAATATAAAAACTAAAAGGATATTATTATTATTTTATTTGGCTCCGTTGCTAAATAAAAATAATGTTCCACTTATCTGCCGCACTACAGAGAGTAAAGGTGATGAGTGAAGCTCACAATGGTCAGCTTACAGCACGATGGCTGAAGGCTGCACCACGTGTTGGCCTACCGTAGTGTAGAGGAGGGAGGCCTGTTTGTTGTCCACGTTGTGGAGAAGGCGGTCCGTCCGGCCTGCGGTAGATGTTAGATAACGAGGCGACGGAGGATCGGTTGACGTTGGCCCGCTGTTACCGAGGGTTGTAGCTACAACAAGCGAGGCTGCGGGCTGCGGCTAGCAGGAGTCTAGTCAGTGACTAACGAGAGGCTAGCGGAGGAGAAGAAAAGCGGCAGCAACGCTGAAGCTGAGCTAATGAGAAGCCAACAAACGCTAGCTACAAGCTAACAAACGCTAGCTACAACAAGCAGCAACGAGAGGAGCGGGAACGTAGAGAGCAGACAAAACAACAAGTCGCCGGGCGGGCTCACTTGTGTTATCAGTCTTAATATTACTTATCTTGGGATGAGTTAGCTCGTGGAAAGAACACCGTCTTGCGGCTGCGAATCCCCGCGGTGCAAGTCAGTTCTAGACTCGTCCGTCTTTCGGGAAAATATATTTCAACAGCCGGTGTGTGAGACTTTGGTGTACTCGCTATGCTGTGTGCATCCAAGCGCAGAAAAATGTTGGAATGACTCGAGCGGTCACGCCCACCGGTTTTATACCTGAGGGTTGGGACCGGCGACACCGCTCTGAGTGACAGCTCCACGAACCAATAAATTAGCTTGTGAGTTTATGTTTTGTTCTGTGCTCCAGCGCCACCAAGTGGCTCGGACCCATATGACTCTCTTCGAGAGAGGCACTTAAGACAACTGTACCTGTACTAATAAAGTGATCAATCAATCAATCAATCCAGTAACTGTGTGCATTTCTCACCCTGACTGGTGGGATGATCCTCCGTGGACTTGTCACTCTCTCCGTCCGCTTCCTGCTCGGCGTGCTGAAGGCTGAGTTTGTGGCACACCTCAAACGCCTGTCCTATGGTCCGTACGATACGCATGGCCTGGCTCTGAAACAGCTCACAAGATTACTTAACCCATTTTGACCTGAGATCAGATTCTAAAAATGTCTTCTACATCCTGACAGTTTTCTGAAAAAGCTGTTTCTATGTCAGTCGTTCTTCGATTTTTCAAAAATAGCAGACCTACAAGCTTGTAGATCTGCTATTTTTCAATAGCTAAATCACAACATAATGCTAAGACCAAAAGGGGTTCCCGCCCAAAATGGGTTAAAGACAAGATGATATATATGACTCACTTATTTATTATAGCATACAATAGGCCTACTTATACAGTAGAGCAAACAACGTACATGTACGTCTTGTCCTTGCTTCTTTCATTTTTTCATTTTTGAGGGGTGCTAGCCCCTCCCATATATCCAGCTTTAGGTGTCTGTGCAGAAACTTTGTCCTACGAGAATTTTACATATAGTGTCTGAGCAAATGGCCATAGTGTCTATTTACGTCATGATGATGTACGCCCCTCACTTCACACGGGTGTGCTTTTTTTACCCTTCTATTCTGACAGTTAATCTTAATGTTTTGTAAAAGGGTAGGCGAAATAAGCTGTGACTTCAGCCTATACTAAATACAAAACATTAATAGGAGTTGGCACTGAAGGCTAATCTAAAAAAGTGCATTTTCAGAAAGGATTCAAAAGAGGACACTGATTCAGCCTGCTTTATCTCCAAGGGCAGTGTGTTCCAAAGTGTTGGCGCTATGGTGTTGGAAGCCTGGTCTTCTTTGGTCTTTAGCTTACAGACTTGGGGATCGAGAAGCTCTTTTGGTTGATGGTCTCAAGCAACGGGTTATAGGGACATAGGTGGAGATTAGATCGGAGAGAGTAGGCTGGAGCGAGACCGGACCTATAGCCTTGTATATGCCGAGAAGGAGTTTGAAATTGATTCTGAAGGAGATTGGGAGCCAGTGTAGGGACGCTTAAACGGGGGGCGGGGGGGATGTGGTCGAATTTCCTGGAGCCAGTTAACAATTTGTGTGCCCAAGAAGTCCACAGACGTCCTGGGAATTACCGCTATGCGGTGCCCAGGACGTCTGTGGACGTCTTTGAAAAAAACTAAAAAAAATAAATATTAAATAATTTTAATAAAAAATAAATAAAATGTCAAAAATAACATTGGGCACCCTGGGTCACTATTTTGAAAATGTTGAAAGGGCACAAAATGTGTTAAAAGGCAAGCAGCAGCATTCTTGGTCCACGACCCACAAATGGGTCCCGACTCCCGACCCAGTTTTTTGGGAAACGGTAGTATAACTAGTATCTATCAAAATAGACGACAATACATTATACAAGAGATACAGAGAGGAGTGCAAGGTGAGGTGAGGTGGTGTCTGAAGTCTGACGCTTTCATAGTGTGACGCTAAATGGGGAGTGAGTCTGCAGTCGTGACTGTGCGCCTGTGCGGGGGAGCAGGGTGGGCCTGCCCTGGGGGGTTTCTCCACTGAGAGCTTTGTAGCAGGGTGGGCCTGCCCTGGGGGGGGTTTCTCCACTGAGAGCTTTGTAGCAGAGTGGGCCTGGGGAGGTTCAAACTTCAAAAGCTGATCGCTAGACTGTAATCCTATCCACCACGGAGGGACACTCATTACAGTCCACGGACAAAAGCCAGCCTATGAGGCAAAAAACACACTTCAACTTCAGAGAGAAAACACCACTTTTACCATGAATTCATAATTATCCACACACACTGTCGCCTAGGCCAGCGGTTCTCAATCTTTTCAGGCCGTAGTGCCCCCAGGCTATTTTGTGGCGAAGAGATGTGGTTTCGGACGGGGAAAAAGTGGTCGTCAGAGTACAGTTTTGTTCAATTGCAAGAACCACTGGTTCAGAATGCATTTGTAGAACGGGCCTCAGATCATATCGATGGGCACAAACCCACCTTCTTCTTGGATTTGAAGACATTACACCTGAAGGAGTTATTGGAGCTGTCCCTGGCGATGTAGCTGAAGATCTTCAGGTCCTGGGAGTCGTGTGACACGTAGAAGATCCTGAGAAGAAATAAATGTGACCCAGGGTGAATGGACTAAGCTCGAGATGCTTGTTTACAGCCAGACCCTGCGCATAGAACATTTCATGGTATGGGTTCAATGCCTTGCTCAAGGGCACTTCAGCGGTGGTAATTTTAACGTGCCGGTCCGGGGATTCGAACTGGCGACCTTCCGATAACAAGACCACTCCGCAAACCGTTCGGCCACCGCGGTTCCATTTGTACACTCTCAGAGTTAAATTAACATTGATTTTACAATATACATTAGGGTCCCAGAGATAGAAATGCCATTAAATGGGGGTCCGTTAGCCTAATTCAGGTCAAACCTGGGGGTCCTTGAAATGAAAATGGGTGAAAATCACTGCCAGAGCCATAAAAATCTTCTCTTATGGGGCCTCCTTGGCATATATTTTCTAATGGGGGTCCGCGGGGCTAATTGGTGTCAATTTGGGGGTCCTTCTTGACATGAAAAGGTTTGGGAACCACTGTACAAAAAGACAGAGTAGAAGGAAAGAGACAGACAGCTCTACAGCATAGTTAGAAGAGTTATTGGAGCAGAGCGACAAAATGCAAGGGAATTCGGGGAACCATTATGTTTATTTAGGAACTTTAATCCCCTCAGCCCCTCTGTGTAGTTTCTCTCAGCCTTGAAAGAGAGATAAAACCTGCTTCATAATTTGTGCCATAGCCTCCGTTTAAAAATAGCAGATGTCCAAGCACACAGTCAGAACCCGGCGAGGCGCAGCCGTGTGTGAGCTTGTAGATCGGTGCATCAGGACACCATCGTACGACAGGATATACATTTAGCATAGGCTTAAAGGACCACTTCACCACTTTTCAACCCATCTTCATATAATTGGTCCTCACTAATGTTCATGATAAAATACCACCATTTTTTCCTACTCTCTATGTCTGTGTCTCATAGGAGGGCTGTGGGAAGTTCAGAAAGCGTCCACCAGTGACATAATCTTTAGGCCGATTTTTTATTTTTTTCAAAACAAGATTTTTTGGTCTAGGAGTGGCAGTGAACTACAGTGCAGAGCGGCGTCGCCCCCCCGAAATTTGTTAATGTCAGTGTTGTCCGCTGTTTTCTACCAGGGGGGGGAGGGGCGGACGGTTGCTGTGGCAGGTGCTCAGATCGGTGAATCAATATGATCCAACGCCGTGATCCTGGCGACCACCCACCCCCTCTATACCAGAAAACACGGTGGCTGGCCCGGGCCAGGCCTTTGCTTAATTTCTTTCACTTTTTCATGATCTTGTGTTACCGTTTCTTTTTCCATGTTATGTGTTCTTCTATATGCTGTCGACTGTAACTTTCCACATGATGGGACTTTCTTTTATTTTGTGACAGCCCGTCCTATTCATCAAAGTCATGTCATGGTCGTTGACGACGGGGTGGTGTCTCAAAGGATGTGTATACTGTAACTGTACCTAGAACAGTACCTATATACAGTACAAATGATGGTCTGCCGTCTGCATGCAAAAGCCATGGATAATTCATCAGGATGCCTGATGAGTCTAATTGCTCTTGGCACATGCATCCGTGCACTTTCGTCCTGCACGCTTAACCCATTTAGGCCTGAGGCCAGATTCTACAAAATGTCTTCTAAATCAATGACAGTTTTCTGGAGAAAAAAAACCTATGTTTCTATATCAGTGGTTCTCAAACTTTTTCATGTCAACCACCCACAGAATTATCTGTATTTGGCCACGGACCACGGATCTGTAAATATGTTGTTCCAGGAACAACATATTTACAGAAGCAAATATTTGAATTATAAACGTTCACTGTGAAAGAATATATATATTCAAAGATGTGCACCACATTTTAAAGTTTAAAATAATGGTTAAAGTGGTTAACAAGGTGACGTCCTCAGGTCTAAATGGTTTAACCCATTTTGGGCGGGAACCCCTTTTGGTGTAAGCATCATGTTATGCAAGTTAGCTATTGAAAAATAGCAGATCTACAAGCTCATAGCGCGCCACCGAGTGGCGCGCTACGAGCTTGTAGGTCTGCTATTTTTGAAAAATCGAAGAACGACTGACATAGAAACACAGCTTTTTCAGAAAACCGTCAGGATGTAGAAGACATTTTTAGAATCTGATCTCAGGTCAAAATGGTTTAAAGCACATGGGAAGGCCTTCATAGTGCTACTAAAAGCATGCAACCGCCAGCACAGCCCCATTCATATGCCCAGCACTAAACTGCTCTAAATCTTAAATCCACAGCGGCTGTGGCGGGCACAGATTATTTCCACAGGGAGCCGAGCATTGTAATGTATGCTGTGTGTCGTTTGTGCTAAAAGAACAAATAAGCTCTACATTACAATGGAGGTGTCTCTTTTTTTGCTTCAAGTTTTGAAACAAGGGGCTATAGTGTGATGAGATTTAAAGCCTTAAATCCAGAAGATATATGTCCTTAAAAGACGATTCAAACCCGGGTCAAACCCACGCGAGAAACACAATTTCGACTGGCGAGCAAAACCGGAACATTGTTCTTGAGCAGGGGAGATATTGTGCTTTGAGTTTCAGGCAGTAACCCCTGTTAACCAGTAGGTGTCCTCCTAACCCACAACATGGTCTCAGGGGTATAAGGGGATTTTTATAGCGCTTTTCCACATGTGCTCAAAGCGCTTTACAATGGTTCATTCATTCACACATTGGGAGGTAAAGCAGCGAACAGTCGACGCCAGCATCCTCACTTCCCACATTCACACACCAATGGCGGCGAGCTCACGCCGACCAACTCATTGGAGGCAATGTGGGGTTCAGTGTCTGGCCCAAGGACACTTCGACATGTGGACGGGAGGAGCAGGGATTCGAACCGCCGACCCAGGGATCATTGGACGACATGCTCTACCTCCTGAGCCACAGCCGCCCTTAAATGGACGAAAATAGAGCCCATACTCTACCATCCAGATTGGTTACAATTATTGTATTGCCACTTTGACGGATTATATATCAAAGTTAGATTATGTCATAATATTGATAGATTATTTGGTTATTTGTTCTATGTGTAGGTCAGTTCAAGGCTGAGACTAACCTGTAGACAGGGTCGTGCATGATCAGCATCTTGCTTTCATCCCAGGTCCATTCTTTCCTCTGTGGACGTACAACGGAGAACATCACTTAGAACATCCAAAAACCCATTTTACAGTATACCTTTAATAATGGACAGTCTCTTTTCCATGAAATAAAAACTACAAACTGTGCAATACAATTAATACGGTTTGAAACATTCTAGAGCAGGGGTTCTCAACGCTTTTGGCCGGGGACTAGGGGTGTGCTGAAATATCGATATGGCGATATATATCGATACGTCCTCCCGCGATAAATAATCGATATTGATTATTACAATATCGATAAAAAATAAAAAATAAAAATAAAAACGTTTTTTTTTTTTTTTTTTTCCAAACACTATTCATTTAGTGTTTGAGTGGTGCAACCACTATAGACAGCTATGTGTGTGTCCCTCCTTGTGTCCGAGCACGAAAATAGCATTTTTTCAGTTCCAAGTATTTTGTAGTTGCAGATATCGTGATATATCGTTGATGAAATTTCATGCAATATATTGAATATCGTGATATTATCGTTATCGAGGGCCTAATATCGCGATATATATCGTATCGTATCGTCCCACCCCTACCGGGGACCCCCGGAAATGCTTTGGCCATGTCTTGCGACCCCCACCCAATACAAATTGACCCCGGCCTACAATAACCTTAATAATAGAGAAAATACATCATAAATAAATACGCTAAGCAGAATACAGTATAATCATTAAGGAAAGTTTATGCATGTACTATGTGTACTATGTGAACTCTTAATTTCCATTTTCCAGCCATTCAGTTGCAAAAACAAATACAAAATTAATACGGCCCCCAGGTTGAGAACCCCTGGCCTAGTGTACGCCGAATAGCTCAAATTGAATTATGCTTTAGCTATTGAAAAATAGCAGATCTACAAGCTCATAGCGCGCCACCGAGTGGCGCGCTATGAGCTTGTAGATCTGCTATTTTTGAAAAATCGAAGAACGACTGACATAGAAACAGCTTTTTCAGAAAACTGTCAGGATGTAGAAGACATTTTTAGAATCTGATCTCAGGTCAAAATGGGTTAATAATCCACAAGATCATTTTACTACTATGTGTCCGGGTAGCTCAGTCAGTAGAGCACCTGCTGTTCAACTGCAAGGTCATGTATGAGGAGCACGGCTTGAAGTCGTGCGGGAGGTACTGTTGCGCTGCACCTCAGTAATCCATCTCCCAGAGGTATAGCGCATTGAAACGGGGATAGACTCCATCTCCCAGAGGTCTAGCACATTGAAACGGGGATAGACTCCATCTCCCAGAGGTCTAGCGCATTGAAACGGGGATAGACTCCATCTCCCAGAGGTCTAGCGCATTGAAACGGGGATAATAGACTCCATATCCCAGAGGTCTAGCGCATTATAACGGGGATAGACTCCATCTCCCAGAGGTCTAGCGCATTGAAACGGGGATAATAGACTCCATATCCCAGAGGTCTAGCGCATTATAACGGGGATAGACTCCATCTCCCAGAGGTCTAGCGCATTGAAACGGGGATAATAGACTCCATATCCCAGAGGTCTAGCGCATTATAACGGGGATAGACTCCATCTCCCAGAGGTCTAGCGCATTGAAACGGGGATAGACTCCATCTCCCAGAGGTCTAGCGCATTGAAACGGGGATAGACTCCATCTCCCAGAGGTCTAGCACATTGAAACGGGGATAATAGACTCCATCTCCCAGAGGTCTAGCGCATTGAAACAGGGATAGACTCCATCTCCCAGAGGTCTAGCACATTGAAACGGGGATAATAGACTCCATCTCCCAGAGGTCTAGCACATTGAAACGGGGATAGACTCCATCTCCCAGAGGTCTAGCGCATTGAAACGGGGATAGACTCCATCTCCCAGAGGTCTAGCGCATTGAAACGGGGATAGACTCCATCTCCCAGAGGTCTAGCACATTGAAACGGGGATAATAGACTCCATATCCCAGAGGTCTAGCGCATTGAAACGGGGATAGACTCCATCTCCCAGAGGTCTAGCGCATTGAAACGGGGATAGACTCCATCTCCCAGAGGTCTAGCACATTGAAACGGGGATAATAGACTCCATCTCCCAGAGGTCTAGCGCATTGAAACAGGGATAGACTCCATCTCCCAGAGGTCTAGCACATTGAAACGGGGATAATAGACTCCATCTCCCAGAGGTCTAGCGCATTGAAACAGGGATAGACTCCATCTCCCAGAGGTCTAGCACATTGAAACGGGGATAATAGACTCCATCTCCCAGAGGTCTAGCGCATTGAAACAGGGATAGACTCCATCTCCCAGAGGTCTAGCGCATAGAAACGGGGATAGACTCCATCTCCCAGAGGTCTAGCGCATTGAAACGGGGATAGACTCCATCTCCCAGAGGTCTAGCGCATTGAAACAGGGATAGACTCCATCTCCCAGAGGTCTAGCGCATAGAAACGGGGATAGACTCCATCTCCCAGAGGTCTAGCGCATTGAAACGGGGATAGACTCCATCTCCCAGATGTCTAGCGCTTTGAAACAGGGATAGATTGCCGCACATTGTCGGCTGATACCGACAATAAGCCTCTCTGACTTACTTACTTACTACAATTCTTTGCCACGTGATTTTGAGATCAAACCATCTTGGTTTGATGTCTTCTGTAACTGGATTTTCCCTTTAGATAACCTTCATCTTAAAATGTATAATTTTATACCTGATATAACAATTCTGTCTTACCTTTAGTTTTTTCCTCTGTATCACCTTGACGCCATCCACAGATACCACGATGCTGACCTTCTTTTTCTTAATGTTCTTGGCCTTGAACTCGTACTGAAAACACACACAAACACACAATGCAACATCATTCCATGTTTACCGCGGGTGCTGCTTTAACATGATGCAGAGGGATCACATCGTCGGTTCTGGGCTATGGAATAAACCTTGTTTTGACCATGAATGCCATCTGGGACAAGGAATAGGAGATACAGGTGATTGAAAGAAACGGATAGAATGGGTGATTATGGCCACGATGATCTTAATGGCACGAGCCTGTGTTAGCTAGCAACCTGACGCTAACGTGAGTAGCGCACACACACACACACACACACACACACACACACACACACACACACACACACACACACACACACACACACACACACACACACACACACACACACACACACACACACACACACACACACACACACACACACACACACACACACACACACACACACTGTAAGTTTGGCACCGACCAGTTTTTTTTTTAGGATTTGTTTTGGCTCACCGACCACATTTTTAATCGACGGAGCGATCAGAAATCTCTTAGTCTTAGGAGACGGTCCAAATCACACTCTGATATATCATAGCAACACAGTGTGTGTTGACAGTGATGCAGTACAACATCCTCTGGCTCTCCAATGCCAACAAAGTGCCATTGAGGGACACAGAACAAATTAATGGTTTCACTGCTGGAGTGGATTTTGGTTTAGCTTCAATGTGTGTTAAACAGGATTCTGTTCATGACTACAAGATTACACCAATACACTGATCTACTTCATTTTGTATGCAATATGGCAGTATACTTTATTTTGTATGCAATATGGCAGTATACGGCATGAATCATGATCCGTCTCCCTGTGTACCTTTATTTTGTAGCAACATTTTTATAGTTTCACTGGTTTCTTAGCTGCGTTCATTTTATTTTGTAGTGACACCGCTTCCCAGTCTTCCTTGCAGCCATCGCCTGTCTTGACTCTCTGTTGTCACATCTCTGTCATTGCCCTCAAGGTAATTGTGTGTCAATTGTTAATCTTGTTCCCGTGAGCTGAAGGCCAGTCATGAGTTAATTGCACATCATGTTCACCTGTGTCTGGTTAGCCTGTGTCCTTAAAAGCCCTGTCCTGTCACTCTCAGTTTGTCAGGTTGTCTATTACGGTCAGTCTGTTCGTAGCCTGGTATCCAGCCTGCTTCGCTACGTTCGGCGGATTTTTTTTTCTCTCTTCGCTTATCAGTCTGGAAAGCCTCCCATTGGGAGGTTTTGCAGAACTACACTAGAACTACATATGTTACGTAGTCAACGTCGTTGCTGATTGGATGTTGTTCCAACGAATGAGAGTAGCGTTAGGCAACCTACGTCATCAGCCAGCGCCACCCTCCATGCTTTAGCTGCGCAGCATAGACATATATACATAGACGCCCCTTCCGGCTCTGAGGCGTGTGTCAAAATTGAAGGCACTATTTTCCCGACATTCCTTGCGAAGAATACAAGGATAGTCTAAGAAGGATGAGACGCGAAGACCGTACGGGCGACGCCATGTTGCTTATGGTGCTCCATGGAAGGAAAGAAACATGCGCAGTTGAGACCAAGGAAGCTGAACGCGGAAGTGTTGGCTGCATATAGCCCATTGCGCATGTTTCTTTCCTTCCAAAGCAACATGGCGTCGCCCGTACGGTCTTCGCGTCTCATCCTTCTTAGACTATCCTTGGAAGAATAGCGGAAGCAAAGCGGAAGCTTCCGCGTGCGTAACATAAGTCCCGGAAAAGACGCGCTGTGATTGGCCAGTAGTCACTTGAGTGACAGCGAGAGACATGGAGGAGTCACATGAGTGACGTCACTTGGGGAGCGACGCAGTCGCCTTCAGCAAATGCCTTCAGCACTTCTAAATAATAAAGCTGCGGAGAACTGTTGCTTTGTGTTCACTCTTTAATGTTTTCTGTTAGTAATCTAATCCCCCTGGCTCTGATGTTGTATTGTTAATAACTTTGTTGTTTGTGTTTGTTTGTTTGTCTTGTTTTGTATTGTAATGTATACGGTCATGACTGTTATAAAGATTTGTTAAAAAAAAAAAAAAAAGCCTTCAGCACTGCACTTCCGCCTTCATTGGGATACACGTCGCTCCAATGAACTGCAGCGGCAAATGAGGCATCTATTTCTTAATATCTATGCTGCGCAGTAGCTGCGCTTTGCTATGACGTCTCACTGGTGCTTTGTCCCGCCCCGCACCACAGACCAATCAGAAGCCACGTTAGGTTTCGAAGCTTTTGGCATGTCCCGCCTCCCTTGGAGATAGGAGGCTTTCCAGACTGATAAGCGAAGAGAGAAAAAAAAATCCGCCGAACGTAGCGAAGCAGGCTGGATACCAGGCTAGTCTGTTCGTGCCAGCTGTAATGAAATGTGGCCTCAGCTGCAATGACTCGGTGGCAACACCTTTATCTGCATGAGCATATTGATAACCCTGACAGGATGACTGTCCACTACTGCTACTATCAGAGGGACTGACTGTACGTACAGTATGATATGAGATGCATGCGTGTTCCTGCTCATTCCGTTCTTATCATGGTTTCCATAATCTACTAGGGACGTCATAGATCCACTGTTCTTACTGTATATAATTCTCTGTGCGTGTGATAAACTCTAGAATGTACGTGTAATACTGCGCTGTGTTGGCATTATGATCTCCGCGCCTGCGGCTCGACGGATCCTCACCCACCACCCCAAGGTCAGATGGAGACTTCTAGAGGTCTTAGATGCCGGACAGTTTATGGAGCCTGTGTTCTTGTTGTTCACTTATTGAACCTGTGATCATTTTCTTATCCATTGCTGCCTGTGACTGGTGCTGTTGACCACTCGCCCGCACTTTCCTGCGATTGGCGACGGTATAATGCAGTGGGTATAATCTTTTGAAGAATCCTTATAAAAGGGGGCAATGCAGAAATGGCTAAGAGCTCATTTACATCTGCAGTCCCTGGGTGGATGTCATCGTGACATCTACTACTACATACAACAGCATTGCAGAACAGCTGACATACAAGCTCATATTACAACCGTACACAGTACACACAGTACACACGTACAGAGACGTGGTGCATTTATAGACAGATAAAACAAGTTAAAGGTTACTATAAGCTACGGCTTCAGCCTACACCTTTTCGGTCCAAAAATGTTCTGTAAAGTTTGTTATGATTAATCCTGTGCATGACTTAAGACTGAAGCAAACCGTTCGTTCATTCATTCCATGGTGATGATGGTAAGACGAGCTCTTACTTCAACTGTCACAAGCTGTTTTTCCAGGTTCATTCAACCCGTCTTTGGCCAAGAGGCAGCTCCCAGTGGAGGCGGCCTGTAATTCAGGCTCTCTGAGTCTTCTGGATGTCACTGGGATGAACCTCTTGACTTCGTTCTAACAGAAGCTGCTGGCAACAATGGCGCCATTGTTTCTTAATCTGAGCTTTGCCGTTAAGTGACCTCTAGTTGCACGCTAGGCTTTTGCTGCATGGCTGCTGGACTGTTTACACCTATGAAGAGTTATTTTGAATGTCGTTTTCAAAAGCGGCTGCAGCATGGGTCCGCCGATGTCGATATGTACATCAGATTAGAATGTGCACGCACAAGCATGTCATTCACTGTCGGGACGAAACCTTGTATCTCCACAATATTTAAAAAAATCACACCCGTGTGAAGTGAGTGGTGCAACTCCGTGTGGGGGTGGGGGTGGGGTGGGAGTTCCAGACCCAAAGGAACGCACCCCGGGTGCCGGCCCGATTCCGGCGAGCCGCCCCGCGTCCGAAACGGTTGAGAAATGACAGAGTTACCGTGTGGGGGTCCCTCTACTGTACCCTCTACTGTACTGTACTCTACTGGCACACCCGAAATCACCATATATACAGTTAATATGTGCGTGTGCGTTTGTGTGTGTGTTAGGTTGTGCACAGAAACAACCATGCTGTTTTCGTGCTCAGACGCACCCACCCAGCCACCCACCCAGCCAGCCAGCCAGCCACCCAGCCAGCCACCCACACACAGCTCCGTAAGGGAGTGGTTGCACCACTCAAAAAATAAGATCATTCTATTAGTCATTTTATACTTAAAGGGACACTTCACCCCTTTTGCAACCAGATCTTATTTTAACAATGTTTGGGAGACAAGAAACACTTTCCTGGGGGTTGTATGTGGGTAATGTGTGTTTTTAGATATTTTAGTATTTCAAAGTGTCCATGGTGTCGTGGACACTGGGCTCACTTACTTCCTGGACATGTTGTCTCAGTAAGACAGCCCTCCCCCTATCCACAGGGAGGAGCAGTGCACCAAAGTATTATGGGAATTGTAGTCCATGGCCCTGTAGGTTATGTGTCCAACAAGCTGCAGTAATGTGTCGGTCATTCAAACTAAAGGCGTGTCTGTCTGACAGAGTGTTGGTCCCTGCCAATCAAACACTGTCCACGACGATTACGTTTATGTAACCGTCACTCAGGGAGTGGTCGAGGCCCTTTCTGGTTGAAAGAAAATCAAGGTTGTATTGTGGAAAATAACGTCGTACAGTACATTTTGCGTAGCCAGACAATAATGTGGAAATTAATTAAGTGCATTTACGAAAGTACTGTATGTAAGCACAATTCTGAGGTGTTTTTACTTTACTTGAGTATTTACAACTTTTACTTTTTTTTAAATATACATTGTACTTTGGCTATTTGAAAACAGCCGATCTACAAGCTCACAAGGTGTCGTGCTGCGATGCCTTGTGAGATTGTAAATCGGCTATTTTCTTAAGAAGTCAAGAATGCCTTCGTCCTAAAGTTGAAGAACAGGTTCCAAGCGCTGACGAGCATTGAAGATGGTCACATACAACCAGAAAACATCAACACCATGTGGGAACAGATTAAAACAGTATATTCTGAGAGTAGTAAAGCCTGTCTAGGAACAACCAAAAACAAAAGGAAGGATTGGATCACAACAGACACCTGGCAGTGCATTGAAAACAGGAGACACCTGAAGAAGAAAGTCATGGAAACAAAATCCGAAAGGCTACAGGAAAGATACAAAGACCAGTACAGAGAAGCTGAGCGAAAAGTAAAAAAGATGATTAGAGCAGACAAGAGGGCCTACATGGAGGACCTTGTGAAGCAGGCAGAAGATGCAGCCAAAAGAGGGGAACAGGGGACTGTATACAGGATCACCAATACTATATGTGGAAAGTACCGCCGAAAAACCGACGTGCCAATCACAGACAAAAATGGACGACTCCTCACATCTGAAGCAGATATCGATACTAGATGGGCAGAACACTTCAGCGAAATCCTCAACAGACCACCTCCAACTTTAGAGGCTGATATACAGGAAGCAGAGGCCGACCTTGATGTTGAGATTGAACCACCAGAGATAGAAGAAATCATGTCCTCCATCAAATTCCTCAAGAATGGGAAAGCTCCCGGGCAGGACAGCCTAAATGCAGAGCTGTTCAAAGCAGACCCAGAGCTGGCGGCTAAAGTGCTAAAACCACTCTTCAGAGCCATATGGGAAAGGAAGAAGGTACCGGACGACTGGACAAAAGGTGAAATTGTGAAGATCCCAAAGAAAGGTGCCCTCAGCAACTGCAACAACTGGCGTGGCATCACCCTTTTGTCTATCCCCAGCAAAATCCTTGCCAAAATTATTATACAAAGACTATCGGATGCAATCGACAAGAAACTTAGAGAGGAACAAGCAGGGTTCCGAAAAGGCAGGGGATGTATTGACCATATATTCACCCTACGTAACATCATAGAACAATGTACAGAGTGGCAGAGGCAACTGTATATCAACTTTGTGGATTTCGAGAAGGCTTTCGATAGTATTCACAGAGACAGCTTGTGGAGAATACTACGTTCATATGGGATACCAAACCAACTTGTCCTTCTCATCAAAAGTTTCTATGACAACTTCACATGCCAAATTGGAAATAGTCAACACAGTTTCGCAGTCAAAACAGGAGTGAGGCAAGGTTGCGTTATGTCTGCACTACTCTTCAACCTGGTCATAGACTGGGTTATGAGAAGAACCACCGAAGACATACCAAGAGGCATCAGATGGACCCTCTTCTCTCAATTGGAAGATCTAGACTTTGCAGATGACTTGGCTCTGTTCTCCCACACACACCAACAGCTGCAAGAGAAAACAAGTCGTCTGAACACTTTTGCAAAGCAAGAAGGTCTGAAGATCAACCAGAAGAAGACAGAACTGATGGTGCTCAACATCCCAAACCCCACACCAGTACACATAGATGGAATAAACCTACCCACAACAGAACATTTCACATACTTAGGCAGCGTAGTAAGTCATGATGGAGGCGCAGGTAACGACATCACAAGCAGGCTCAGCAAGGCCAGAAACACCTTACAGAGGCTTAACAACGTCTGGAAGTCGGCCCAGTACAGCACCAACACCAAACTTAGACTGTACCAGAGCTGTGTCCTGTCTACCCTGCTATACGGTTCCGAATGTTGGAGAACGACGGAAAATGATCTAAACAAACTGTCAACCTTCCACACCAAAAGCTTAAGGAAAATCCAACGAATATTCTGGCCCAAAACCATCTCCAACCAACACCTTCTTGATCTGTGTAAACAAGAAAACATGGATACCATCCTTATGAGAAGACGGTGGAAATGGATTGGGCATGTAATACGTAGAGAACAAGACAACATCACCAAAACTGCACTTAACTGGACACCAGAGGGCAAACGCAAAAGAGGCCGACCCAAGAACACATGGCGTAGGACAGTGGAGGGAGAGTTGAAGACCCTGCATCACACCTGGGGATCTATAAAGACGCTGGCCCAGGACAGACTGAAGTGGAGATCCTTTGTTGCTGCCCTACATGCCAGCCGGCATAAAGGGCAGTAAGTAAGTAAGTATTTTCTTAAGATTTCCATACATTTTGAGAACTTGGGATGGGCTATTCTGCAATCTGCATAAGGCGTAATTCAGGACCTTTTATCAGACAACAGTCTTGAAGTATGCAATAGAGTGAAATATGTTGGTTACTTTATTACTCATAAACTGACTGATGACGAGCTACGAAGCTCTCGGTCTACCGAGCAATCTTCGTTCCTACTCTCACCTCAGTGGGTCACGTGACAATTTGGGTACCCATCGGCAAAACAAAGGAAAAACAGTGTCCTCTTTGTTAGTCAACAGTCTGTCTCGAGAGATTATGACCGAAAGATACAGGTCTAAAAAAATGTCTAACGTAAAAATCTACATTTTGCTGATATACATAAGGAATACAAAAGGCATATTATATTATAATAAAGATCCAAAGTGTGAGCTGCAGTGGGAAGTGGGAGTGGCCAAAGTGGAAAGACAGACAGAACTGGGCAGAGATACAGAAAGAGAGAAATAGATAGACAGCCAGAGAGCCAAACCATGACTGATATTTTCTTCCAGGCACCCCCAGAAGAAAAGAATAGCAGATCTACAAGCGCATAGCGTGGTACGAAGTGACTCACTACAAGCTTGTAGATCTGCAATTTTTTTAATAGCCAAAGTATAAAATAATGGTTAAAGTGGTACTAACTAAAATACACTTTTCTGTCTTTTTAATGGGTTAAGCTACTGATTATTGGGCATTAGGAGAGAGAGCACACACACACACACACACACACACACACACAACCCCCCCCCCCCCCCCCCTCTTCTTGGGGGCTTTTTGGGGCATGTATGTAAGGCACAGATGGTGCCCCGGATCCAAGATCCATGTCTAGCCTCCGAAAACATTGGGGGGGGGGGGGGGGGGGGGCAATTCTGAGTCACGATGCCGTAGATCGTAGGCTTGTAGATCGGCTAGTCTTCCATTCCACAACAGCGGGGCCACAGCCAGAGGCTACTACGGTGTGCAGAGGACACTGGCATACTGTAGGTCCCTTTACAGCAGTGGTTCTCAGAGAATAATTATAGATTTTTTTATTTATTTTTTATTGAGATTTTTTTTAATCAAGATAGGAAATTAACAATAAAGGGATATTTGAATGGGAAACACTACTTTCCATGCATCTGCAATGCTCACATGTTTACAATAGAAACACTACTTTCCATGCATCTGCAATGCTCACATGTTTACAATAGAAACACTGCTTTACACGCATCTGCAATGCTCACAGAATGTTTACAATAGAAACACTACTTTCAATGCATCTGCAATGCGCACAGAATGTTTATAATAGATGTTGGTAACCTAGTTGTTGAGAAACGAGTGCTGCACTGAGCTTGTAGATCTGCCATTTTTGAAAAATCGTGTGAAAATCTTTGAATATATATTCTTTCACGGTGAGTTTTTTATTTTTTTTACATTTGTTCTCATGTACCTGACTGTACACACAGGATCCGACACACCAAAGGTCCGACATGCGGAAACATGGGTTTGGGTTAGGTTGTCGGTCTAATGACCAAGTTCGGACCAATAGTATGTCGGAACTAAAGCCTGTACGCCCATTTGAACACATCTAGTAAGTAGTAGTAAAGTAAGTAGCCTTGCCGAGCCATGAGGCCCATAGGGCAGGAGCCTATCTCCTGTTTCTGTAGTGTGAGGCAGCTTGATGTACAAGTACACCCCCTGGACATGACACTAGTATGTCGCAGGGACTTACGCCCAATCTAACCCTTGATGCTGAGTGTCAAGCAGGGAGGCACTGGGTCCCATTTTTAGAGTCTTTGGTATGACCCGGCCGGGGATTGAACCCCGACCTCCCAGTCTCAGGGCGGACACTCTAACCACAAGGCCACTGAGCTGGTTTGAACACATCTTTTTTTTGTTTTAAAGATATTTTTTTGCGGCTTACGCCTTTTATTGGTTTTTGAAGGGACAGACAGTAGGCTGACAGGAAATGGGAGAGAGATGGGGGAAGACATGCAGTAAAGGCCGTGTCGGGCTCGGGAGTCGAACCCGCGGCACACTGCGACTGGATTACCAGTCGGGTGCCCAGACGGTTACGCCACCGTCTGGGCAGGTTTGAACACATCTAACCTTGCATAATTATGAAGGCAGAGTTGAGAGGACGCTGGAAATGGCATCAATTCTCTTTGTTTCCTAGCAAGAGTTACTGAGCATGGATGGATATTATGACAATGCATGGAAGCTGACTGACTCAGTGGTCTGACTGAGCCATGATCACAGTAATAGGATTAACCCTGTCAAATCACAGACCTTTAAATCCAGTGCTACAATCACTACTACAAGCACACACACACACAGTCACACACAGAGTTCACATCCCTTTGACAAGTTCAAACACATCCCAGTGCTCTCATGCCTGTAACATGTACGGGTATTACCTCACTGTGGTATCACTCTGTTATGAAATAATAATAAAAACACAATTCCCTATAAGGCCATGCGGTTGTTCTCGGATTGGCAAATCTATTGTTTTTTAGTTTTTTTTAAGATTTGGAGTAACTGGCCGTCAATGTCCTACCGGGGAACAGCCCGTCATTCCACCGTGTCTGTCAAGAGAGTCACTGAAGCGACCAGTTCCATTCTTACTGCGAGGGGCACGCACTTCATGCTTAATTTATAGTTGCCCGCCTGGAATAGCTGATGTACAAGCTCACGACTGCCTCACCACCCCCGGCGCGTTGTGAGCTTATAGATCGTCTGATTTCAGGTAGGGCTACACACTTGCGCAAGTATAAGCCAGTGTTTAGTACTGTAGTTCAAGTTCTTTTTAACCTTGTCGCAACTTTTTACAGGAGTCAAAGGGATGTCTTAATGACGACTCAAAGTGCACCTCCTTGGCTTGGCATGCCAGTTAGGTTGCCTAGTTCCCTCCCTTCCTTCTATGCCACATTATTAACCCATTCAGGCCTGACCTCGAAATTAAAAAAATAATCTTCTAAATCCTTTAGTTTTCTGAAATAAATATTTTCACGATTTTTCAAAATTAGCAGACCTACAAGCTCGTAGCGCGCCACTCGGTGGCGCGCTACGAGCTGGTAGATCTGCTATTTTTCAATAGCTAAATTATAACATAATGTTTAAAACACCAAAAGGGGGTTCCCGCCCCAAAATGGGTTAACTCTGGTCTAGGTTGATATTGATCAATTCTGTCCCCGTCAGCCTCTATATAGCCTTGGAAACCACAGGCGTTTTTAAAGCACACATGCAGTGTAAGTAATGAAAGTCATTTCACCGAGGGAGTTACAGCTGTGCACGTCCCACTGTCTCAATGGGGCAGCGTCAGATATATAATGGTCCATGTGTGCCAGTGTGTTGATCCATACTTTCAATATAAAAGTGGATATACATTATTAATTGAGATCCATCAACAGCGGCAGTGGCGTGCACAGACCTTTAGAGGGGCAGGTGCTCAAGTGAAAAAAGGGCACCTTGTGCAGCGCGTGGAACCGGCCGGTTGCCTTAACAGTGTGAGATTTATAGATTGTGGGGCCTAAATAATATATTAGAAGCTTTTTTATCAAGAAGTGATCAATGTCACCATGGTACACATTCTGTACTGTGTACTGTACACTGTACCAAAAAAAAAAAAAAAAAAGTTTATTTTTTTTGTTTTGTTTTTAAAAGGGCACATTGCCAAAAGGGCAGGGGGCTCTAGCACTCCCTAGTGTCTATCTGTGCACACCACTGAACAGCGGTAGCCTAAAGGTTTGAGGAGCACGCTCATAACCGCGCGGAACAATGTGGATGTGGAAGTGAATGGCCACCGCTAACCTCAGCCAGTGTTGATTTTGACAGCAAATTTTAGTCCCTTGAATAGTTTTCATTTAGTGTTAGTCACATTTTAGTCACCCGGAATGTTAGTGTTAGTCTAGTTTTAGTCGACTAAATCTACAGTGGATTTATTCGACTAAAATGTATTTTGGCGGGCCTTGATGCCGTCGAAATTACTGTTTTTACACTCGCTGAAAATTGCCAATCTACAAGCTCAACTGTGAGCTTGTAGATCTGCTATTTTCAGCATGCAACCTTACTGGATCTCTTGTTCACTACTCCCTTCATACCATTTTAGTCTAGTTACTTGCGCAAGCAGAGCGCGCAAGTATTGTGGTCGTGCTGGTACGGACGCACGTGTATGATTGGTAGGTATTGATGGTGACGTAATTAAGATATGCATCAATGCCGGGTTATAATTGGCTTTTGATGGTGACGTAATAAAAATAGGTTTCAGATTACATACATGTATACACAGACATTACCTTTAATTCACCAGACAAATAGCAGACCTACAAACTCGTAGCGCACCTCTCGGTGGCGCGCTATGAGCTTGTAGCTTGCTAACACCAAAAGGGGTTCCCGCCCAAAATGGTTTAAGTAACGACTGTTTTCAGGATGGCTCCGCTAGGCGGAAGTACGGCGGCTATGACGCAATCACCGTAGCTGTCAAAATCGTTAAAGATGGAGTGCCATGATTTTTTTCCACCCTAAAACATGGTCATCAGGTCTTATTGTTATATAAGGAGGAAGAAGATTTTCAAAAAAGTGTACAGTATTTGTTAAAATGTCGTTTTCATGTGGGCACCCCCACCAGTTCATTAAGTATGCCTGGTTTGCCTGGTGGGTAGTGATCCACCTGAACTTAAGCCGCACCCACAGCTGTAGTTGTATGATAAAGGGGGAGGGGTTAGGGGAGGGGCTGATAATGTGATGTCACTATATTACTGTTTGGCACGTTTGACCGCCAAGGTTTCAGCCTCCAGGAAGAAACCCTAAATACAAAGGGAAGACATCATTGCACATAAAAACGACTCCAGGGAGTCTAATGAAGTACTGTCACCTCATAGACACGAAAAACTGGAAAAATACAACAATTGTGCCACTCTTAAGCAAACAGCCGTCGGCGACGGGTTCCCATTCATTTTTGGTTCCCATGGCGACGTGTCTATGCAGCATGTGTCAAACACACATTATTTCATTTTAAAATACCCCGTCACGCGTCGGATAACTTGCCGATACGTTGGACATAATCAGCAGTGGAAAGAGGAAGGTGCTGGAGCAATCTGTGTTATTCTAAAACCGTTTTAATAAACATATGGTTAATATGACACATGGTATTAGTGTTATTTCTTCATTCAGAGCAGGCCAACACATTACACAGCATATTAAAGAGAGGTGATGGAGCAATCGGTGTAAATGTATGACAGCTATAATTTCAATAAGCATGGTTATGACATGGCGTCGTAGACACTACGTGTAGGTGTAGGTTCTGCCGTAGTAGAAAGGGCTGCGACGGCAAGCAGTTTATGTATCGAGCACCGATTCATTTCCGGTTGCCGGAGTGTCCCTGATGTTGGGGGGGAAACCGGAGAACTCGCCAGTTTTCCGACGCGGTTCAGTGCATTTTAGTTTTACTTGATTTAATTAAATTGAATTGAATTGAATTGAATTGAATTGAATTGAATTGAGAGAGAGAGAGAGAGAGAGAGATATAGAGAGAGAGAGAGAGAGAGAGAGAGAGAGAGATAGAGAGAGGATAGTTGTTTAGAGTTTACACTGGATGAAGTAGGAATGCTAAAGTTTGAACACCAAAGTACCGAAACAATGTAATTCATTAGTAAACAATATCCTGAATTGGTAGGCCTACTATCATCGGTATTGACATACTCGACTTTTTATCATTATCTAGCGGACCATTTAATTGCACGAAATAATTTGATCACTTTGGAAATGAACTACAACATCTGTGGGTTTGACATACTACACTGATGAAGACAGCATGTTAGCATAACGATGAAGACATTGATGAAGAATTTGCGCTGCGGCGAGTTGGAAAACTGGCGAGTTCTCCGGATACCGTTGGGTGTACGCCTACTGCCGTCAGAGCCCCCTCCCCACTGGCTAGGCTGACACACTCTGGAGGCTGCCAAGACAACATGCACACGCACGCACACACACACACACATATGCACAAAAACACACACAAAGGCTGTGTCTAATTATTCATGGAGAATCTTCTGTTTGTATCCCATTCCTTTACGCTGAGTGAAGAATCCAAACGTTATCAAGTTTAATATAAAGCCGACATGTGTAATCCAAGTTTCCTCACATTTTTTACTTCTTTTTACTTCTTTCGTTTTACAGTTTATCATTTTTGAGTGGTGCAACCACTCCTATAGACAGCTATGGCTGGGTCTGTCCGAACACGAAAATAGCGTTAGTTCACAAAGTGTCGCACACGCACACACACACACACCACACACCACACACACACACACACACACACACACACAATGTTCTGGGGACCCCCCAAGGAACCCCCCAGGGACCCCCACACGGTAACTGTCATTTCTCGACCGTTTCGGACGCGGGGCGGCTCGCCGGAACCGGGCCGGCACCCTGGAACTTCCGGGGACCCCCACGCGGAGTTGCACCACTCACTTCACACGGGTGTGATTTTAAATATACCGGCAGATTGGTCAGCTGCTCAGTGATGCATACTGCACATTAGTGCAAAAATAACGATATATTGTGCAGCCTCACTGTACATTGTTGTAAACCTATATTTTTGATTGTGCATGCAATTAGACTGCATCTGTATTTAGAAATATATACCAGTGAAATATTATATAAAAAAGTTTTTACTTTTGGTTAATTGAGAAAAACTAATAAGACATAAGATAACAACATCATGGTAAATGGTAAATGGTGCATTTATATAGCGCCTTTATCCAAGGCGCTTTACAGAGATTGTGCATTGCATTCACCCATTCACACACACATTCATACACCGATGGCAGCGGAAACCATGCAAGGCACAAACTAGCACATCGGGAGCAATTTGGAGTTCAGTGTCTTGCTCAAGGACACTTCGACAGTAACTCTGGGGGAGCCCGGGTTCAAACTGGCAACCTCACGGTTACCATCCAGCCACTCTACCCCTGAGCCACCGCCGCCCCATGCTACGTTGATTTCCTAGTTCCTACACTCCATAGACATCTTGTCCAGATGAATGCCACCGACAGACGCTTGCACAGCTGCTGTGATCCTCAACAGCCTCTCTTTGTAATGCCCATCCGAGAGAGGAGAAAGAAGAAAAGTGAAATTCCTTGAAACCGCCCCAATCCAGAGAATTGTAATGAAGTTGTGTTGCTGGGATACAATCTATAGGGCCCATTGCGAGGTCCTGTATGGATTCAGCAGCACTTCAAAGAGCATTAGGAGCCACAATTGTCCCTGCATTCACTTGTCTCTCAATGCTGCCACAGGGATTGGGGGCACATAGTCTGTGATTTCTCAGGTCATCATCACTTTACATGAGCCGTCTATGGTTTTCTCTCACACACACACACACACACACACACACACACACACACACACACACACACACACACACACACACACACACACACACACACACACACACACACACACACACACACACACACACACACACACACACACACACACACACACACACACACACACACACACACACACACACACACACACACACACACATTAATCAGCTCTCTCAGGACAGGACTTAGTTCTGTCAAATTAGATACTGGAACTTTAATCACCATGGAGCCAGAGAAAAGAGATAGCAGCATTTTATACAAGTCCAAACATATTCATATTCATACAGAGAGTCTGCATAGACACCCAAACATAGCCTAAAAACCCATCCTCTCCCCTCCCCTCCCCTGAACCATGTACAACCCAGATTCGGCACAAACAAGGGACTAAATTATTTTCGCTCCTATGCCACCAAAATGTGGAACGCCCTACCAACAGTCATTAAGAATGCAAATCCCTTGACTCCTTCAAAACCGCTCTCAAAGGCCACCTACGGACGGCTGCAATTCAAAACTGGCCCCCGTAAAATCTGAATCCCCCCCACCGCCCACCCCTTTTTCCCCTCCTTTATGATGAATTCCTGTTCTGTTCTTTGGCTATATAGAAGTGTCTATTTGTATGTCTCTAAATGTTTTGATGAATTGAACATGGTGGACCCTCTTGTAAACAAGTGTAATGTTTAATCGTCCACTCACAGTTAACAGTCTTTGTATTGAGTTTGTGCTTGAAATGTACTGTAATTCTGCAAACTGTTAATAAATATTTCAATCAATCAATCAAACAGCCTTGTTTATTTTTGGACCAAAATGCTTATATGAAACGATTTTAAGATGACCCCATGATGTTATATTCTCCATAAAGAAATTACATCCGTGAACCAGGGGATGAGCCGAGCGACGTCAGGACTTCGGCGCTCTATATTGGTGCTTCTCTAGGATCAACGAGAACCACGACTTGAAAAAGCAGAAGAGATCGGAGCACTCAAAAATGAACGGAGGAGAGGGCGTGCAATTGGTCGAAACATGGCGGCTCTTAACACTTTTCAATAGACATGATTAAAGTACATTGATTTCACGCCCTCTCCTCTGTTCCTTTTTGAGGGCTCAGATCTTTTCTTCTTTTTCAAAATAGAGCTTTGCTTAAACTTTTCCTCATTTTGCTGGGGTCCCCTTGGAACTGCATGCCCCAAGGACCCTTGGGAATCCACAGAGTCTACCGTCCACTTCAACAAATGAGTTCCAGAACACAATCCACTTCTGTGTGTTCTTTGCTTGATTGAGTCCTACGGGGATGATGTGGAGTCTTCTGCAGTGAGATTTGGGGTCGGCGGCCAAATACATATGTTTTGGGTTCTTAAAGGAGCATTCAGTGATTTGGGTGATTTGGAAAAATACCAGGTCCACCCGGTAACAAGATGTGCACATGCACACGCTCTACAGTGGGGGAAGTACAACAGACCAATAGCATGTGCACCAAGGCCCGCCCCACTCGATCATGATTGGAGGAAGGCCCCTCTCATCCTGATTGGATGAAGGTTTTGCCACCCAAAGCCCAAACCGAAACTAGGGTTTTTTGACCCCAGGGGCTCACTGGGGACAGGGAGGAACTCCTTATATGGTCAGCACACTTTATAGTAGGGAGGATTATCCAAAAAATAAGAATAAATAAGTGATATTTGAATTAAGTGAAATCACTGAATATACCTTTAAGATGAAAACAGTTTGAGAACCGCTGATATAGCAACACAGGATTTTCAGAAAACTGAATTTAGATAGGCATTTTTTATTCTCTCTCTGCCAGCTAGCAGTTAGCATTTATGAAGTTCCCAGTGCCACCATCACTTTAAGAGAAGGAGTTTGCCCGCCTCCCCGCCCCACACACACACTCAACACACACACACACTGTAGTATCATTGGCACAAGCACACACCGTTAACCTGTCGTCAGAAGCGTATACATGTCGGGAGCGACACAGTACAAAGTCACAAATTACATCAAAATTTTGGATGGCAGAAGATCCACCAAGGACAGCGCTCCTGGATGCCGACTTATGGAGGTTTGAAAATCCTGCTCGTAACCGAGGTAAATGGTGATCAGATTTTACGTCCCATAGCTGGTGGTGACAGGGCGTTGCAAATGGCAACCGGACCAATGTTAGAAGCTGCCGTGGGGCTCAACCACACAGAGTATACGTTGGGGTCCGTATATATACGGACCTGGCTGAGAAGGTCCCCTAGCGGCCCCTAGCGACGGGGACCTGGCGCAAAAATAATTAAGAATCGGATCCTCAGCTCTTAAAGACGGGGTGCCGAGGACAATGGGAGGATTTGATTCAGGAGATACATCTCATGGAGAAACTGACACACCGTCTGAGGCTACAGGAAGAGCAAATGGAGGACAAATGGTCCAAATGGACAACATTTAAGACTGAACAGAATGAATAACAACAGTAAATGCCTAGAAATAGGTTTGAAACGCAATGTCGATTTTATTTCATTTTATTTTTTATCATGTTTGTTTGTACTGTATGTTTTCTTTTTCTGTATGTGTTTTTCTTTCTTTTGTCTTTGTTCAAAAATCAATAAAATGTTAAGTGATTTTAAGTGAAAAAAAGACGGGGTGCCGTGATCCACCCCCCTAACCTGACTCCGCCAGATGGGGCAGCAGAGAGTACACTGGGCAGCTAGAGGCGGGATCAAGGCATACACAGTGCTGCCTTGATCCCGCCTCTAGCTGCCGCTGATTGGCCAAGCTTTCAGCTTCCAATGAAGAAACCTTAAAATGCACAGTGGGAAGACGTATTTGCAATTTTGCATATCATATATTAACCACACCTCAGAGCCGGGTCTATTAGTGTAATGTTAACTCCATAGACACATACAAAACAGAAACAGTAGAAAACTACGGCACCTCCAAAGGGAACGGCACTCTGCTATTAAACCAATTGGGCTCTGGCCTAATCCAGTACTACTCATGTAGGTCACCCACTATGTTCCTGTTCTGACTGTACATCTGGCAACATGAATACAATGGAGGGAAAAAAACTAAAACAACAATACCCATCCCACATACAAGTTCCCTCTGATCACATCCAACCCCCCCCCCCCCAACCCACCCACAACTAAACCCCCATCCTACCATATACATCCCTAATCCCCCCCTTCCCTGTGCTCTCATTTCACTGACTTTCAGGGCTGGGGGGGTAGTTGGTGGGTTTACTGTTCAAATCTTGGAGCCAATGATATTTATAGGATGTCTATCTATGCCAGATGGATGGTGGTGGTCTCAGTCATGATGTTTATAAGGATGTCTATTCTGGATGGTGGTCTCAGTCAGTCATGAGGTCTCCCGTTGTTGTTGCTGTTCTGTATTATAAGCGTGCGCGTGTGCATGACGTGTAGTCGTGTGTGTGTGTGCGTGCGTGCGTGCGTGCGTGCGTGTGTGAGAGAGAGAGTAGAGTAGAGTAGAGAAAGGTGCTGGATGATTGAGTGTCAGAGTTTATCAAATACAAGCGATTCAGGTGCCAAACTAATAAAGGTCATGAAAAAAAGAAAACGTTTTTCGCACTGAGAAACTAATTTCAGTCGACTCTCTGTCTTGCTCTCTCTCACCCCCCCCCCCCCCCCCCCCGCACACACACACACACGTGTGCATCAACATATTTGTTTCCATGCCACTGCTCAAATTGAAAGCAGCTAAGCCTAATTCATGGAAAATGTGAAAGTAAGACTTAGCACCCCCCCCCCCCCCCCGACCACTCATAGTAGGACAACTTTGAACAAAACCTACATATGACCCATAATCTAATCTCTTCACTTCCTCTCTGTTGGAGTGGCAGCTGTGTGTAGCGTGTGGGTATCGAGTAAGGACTGGACAAATATTGGTGGCAGCGGTGGCCGAACGGTTTGCGGAGCGGTCTTGTTATCGGAAGGTCGCCAGTTCGAATCCCCGGACCGGCACGTTAAAATTACCACCGCTGAAGTTCCCTTGAGCAAGGCATTGAACCGCTACCATGAGCAGGGTCTGGCTGTAAACAAGCATCTCGAGCTTAGTCCATTCACCCTGGGTAAACAAAGAACTTTGCTTTTTGCTTTGCTTTGTCTGGTAATGTTGACTAGGGCTCGGCGATATTATGGACAAAATCAAATATCACTATAGTTTTGTCCAAAAACGTTGATATTGCGATGATGATACATCATGATAGTATTGCGTTGCACTGTTTAAAAACAGATGACATGGCTTATCTGGGTGCGCAATTGTGTTCCGTCAACTTCCGTGTGGATGTAAAATCAAGGGTTTCCTCGTAATAACTAGTCAAATAATTCTAAAACTAAGTATGCCCTCATACAACTAAACTAAACTGAAATCAGACACCAAGCTGAAATATTTAATGAAAACAGGTAAAAAATTTATATTTTAAAAACCTTCAAATAACACTGCTGCAGTGATGATGCATTTAACATTTATCTGTCCTTACTTAATTAAATTCCACATTCCACTCTGTTTTAATCACCCATCCACTCCAGCAGATCATCTCCACCAACAGGCCATTGTTGTTCCAGTCTGAATACAAAGCATTGGCTCCATAGGAGACAGAACAGTCCATTTTCAGTTAACTAAACGTGCTGCATGGAGGTCATCAGTTTTCTGAAACTCCCAAAATGTGTTTTTAGCTGACCTCCCTACCTGAAAATATTTTGTTCCACAAAAGGGACACAGACAGATGGGTAGTACAATGGGTACACTACGACACTATGACCATATCGGTCAGATTGGAGGTGCGACGTAGGTGTGAGGGCTAAGGCTGAACGATTAATCGTTTTCAAACCGAAATTGCGATTTGAAACCACGCGATTAGCAAATCGCAAAGGCTGCGATTAAAAAAAGAAATCATAATCAACCCGGAGCCATCTGATCCAGTATTTACAACACGGCTATACTGTGCTCTCTATTCTAACCAATCAGAAGTGTCCCTGCAGTGCATGTGACTGCAGAGCATGTGTACACGCTCGCGCAGTGCCCAAAACAAAGTCATCATTTACGTCTACTCTGCTCTGTGTTGATGCTAATGCTACCATGCTAGAAGTCAGCAGCAGCTGAGGAGCAGATAGCGTCTGCGGAGCCCGAATAAACTTTCTTAAATCCGCACAATTTAATCCCAAAGAGATCAGGCACTTCGGGGATATGGCATTATTTTGGTTTTGACGTTACAGACGTCCAACAAGAGAGTTTTGTGCAAGACCTGTCATGGTACAGCGACAGTCAAAACATCCCGCAGCAACACCACAAACCTTCGCATGGCACGGGCGCTGTCCTGCTGTCCTGTCCCCTATTTATTTTATTAATGCTACATTGTCGTCGTCGTCCCCGATTCTAGTGAACCGGTCCCCATTGTGGTGCATGTACATTTGTAATGATTTGTCTGAGCGAGGTCCGCGAAATTGTACCGAGATCCGAGAGCCATCATTAAAAAAAAGCTTGGAAAATAGCCGGCCAACAAGCTCATAAACATTAAAGTTAAAGTTATGAGCTTGTCTTAAACCTCAGACAAAATTATCTCTAATAATTGATAGCCTAATTCTGTCATCACATCTGTCAAAATGTAGCCTACACTTATGCAATGCATATGCTTTTATTTGGTTACAAAAATCCCACCCGTGTGAAGTGAGGGGCGCTCTTATCATCGTACATCATCATGACGTAAAATAGACACTAGGCCTATTTCTTTGCTCAGACAATGACATAAAATTGTCAATGGGAATTTAATGTTCGTGTAGGACGTTTGTGAACATACGTGCACTGGATTTAGGAGGGGCTACTGCCCCTCAAAAACAAATAAATCAATTGAACATAATATCTAAATGTGAATATTAAATGAGAATCACAATATTGTACTCTGATGATTAGATAACTGTAGCCTAATAGCAATTGCACTTAAATAGAAAGTCTGGAAATTACATTGCATTTATGGTCTGTATCCGCCTAAACCGGGCCGGCACCCTGGGCACGTTCCTGTGGGTCTGGAAGTTTCGGGGACCCCCCCGGGGGCGCCCACACGGAGTTGCACCACTTACTTCACACGGGTGTGATTTAAAAAAAATATATCGCGAGTCAAATCGGAATTGCAATATTGGTCAGAAAAATCGCAATTAGATTTTTTCTCAAAATCGTTCAGCCTTAGTGAGGGCACACCTTCTAGTCAATTATGCATTACAAACGTGTACAGAAACACTTTTCCATAACTTTTAGACAAAGTTGACTGACTCAATATCAGCAGGAGTCACAGCATTGTACAGATGCATTTTATTATAAATATTCCTATAAAAGGCGACCAATGTATGCTTCATTTTTAAAATATGCTTTGTTTGAAATGTGTAATTGCACTGTACAATCAACTGAGAAATGTCTACCATAAAATGGGATCCTGGTATTAAAAGTTTAGAAACTCCTGTTCTAGTGTCACAAGACTCTGGGCAGGTTCAAAATGGGTAAAAACCTTAGAGTATATATGAATAGAGACGGCACCCGAGTTCTCCTTCCATCCACTTGCATTAAGTTGCTCAGAAGCGCATGAGGCGATTTCACTCCTCCTTCCGGTTAGGAACAGAGTGCATTCTGGGATTGATTGGATTGCACTGAAACCGCGTTCACATGTCATCATGACCGTGCGCAATGATAGTCAACGGACCAGCGCGTTCATGTTCTTGGCCCAGCGCTGCAATACCAAATTCAGCCACTATGTCCATTGCGCCTCAGGGTTTCCTCCGGGTGCCGTCTCTATTCATATATACTCTAAGGTAAAAACCAGGACACATCGGTATATATCCGATATCGTCACAAAAGTCAAATAATGGTCAATGTAAAAGTAGTAGTAGTACTGTTGTTTACCCACAATGCAGCACAGATACTTCAATTCCATAGCTGGTCCCAAAGGCTGAGATCCAGATCCATAATATAGCAACTCATTCATTATTGAGAGGAAAATAAATGCTTTCTTTTCTCCTCAAGTATAGACAGAGACTACAGTAAAGGGAGGAAAGAAGAATGCACACACACAAGACACACACTGTATAGGGCCTAAATGGAAACGAGACCGCAAGGATTTTTTTTTTTGTTCTATCCCTTTTGAACTGCGTCTCTGTGGCCGTTTTTACATTTATGTTCAATAAACTATTCCACACACACACACACACACACACACACACACACACACACACACACACACACACACACACACACACACACACACACACACACACACACACACACACACACACACACACACACACACACACACACACACACACACACACACACACACACACACACACACACACACACACACACACACACACACACACACACACACACTGATTAGGAATTTGTGATTTATTTGTGTCCTGTACAGATTTAATTGCCAAGAACACACTTAGACCCAACCCTCAGTAATTATTTCTGACTCTGAGCCACATCTTGTCCTGGTAATGAACAAGATGTTCCCTGTCTGACCTCCTCCCAACAAACTG
The DNA here is from genome assembly GCF_951216825.1 of Electrona antarctica. Lineage (NCBI taxonomy): Eukaryota > Metazoa > Chordata > Actinopteri > Myctophiformes > Myctophidae > Electrona > Electrona antarctica. The sequence goes on from NC_136797.1 coordinate 25,101,626, forward strand.
CTTAACTGAGCAAACAAGACTTTTTGAAATGTGGGACCATTTGGGTCATTTCACGCACGCACGCACGCACGTACGCACGCACGCACGTTGCATTGATTGAATATGTAGTCAGAAATGTAAACAGCATGTGGTTTAACCCATTTCGACCCGATACCAGATTCTACAACCTGACAGTTTTCAGAAAAACGTATGTTTCTATATCAGTTCATATCTGAAAATATGCTGTTCCAGGGACCTCCCCCCCAGGAGCAAAGATTTGAGTTGAAAACGTTCACTCTGACGGAATATAATTATATTCAAAGATTTGTGCCACATTTTCACGATTTTTCTAAAATAGCAGACCTACAAGCTCGTAGCGCGGCACCCGGTGCCGCGATATGAGCTTGTAGATCTGCTATTTTTCAATAGCTAAAGTAGAACAGAATGCTTAAAACACCAAAAGGGGTTCCCGCCCAAAATGGGTTAAGAAGACTAAAAGGACAATGCAAAGAAAGTCCCGGGGACTTGTTTCCATTGTGGTCCTATAATCACCTCAAACAATCGTGATATGGCTATACTACTACAGTATGTAATAGCTGTGACACGCATAAACAACAGTAAGAGCCTAGTTGTCATGTCTCTCAACCCAAGCAGCCACAATCACAAAACAAACCCGCCCATGGCCTGAATCTTACGTGTCACAGAGTGAGAAGAAGGCATAGAGACGGAGGTTACGGGCAGATTCACACTGAGTCAGTTTGATTCAAACTGTTCCCGAATACGATTGACTGGTCCCTGCTGGCCATGATTCACATTGGCCTTGATTCAATGTGTTCACATTGCACCGATCCATACCCGAGTACACCTCATTCAACTGTATTCAATGTGTTCACATTGCACCGATCCATATCCGAGTACACTTCATTCAACTGTATTCAATGTGTTCACACTGCACCGATCCATACCCGAGTACACCTCATTCAACTGTATTCAATGTGTTCACACTGCACCGATCCATACCCGAGTACACCTCATTCAACTGTATTCAATGTATTCACACTGCACCGATCCATACCCGAGTACACTTCATTCAACTGTATTCACACTGCACCGATCCATATCCGAGTGCACTTCATTCAACTGTATTCAATGTGTTCACACTGCACCGATCCATATGCAAGTACACTTCATTCAACTGTATTCAATGTGTTCACACTGCACCGATCCATATGCAAGTACACTTCATTCAACTGTATTCAATGTGTTCACACTGCACCGATCCATAACCGAGTACACTTCAATGAGGTCCCGAGACTACCTCCATGCGTTCCCGGGAACGATCGGGTGATTCGCTCCTGGGAATGTTACGCAGCATTATACCACAGGTCGTTTCGAGGAAGCAATCTGATTGGTTGAAACAGCCTTCTAGCCGTGGATCAAACCAGCACCATTCACCACCTAATCAAACATCTACCCTAAAGCTAATCAGCAGAAAGTTGGTTCTGCGCCACAGAGCACAATAACGATGCCACACACACACACAGAGCTTCATCAAAAGGCGCCTGACTGTAAAGCAAACACACGTGCCCATGAGCAAACAATGACCTGCCCTTGAAAGGTGGAGTCACTCCCAAAGACGGAAAGGTGCACTTCAGCGTTGTGTGCCTTGTACTTTGAAGTTTAACTCCCCCGCGTTCTTCACAGTATACGTATTTTTTGAGTGGTGTAAACCACTCCTACAACTGGCTTTGTTAGTTTACGTGTCTGTCCGTACCAAAAATATGAGCATGGTTGCTATGGTCATCCAATTCACACGGGTGTGATTTCATCATTGTTAGTTTACGTGTCTGTTCGTACCGAAAAATGAGCATGGTGCATTGTGATTGGCCGGAATGAGACATTACGTCAGTGACCACAGCTGATCAGGCTATATAAGACCTTGCACCACTCAGTTCACACGGGTGTGATTTTTTTCTATACAGTATACGTATGCGCAAATTTGTATTTGCGTATATTCCTGCAATATGACGTTTTCTTTGGTACCCTAACCATTATTTTGTGGATCATGGTTACATTTCAATTTAATATAAAGCAGGAGAACGATATGTTGTATTTATAGGTTGTAATAAAAAAGACGGGGAGCAGATATATCGTGTGCGGACATTCCACTTTTTTCTTCATACATTTCAATTTGAGCCATTATGTATGGCAGGCATTTTGTATTTTGTGTCATTTCAAAATGTTCCCGCGTTTTGAGATCTACACACACACTGATCCTATTTCCCAAGAAACATTTGAAGAGTAAAGCCTAATTCATATGCCGTCGAGTGTGACACAGTGACGCAACAAACTGATTAAATAAACTGCCCTCTCGCTGTGTTATGGTGTTTTCACCCATTTCAAATGTGATTATATTAGTTCAAGTTCAAAAGAGTATACAGTAATTCCCTCTTACCCTGATCCGTCTCATGGCTGCCACGATCTCCATCCGACTGTTGGGTCTGGGGACATCCAGACTCCCCACATACTGCGGGAACACACACACACACACACACACACATTTGAATTATTTTATTTGGATCTGCACAAGAGGCGCAATACAATAGACCCAAACACTGATCAGAATTGGGTTACATTATATGGTTCAACCAGATATAACTGCTGCACATGCTTAACACACAGAGGGAAAAGAAGGAAAAAAATGACATACTATACTTGACACTACTAGACAGGGTGTTTTCTTTTTCTCACACACACACACACACACACACACACACACACACACACACACACACACACACACACACACACACACACACACACACACACACACACACACACACACCTATTTAATAGCATGGCCTGGGGCTATAACATTCATTGAAACTTGCAGATCTAGGCCTACAACAAGCTCAGCTATTTTATTTACACTATTAATTGTGACATGACATGCCCAGGAACATCAGGTTTTGTCTCATAAACAAGGAATGAGTGTCTGTCTGTCTGAGTGTGACTTGAGGGGAGCATTAGCCTAAAGTGGGTATGGTATCCACTCCAGAACAGTATTACTACACCACACTTACTACACTACATTTCAATACATTTAAGACAATTGTTGTAGCCTAAGAAGTTGTGTGTGAGGGAAATTACAGTATTGCAACACTGTCTCGCTCCCCAAAAGTCATAAAAACACAAGTCACATTATGAAACGTGTCAGCCTATTACTTAAACGGTAACCTACACTGACAAAAACAACATTTTACTCAATATAAAAGATTGCACAAGAGTTGAATGCTTCAACTTGTCTTAACACGTGTTCCGTATTACATCCTGCCCAGACAAATAATTGCCTAATTCGCAGTAGCCTACTACTTTGAATTCACAATATAGGCTACCGTACTTGTGCTTTCAGGACGCCCGGGCGCCAATGTGTTCAAATCGTCCTGCAAGTAGTAGGCTACAATGATACATCACATCGGAAACCAACAGTGTGCACCTGCCGATCCGTTCCAAGTTCCAACCGGCGACCGCAACTCCGAAAACACTAGTCTGTGTGAATTATAACCATAAATAGATCAAGCATAGCTGCATATTAACCTTGGCTTGGAAATGTATCCCGTGTTGATACGCCTCGTCGTTGTGCAGCGGCAGCCTCGAATCCAACACGTCGTCCACCAGATTGTACCTGTTCCTCCTCGCCGGCATCCTCCTGGCGGGTAGTCTAGTCAATAACCGCCGTTTAAAACAAGCAAGTAACAAACACACACATAATGCTGTTATCCAGTGAATCCGGGCGGAGATCGAGGGCTGTTGTTCCCTGTGAGAAGATCGCAGTCCATTGTTGCTGCTTCTTTGAGCTCAGCGTGGACTCACTGCAACAAGCCACGGGGCGGGCGGACTCGGGCTGCTTTCAAAGCGCGACTGACTGACTGAGGGGTCCCGTCCCGACCGTCCTGTATGAGAGGGACGGATCGCCGGGATCCCAGCTGCTCTTTTATTCCTTAACTAAATGATACGCGCGTTTTATCATTTATAGGTGCAGTAAGTACAGCCTGCTCCTCGGAGTCCTCGTCGTAATCATCCGGCTGGGTGATATTGGTATATATCCCGCCGTAGAGGTGAACATCCACAGCAGGTTCAGTGAGTGTGTGTTTTGAATCTAATCCTGTTGGTGGCAACACTGCACTGCCCCCCCCAGGGCCCCACACACTGGAGTAAAGTTCCCAACAATGACGTAACCTTTTTGGAAACCATGGCTGCCAAGACAAAAAGAAAAAAAGATTGAATTAAAGTGTCGTAGCCTACTTTGATTGATTGAAAATATTTATTTCACAGTATGCAGAATGGGTACATTTCAAACGAAAGTCAATACAAAAACTCATCAGAACATTTTGAGACATACCAATATACACTTAATACAACATGAATTAAATAAAAATTAAAAAAGGGGAAAAACAAGTAGGCCTACAGTATGGGGGAAAAGGTGGGCCAGTTTCGAATGGCAGTCGTCCATAGGTGCTCTTTGAGAGCGGTTTTGTGTCGGTCATGTGTCTTAATGGCTGTTGGTAGGGCGTTCCAAATTTTAGTGGCATAGGAGCGAAATTAATTTACCATATTGGTCTGAATATAATACGTTTTTTTTCCAAAGGAAAGCATGTCCTAAAAATCACACCCGTGTGAAGTGAGTGGTGCAACTCTGTGTGGGGCCCCCGGAAGTTCCAGACTCCCAGGAACGTGCCCAGGGGGCCGGCCCAGTTCCGGCGAGTCGCCCCGTGTCCAAAATGGTTGAGAAATGACAGAGTTACCGTGTGGGGGTCCCCAGGTGGGCCCTGTATACTGTACTGTACTGTACTGTGTGTGTGTGTGTGTGTGTGTGTGTGTGTGTGTGTGTGTGTGTGTGTGTGTGTGTGTGTGTGTGTGTGTGTGTGTGTGTGTGTGTGTTAGGCTGTGCAACAGTGACACTTGGTTATGCAAACAAACCAAACGCAATGTTCGTGCTCGCCTCGGACAGACCCAGCCAGCCAGCCAGAGACACACATAGCTGTCTAAAGGAGTGGTTGCACCACTCAAAAACGGGGTCGTATTATAATCGGGGACTAGACAATTCGGGGGTCGTCTTATATTCAGCACAATATGGTAATCCTGATTGAGCCGAATCTGGGTTGCACATGGTTTGTTGAACTCCCCCTGGTGTTGTGAGTGTGGACATCGTTTTGTGTTCTATATTTTCGAATGTATTTGGGTAAAATGTATAATATGATCCACAAGTCAAATTTGTTTTGTCATTTCCAGTGCCATGCCCGTATATGGTACTGAACAAAGGCTCACACAAGCATTGTAGCCTAAGGTTAGGGTTAGAGATATATGCCCTAGATCTTGCGCCACCCCTTACCCCTTATCCCTAAACTTATTTGCCATTTTTTTACTATTTTAAAACCTTTTAAAATAGTACGAATAGCCGATCTACAAGCTAACAACGTGTCGATGTAGATTGGCTAGTTGAACTATTTTTAAATGTTTTAAAATAGTAAAAAATGGCAAATAATTCAATTCCTCCATATCCTTTTCCACAGCATTAACATTATGCTCTCAAATCATCAAGTGGTTCTTGGTTCTCCTTGCCTGGATTTTCCAGTCTTCATACACACAATAAAAATCACCCCTGTGTGAACTGAGTGGTGTAAGGTATTATATAGCCTGATCAGCTGTGGTCTGACTTAATGTCTGACGTAATGAAATCACACCCGTGTGAACTGAGTGACCATAGCAACCATGCTCATTTTTTGAGTGGTGTAAACCACTCCTACAACTGGCTTTTGTGTGCATAAAAAAATGACCATGGTTGCTATGTTCAAAATAATTTCTGACGTAATTAAATCACACCCGGGTGAACTGGATGACCGTAGCAACCGTGGTCATTTTCTCTGCACAAAAAAAGCCAGTTGTGAAATCACATCCAGGTGTGATTTCATTACGTCAGACATTACGTCAGACCACAGCTGATCATGCTATATAAAACCTTACACCACTCAGTTCACACGGGTGTGATTTTTTTGGTACGAACAAACACGTGGACACGTGGACACGTAAACTAACAAAGCCAGTTGTTGGAGTGGTTTACACCACTCAACAATTATACAATAGACCCTTTAGTTTCTAAAGTTGCAATTTTGCAAATATTTTCCTTTTTCAGTAGTGCACTGGCTGTGTCCTCTGCGAGGAGGAGGACCCAGAGGATCAGTTTCAGCATCCTTAAACACTTTAATCGGCTCTGAGGTGCATGGCTTTTGTTTGTGCTGGTTGGGATTGTGCCGCTGGCCCTTTAGATGCCTCTGTAGTTTTACCCTTTCCCGACACCTTTCTAGTTGGCTCACAGCTCACACTTAATACCACATCATACACTTATCCATTTAAAAACCAATTAGTTTTAGTAGGATGGGGTAGGTCTACGGACAGGGGTTCCCAAACTGTGGTGCGTGCACCCCTTGTGGTGCGCGAACGCCTTCTAGGGGGTGCGTGACATTAAAAGGGTAATGGCGGTGTCATTTAGCACAAACGGCAGAATCTGGTAAACCACTGTGGTAAGGAGATGTACTGTATAGAGCAGCTGCATGACTCTCAGTGCAGTGACATTCTGTGATTACTTGCCATAATCATATTAAAAAAATTATAATTTTCGGCCAAATACAATGAGACTTAGTGCTGGTCAGATAGGTCAGGAGGTAACAGGAGGTGCAGTTTGGGGACCGCTGGTCTACGCAATATATAATTTATAATAATTATACTAAATATTTAATTGTTCAATTTGAGCATTAAAAAAAAAGTTATATGTAATATTAATATGAATGTATACTTGCTCAGACAGTAATGTAATACAATATATTACTTTTAAATTAAGATAATAAGTATTATATTCCAAATATAAACCCACCTAACACTCAGTGTGCACAATTACCTGTCGTAGGCGACAGACAAACAAACAAACATGTCTTACTAGTCTTATTACGTTTGAAATGTACTAGGTATTTGTATGTCCTGTATGTCAGTCTTGTTTGTATTGTTTGAAGTGGACCTCTCTCTGGAGTAGTGGGCCTCTCTCTGGAGTGTTTTTTTTTTTGATTGATTGAAATATTTATTAACAGTTTGCAGAATTACAGTACATTTCAAGCACAAACTCAATACAAAGACTGTTAACTGTGAGTGGACGACCCAATTAAGCATTACCCTTGTTTACAAGAGGGTCCACCATGTTCGCATGTCTTAATGACTGTTGGTAGGGCGTTCCACATTTTGGTGGCATAGGAGCGAAAATAATTTAGTCCCTTGTTTGTGCCGAATCTGGGTAAGTGGGTTGTACATGGTTCGTTGCACTCCCTCTGGTGTTGTGGGTGTGGACTTCGTTAACATTAAGGAAGTATCTAGACAGGTACATGGGTATCTTGGTGGAGTATCGAATCTTGTGGACCAGACCCATTGCAAGATGCTGTACTCTGTCGTTGACCCTAAGCGGTGGTGGACGGACCTCTCTCTGGAGTGGTGGACCTTTCTCTGTCTGGACATGGCTTTTTTTCTTTCCAATTACTCATTCAACAAATCAGAGCAATAAACCGAAAACAAAGCACATAAAAATACAAATAAAAATGCACATGAACAAATGCTTTACCTCACTGCTGCACCAGCGGATTCGAGTGAAAGAACAAATGCTTTACCTCACTGCTGCACCAGCGGATTCGAGTGAAAGAACAAATGCTTTACCTCACTGCTGCACGAGGATTGAAGGGAATGAAGTGAAGTGAAGTGAGGAAACCCAATAAACAAGAAAACAACCTAGACTGAAAAGAAAAAACAGACGATCAATTAAACCTATAAGCAAATATAACATAGAACTTAAATCTTGACAAAGAACTTAAACATTGGGACAGAAATATCAAAACAAACCTTAAACTCATGGTGACACGGTGGGCTGCTCAGTTTTCATGCAACAGCAAAGCCTTCCTCAGTACAACAGTTACATGAGCCACTGGGGTTGTCATACTATTGATCATAGACTGCCATCTTGTGGTTATTGTGAGTAATGCAGCGGATGTAGCTTCTCTTCATAATATCACATTCTGTGAGATTGAATTTAAATTTTGCCTTTGGCTTCATTATTCAGAAGGAATATTATATAATAAAGTCCACCTGTGTGGAAAAGTGGATATAGGCTATGCTACGGTATGGTGTGAAATTACTTTTGTTCATTTACTCTTGGAATTACAAATGGATGTTGTACCCTTCTGTAGTTTTTAACCCGAACCTGAACAAACTACAACATGAGCCCACAGGATGAGTGAGGCCATTTCCCTCTGTTGTTTGCCGGCAGGGGGACAGTGGGGAATGTGCCCCTTGTGACACCACCAGTGGTGTAAAGTAACTAGTACATTTACATTTACTAAAGTACTGTACTGTGAGGCATTTGTACTTTACCTGAGTATTTACAATTTCCTTCTACTCCGCTACAGAGACAAATATACACCACTACTTGTATTTGAAAACTTTCGTTACTATAGTTAGTATATATACATTTCGGCCAGTTGAAAATGGCCCGATCTACAAGCTCACAATGCGTGGCATTTTGAGCTTGTAGAGGTCGCGTTTACTATGAAAACGTGCAATTCCCGTCAGTGTATCACTCAAAATCATGACAAAGCCCCCATATATGGTGCTCAGGTCTCGTCACTACGACATCTGATGTCATAGTAAATGCGATCTGCTGTCGCAATTAAGCCCATATATGGAGATCCCTGATGTCATCAATATTGGCCAGCAACTCCACAGCTGACCTCAAACCTCAAACCCTTAGATCTCCATATATGGATATATGTCAGAACTTGTTCATTTCATATGTTGATCCTTCCCCATCCATCATTCCTCTTTGTCTCCCTTTTGACTGATACCTGTCCATTCAAACTCTACGAAAACTAGAGTCCGAAACAGGCCCGAAAATTAAGGCCCGGCCCTCATCAAACCTAGCCTGGTTAATAAACCAGACCGAATCAGCCGCTGGCAAAAAAAAGTTGCCTACCAGCGGATTACGGTCTGGCGAGGCTCAGTAGCACGCCTCTTTCCTACAGCAGAGAACAGGTCGGACCAATCGGGACACGGTATGCAATATAGGCGGGCTTTGGTACAGTGACGTTCAATGCTTGAGACCTTTGACTGACAGTAGCTCTGACCAATTGCGTCGAAGAGAAAATGTTCCCCGGGAAATGAAATCCAAGTGGAGCCAGCCCAGACTGATATACCGCGACAGTGTTGTGTGATATTAGTCTGGCTTATTAGCCAGGCTACATCAAACCCTGTACACTCAAGAGAATGTCCCCGCTACCACCGTTAGATCTCCATGGAGCTGACCTGTTCTGATAATATGTTGATCTGACCTCAACAAACCCTGTACACTCAAGACATGCTCCTTATATGGCAGAATTCATTCCATGTTGATCTGACCCCCCATGCCAAAGCGCCAGCGCTCGCCCAGCAGTCTTCCGTCAACGTCGCCCTTATAGGCGTCTGTCTTACTGGTAGATGAGTACAATGAGTGCCCTGTCAAATCTTCCACCACTACACTCCTCAGCTCATAAGAAGGACACTGGCTGTCTGATCTCTGATGCACTCTATATTATATTTGAAAAAGCTTTTGCCATTATAGAGCTATGCGTGTGACACTGTGACCGTCGCAGTTATGTGGGAGCGAGTGGAAAAATAACAACTATCTCTTACATTATGTGCAATTCAGGGGCGGCCTTAAGGATCGGGAGGCCCCGTTCATGACGTCACAATTTTAATAATTATTTTTGAAAATTTCCTTTTCTTTTTTGGTGTGTCAGTGTGTATTATCGGACTATAACTGGGAGGCAGCATAGGCTATACAATGATGCAATCGCAACTCTCAGTGCTGCTCGTGCAGTGAGTGCACACACTGGGAAGTGGGAACAATTACAAACAAACAGGTCACAGGTCAAACGTGACATGACAGGTCAAGTACCTGCAGTGATTATTAGCTGCTGCCAACTAGTGGTAAGTGGACGTACAGGATGAGGCCGAATAATTGACAAGGCTGATTGGAAGGCTGCGATGCAATGCAATATTACTTCTACTACTACTATACTACTACTACTACTACTACTACTACTACTATACTACTACTACTACTACTACTACAAGCTGTGCATTAGTTTTGTTTTGCTTTTAACTGTGTTCTTGTATAACTGTTTTTAACCTGTACGGCGACCTTGAGTGCCCTGAAAGGCGCCTTATAAATAAAATGTATTACTACTACTACTACTACTAATTATTTTTTACAAAAGTGTCACTATAAAGTGTCACTGCTCATATGCAAATAACGCAATCATATTTATATAAGGGCCATGTCTCATATACCGTACATATAGAGTAGAGTAGACAGTAGTAGTACACTACTGCCCAAAATAGCTGATCTACAAGCTCTTGGTGTAGAGAGAAAAAGTGCAGAGTCAACAGTCGAGTTGACTAAATATTGAGGGTGTAAAAGGCTAACTAATACACATTAACATGAATCCAACATATTCATACTTCATAGAATGATGGTTTCAGGTGCCATCGGTGTATGAATGTGTGTGTGAATGGGTGAATGTAATGCACATTACATCTATGTAAAGTGCCTTGGATAAAGGCGCTATATAAATGCACCATGATTTACATCTCATATGTGCATACTTGTATGCTGTATTGTGAGAGAGAGAGAGAGAGAGAGAGAGAGAGAGAGAGAGAGAGAGAGAGAGAATTTTCGGCATAATTATGCATATAGGCTACATGATGACACATACAACAAGTGGATATGTACTTTCACAGCTTTTGTGCGTGCGTGCGTGCGTGCGTGCGTGCGTGCGTGCGTGCGTGATGTTCAGAGTGGGGCGTTAGCACTGGCCTTTAACTTGCCGTCTGCAGAGGATCTAAGTATCCATGACAACCAAGATATAGCCGGTGACCTCGAAGCTCAACTGGAAGCTGCATGGCTAAGATTGCATGTATAGGGTTGTAACCAAACATATATGTAGGTCTACACAGAGCCATAGAGTAAGACAGAGTTACAACATTGAGGGGGCAGAAAACAGCCCAGTCACGTGGTTCAAACTCGTTTGTCACTGTAAAGCCATTAGACTCCCAATGCATTCCGTAAACTTCCGGTTCAGGCCTTCGTCGCGATTCGCCAATAGAAGTCTATGTAGAAGAACCGCCATTGGAAAAAAGACATCAGAAGACGATCGTGGCAGCGTTCCAGGGGGTGGGGACCCCCTGGAACCAGGAACCTCTCCTCAACGCCCCCTGGGTACCGTGTCCCAGGACTCCACTTTGAGAACTGCTTTGGATGACACAGTTGTCCGGGGAGCAAATACAACAAAAGCAGGATTTAATTTTCCTATATCAAGTTGAAGTTGGAACTTTAATAGTGTGACCATAATGGAATATCATGTATAGCTAGGCCTAATTGTCTCCACCAGGCGAAGGCATGGGGAGAGAGTATGTTTTGCACTCCGTCCGTCCGTCCGTGTGTCCGTCCGTCCGTCCGTGTGTCCGTCCGTCCGTCTGTGAACAGCTAATATCTGGCACCGTTGGCTTGATCGCAGCCATACTCTGCACACACACTCCCTGGATGCCAGAGCTGAACCTCTGCTCCAAAGTTTTCACATTGGCCTGTTATAGCGCCACCAGGAGGCCTCTTTGTGCAAAACAAATGTTTTGACAGTACACCTACAGATTTTGTCCAAGCAAATTGGTACACAGTCTCTCTAGAGCCATTCAACGAAAAGGGTCTTTCAGATTTTTCAGACTCCATCCTGATTGGCTACGATTGGCTTCCAAAGTTCGCAGGAGTGCTCCGTTTTAAACAAAATGCTGCAAATCATGAACACATCGTGTGATTTTCGTTAAATCTTGCACGCACATTCCCACTAGGCCGAGGAAGAAATGCCACTTGAATATTTTCAACTCAGCCTCATGGTGGCGCTATAACTGGCTGATTTGTGTTTTTACCTCTAACTGCACCGATCTGTGTAAAACCATGTATGCACACTCCCTAGAGGCCAAGGAAAAACCTTTGCCTGGAATTTTTCACATCTGCTTTCTATAGCGCCACCAGGAGGCCAACATATGTAAAACACATTTTCTAATATTACTCCTTCAGATTTCATCCAAATTTCACGCAAATCGGTACACATGCTCTCCATAGTCATGTGATCATGTGATTTGTTTGATTTCTCATAATTATCCATCCTGATTGGCTACGATTGGCTTCTAAAGTTTTCAGGAGTAGCCCGTTCTGTACCCGTTTTGTACAAATCGCCACAACTCCTCAACGCAGCGTCCGATTGCGGTGAAACTGTGCATGCCTATTCCCACTACTAGGCTGAGGAAGAAATGCCACTTGACAGTTTTCAAATCAGCCTCATAGTGGCGCTACAACAGGCCAAGTCGCGTCACACACACACACACACACACACACACACACACACACACACACACACACCCACACACACACACACACACACACACACACACACACACACACACACACACACACACACACAACCCCCCCCCCCCCCCCCCCAAATAAACATGTTTATATTACTCCTAAACATTTTTCCAAACATCACACACACTCCTATCCTCCTGGTGGAGACCTGTGCCCAGAAGGGCACAGGTATTTTTATTAATTCTATTCTATATCAAACTTTAATCTGGGCATGCAGCAGTGCAGGCATGATGTAGGCCTATATATGTCTCTTAATAATTACAGCATCGTTTTTTGCCTCATTAGGCCATGTTTTTGTCCATGTGTGGGAATCACAGCTGGATGGATGTCTCACCACCAACCTGTTGCATGCTGTGAAAGTTATTTATTTATTTTGTTAAATAAGCGAGAGCAGGGCGGACACTAGGACCGCGAGGAGAATGAGTCTGTATTATAACTCCCGTACCCTTTAATATTGACGGATGGATGGGCAGCAAAGAAAGAAACCAAAAGGCTAATTTATACCGTTTGACATTAGTACACGACGGTGTAATTCACTGTACACCCCGTCGTACGACGGTGTCGCGCGCCGAAGAAAACCAGCTTGTTGCAGATGGGCAGATTTCCCACGAAGACGGTGACGTCTACTCCGCACGCACACAGCCCCGCCTCCTCCTCCTCCCCCCTCCTCCCTTTACAGGAAGCGACATTAAAATACTGGATTCCATTCGAAGCTCACGCGCCCGCGTCCGTTGGCGTTAAGGTACAGCGGTCAGTCACCGCGCTCCAGCCCAGCGTACCGAAGCTACTGTAAACTAACTGTGGGCTATCTCTATCTGTAACTGTACTGTGTGTGTGTGTGTGTGTGTGTGTGTGTACAGCAGGCAGCACGTTCTTTTATTATTTCACTCCCCGGCATGTAAGGAGCGGCGAGGAGAGCAGAGGAGAGAGGAGAGGAGGAGGAAGAAGATGCTTGAACGCCGAGGAGGAGGAAGAGCAGGCGGAGGAGTCCAGCATCAGCAGCAGCAGCAGCAGCAGCAGCAGCAGCAGCACGAGACACCTGCCAGCAGCACCATTTAGACCAGCAAGCAGCAGCATCTCTTTACTGTAAGTACATGATACTACCGCACGACCCGACCACACACACACACACACGCGCATATATATATATATATATATATATATATATATATATATATATATATATATATACTGCATATCGAAGCAGGGATTCTTTAAAGGGTCTCTAGGTTTTGACTTGGATCTGGAAGAGTGTAGTTTTGCTGCTGCTTCTTTCTTTCTTTCTTTCTTTCTTTCTTTCTTTCTTATTTTCTTTCTTTCTTTCTTTCTTTCTCTTTTTTTAAATGTCCATCACTAACACAGGCTGTGTATGAGTCATAGCGCTTTCTCTCTGAGACTGAGTGGGTAAAAGTAACTGCAGCTCTCTCTCTCTCCCCATCTCTCTGTCTCTTAAATGCAACAGTCATGTCAAACCATCAGTTGTTAGGCAAATTGTGCATGCAGGCATACAGTTTGTGTGTGCGTGCGTGCGTGCGCGTGCTTCAGCCTATCTTTCTGCATGCAAAATTTAAACATTTAAAGGTCAAGTCAAATTGTATGGCAGCAGGAGCACAGTAAAATTCAGAGGTGTATAGCATTTAATATAATGACTATATTGAACTATTAAACTGTTCTGTTCTGTTCTGTTCTTTATGAAATCAAACTTTAGTGAATCCCCCAAAAACATTTTCTATAGATCTGTGATATTAAGTAATAGCATCTTCCTCTTCCTCGGTGTTCAAGCATCGGTCAATATAGAATTATTAATGTACAGACATTAATGTATACATTAAAACACGCAACTCCATTCCATATCGTATACACACAATATGTGACACACAGCATGCATTCAAACGCACGCACGCACGCACACACACACACACACACACACACACACACACACACACATACCAGCAGGGGCGTGCACAGATTGACTTTTGCCCTTTGGACAGCAAAGTGCCCCTTTTGAAAGTTTGTTTTTTCTACAGTATGTGGCACATGGTGAAATCGATCAATTCTGGATTAAAAGCATCTAATATATTATTTATGCCCCAAAATCTATAAATCAAGGCAGCACAAGGTGCCCTTTTTCACTTAACCCATTTTGGGCGGGAACCCCTTTTGGTGTTTTAAACATTATGTTATAATTTAGCCATTTGAAAAATAGCAGATCTACAAGCTCATAGCGCGCCACCGAGTGGCGCGCTACGAGCTTGTAGGTCTGTTATTTTTGAAAAATCGTGAAAAGATTTATTTCAGAAAACTGGAGGATTTAGAAGATTTTTTTTAAATTTTGAGTTCAGGCCTAAATGGGTAAGCACCTGCCCCTCAAAATGTCTGTGCGCGCCACTGCACACCAGGTGCATGCAACTGCATCAGTGTGACATTTCATCCGCCCTGTTGTTATTGGCTGTAAATCAGTGTGTAAATAACGGTTCGGGGTGTACAGGTAATTAGTAAGCTGTAATTAGTGGAAGCACCCGCCATTTGTTGTCTCCACCAGGCCGAAGGCATGGGGAGAGAGTATGTTTTGCACTCCGTCCGTGTGTGTGTGTGTCCGTGTGTGTGTCTGTCCTTCCATCCGTCTGTTACCAGCTAATCTCCGGCACCGTTAACCCGGTCGATGCCAAACTTTGCATACACACTCCCTGGATGCCAACGATGAACCTCTGCCCCACATTTTCCAGAACGGCCTGTTATAGCGCCACCATGAGGCAGCTATTCAATTATTTTACCTAAAACTGCACCGATCTGCGTGAAACGTTGCATGCACACTCCCTAGAGGCCAAGGACAAACCTTTGACCTGCATTTTCCGCATCTGCCTTTTATAGCGCCACCAGGAGGCCGACTTTTGTAAAACACATTTTTTGATATTACTCCTCCAGATTCTGTCCAAAAATCTCACAAATCGTTACACAGTATCTCTATGGTCATGTGCTCAAGTCGGATCTGTCCGATATTTCATATTCCATCCTAATTGGCTATAATTGGCTTTCACAGTTTGCAAGATTGCCCCGTTTTGAACAAAAGCCTCAAATCATGAACGCAGCATGCAATTTACGTGAAATCTTTCACACATTTTCTTACTAGGCTGAGGAATATATCCCACCCTTTCCACATTGGCCTGTTATAGCGCCACCAACAGGTTGATTTTTGCAAAAAACATTTTTGGAACAAAATGCCTCAAATCATCCAATTGCCATCAAAGGCGTATGAAGAAATGGCACCCTTTTCACATTGGCCTATTATAGCGCCACCAGGAGGCCACAACCTGACCTGCCCTGGTGGAGACCTGTGCCCCGAGGGGCACTTTTTCTAGTTTTTGCTAATATACTGCTGCGGCTCTCTCTCAGCACAGCAAAATCCTCTGCTTTAAAGATGGGAGTGCCGTGATTTTTGTATTTTGTCCAGTTTTTCATGTGCTTATGAGGTGACAGTACTTCATTAGACCCCTTGGTGTGGTTGTTATGTGCAATGATGTCTTCCATTTGTATATTTAGGGTTTCTTCCTGGAGGCTGAAACCTTGACAGTCAAATGTGCCAATGAAAAAAACTGTAATATAGTGACATCACAATATAAAGAAATCACAGCACTCTTTTAACTCTTTACATTTAACTCTGAAATGTAACCGAATTGGTCCAGCAAGGTTCGTCCATGGTGCCAAGTCTGCTTATCATAATTGACTTTGGGTGACATTTTTGAGATTTTCTTTTGGGGGGGGCTTGTTTTTGAGTGGTGCACACTGTTCCAATGACTGGCTTTGTGTGTCCCTGTGTCTATAGCCAAATTCCAATACCCAAAATCTCGGCCACTCGCTCACTCCCTCGGTCACTCGGTCACTCGGGGTCATTCCAGCTTGACCCGGAAATGGTTAACGTTCCAATTGTTAATGTGCTCCATCGAGGAGCCGAGTGGAGGAGCCGAGTGGGCTCTCCGAGACCGCATAGAGCGAGTGTACAGGCTCGGTGGGGTATTTTGTCTCCTCGCGGCGGATTTCCGCATCACGTGTACATGTTTTTTTCTTTCTCGTCTGCCTCCTCCACATGTGGCACAGAAAACCCCCATCCACTAGTGCTGCCGGCCGCTGCAGCTGACCCAACACACACATGCACGCACACACGCAGACACATTAAACTAAAAAGCTTTGCCGTTTGTTGAAGAGACACATTTTCGCTGAATTAATAGAGCTTCAGAATGATAAAGTAGCCTATCTATAGCCTACATATGTGAAAGTGAAAGGACCACAACAAGCTATATAAATATAGGCTATATTGTGCGCACCTCAAAAGCTATTAATTTCTCTCTGACTGCTATGAATGACGGTGACAAAAATGTATTCATTTATATGTGGACTGAAGTTTGAACTGAATATGTAAGTCAGAGAGACAATTCCTGTTATAGTGTCCGTTATTTGCAAAGACCGTCGGAGGAGGGGGGTGATTTATACGAGCAAAAAGGAACGCGGGCTGCGGGCAGGTCAGGAATTCCCTTCACAATCATATAATATAAAAGTGTGCGCATCCTGGCGCTTATTCATTATTTCAGGATAGCCTTGCACATGTTACCAATACATACACATTGACTTCGGTTACATGCACAAAATGATGAATTGTCTATTCTGTAGACTGTACGGCTCTGGGTTCGGAGTTCCAGTGATCCAGCTGTGTGACACTGTATTGTTCCACCACTTTTGCTTTGGCAATGTAAACGTATGTTTTCCATGCCAATAAAGCCCTTTGAATTGAATTTAATTGAAACACTGTCCCACTGTCCCCCCCCACTGTCCCCCCCCCCCCCTCCCAGTGAGCTGTGTGACACTGTATTGTTCCACCACTTTTGTTTTGGCAATGTAAACGTATGTTTTCCATGCCAATAAAGCCCTTTGAATTGAATTGAATTGAAACACTGTCCCCCCCCCCCTCCCAGTGAGCTGTGGCGTTCCACAAAGAAGCATACTAGGGGCTCTACTGTTCCTAATATATGTAAACGACATGACTTCAGCTTGTGACTGCAACTTGTTCCTGTTCGCAGATGACTCGGCACTGCTGGTCTCGGACAGGGACAAACTGCAGGTTGAAAATGCCCTCAGCTCTGAACTCGGTAGAATCTGCACCTGGCTCGCTGATAACAAACTATCTTTACACCTGGGAAAAACTGAATCCATTCTCTTTGGATCTAATAGTAATCTCAGCAAGGCAAATGGCTTCTTGGTTAGAGTGGGTGACAATGTTATCACACGTAAAGATGAAATTACCTACCTAGGTTCCATCCTGGAGGCTAATCTTTCCAGTGATAAAATGGCCACCAACGTAATCAAAAAAGTCAACCAAAGAACAAGATTCCTTTACAGGATCTCCTCACTGGTCGACAAAAACACCTTGAAGACCTTAACAGGAGCCGTCGTACAAGGCTTCTTTGACTATGCATGCACCTCCTGGTACCACAGCACCTCAAAGGCCCTTAAAACTAGGCTCCAGACTTCCCAAAACAAACTGGTCAGGCTCCTACTTGGCCTCACCCCCCGAACCCACCTCACCCCTGCCCACTTTGACAGACTGGCATGGCTTAGGGTCGACGACAGAGTACAGCATCTTGCAATGGGTCTGGTCCACAAGATTCGATACACCACCAAGATACCCATGTACCTGTCTAGATACTTCCTTAATGTTAACGAAGTCCACACCCACAACACCAGAGGGAGTGCAACGAACCATGTACAACCCAGGTGAGCAGCAGTGTTTGAGAAAGACAGCAGTGGTGAGAGCAGCAGCATTCGAGCAGCAGCAAAAGCAAGCAGGATTGAACAGTGCAAACTTCCAGATGAAACGGAGCGGTCTGAGAATGGAATGAGTGTGATTGGATCAGTGGATGTGGAGCTGAGGCGGCCGAACGGACCCAAATGGCCGAAATGTATATAGGGCTGAAGTTGATGTATGTTTTATAATAATAACCAAAGTCTACAAAGTAACTAGTAACTCAAGTTTTGAAATCCTATTCCTATTCCATCCTAATCCAATTTCAGTTCCTAACTGTAGTGAGATGTACGGGCTCCATTTTCGTCACCGCTAAACCCCTTATCCCTAAACTTCTTTGCCTTTTTTTTTTACTATTTGTAAACACATTTTTGAATAGTTCAACTAGCCAATCTACATTGACACGTTGTGAGCTTGTAGACTGGCCATTTTAACTATTCAAAAATGTTTAGCAAAATAGTAAAAAAAGGCAAAGAAGTTTAGGGATAAGGGCTTTAGCGGTGACGAAAATGGAGCCCTATTATAGTGTAGTAGAAGTAGAGTAGAAGTGAAAGTATAGGAAATTTAAATTCTGAAGTACAGTGAAATAATCCTTGTGGGTATGAAATTGTACTTAAAGGGGAAAACCACCCATTTTCAACATTTTACTATGTCATTAATATACCTTAGAGCTGTTGTGTGGAAATAATAAAAAGTCCTCCCATTCTGTGTTTCCTAGAACTGTAATTGTTCTTTTTTCAGACCTCTAGTTCTAGGAAACACAGAATGGGGGGACTTTTTTATTATTTCCACACAACAGCTCTAAGGTATATTAATGACATAGTAAAATGTTGAAAATGAGTGGAATGCCCCTTTAAGTAGGCTGCTTTACACCACTGGCAGACATAGAGGCCGATGTTAGTTGAACGGCTAGTATAGTCTTGGTCCTGTACAAGGCATCATCAATCGGCATCTTTCATCATGGCCCTTCCCCCATCGCCCCGTGCCTTTTCACACGCGCACACAAGTCCAAAACGTTGTCATCACATGACCCCAGAACAGACAGGAAGATGGCCGGCTGCGCCTCTTGGCGGAGGCTTGCGCTCCAGTGAGTGCACTTTTCTACAGTAGTGCTGCTTTGTTCCATAACCACTTAACCACCACGAGGCCCCGAGGCCGATTGTACACATCACATGCCTTCTAAATCGGTATAGTTCTCACACTTTTCAACATTGTGACGCGCCGTGAGCTTGTATATATCTGCTATTTTTGAATAGCCAACTCTAAGAATCCACGGGTGTTTCCCCAGGTGTTGGATTAATAATTATCCCGGTAAGACCCAACGATGCTTCTCTGTAACATTTTTATTTTAATTAATCACTTAATTTTTTTTTTTTTTTTTCTATTCTTTTTTCACCTAAACATCATCATTGATGTTCATTGTTTAGCCTTGCAATGCCATTGGTCATGATTGGCACAGATTTACACAACTTAAAAATCTCTGGACTTCTAATCAAAATTGACCTATGACCTTTAATCTTTAACCCTGATAAAAGTAACTAAAATGCATGTAATACATATATTTGTGTGATCATTAGAATGTCTAGAACATGTATTATTGTGAAAGATATCCACCGAATGTAAATTATTAATTATTATTATTATTTTTTTTAAATATTTTTTTTAACATAAGTCCTAGTAGTACAAAGTAGTAGTAAGGTTGAAATCTCTTTTTTGCAAGTAGAAATGTATCCGGGTCTTACAGGGTAAGCCCTATACTTCTTAGACTGGAGTCCCCCAGGGGTCTATACATACTTCATCTCCTTTTTTCCCCCCTCAAAATAGCTGGGGAAAGAAAATCTATATTTAATAGTGTTGTGGCTTCTTGCACAGATCCTCCTCTTTGTACACACAGCTCTCCTACTCCCACAGCATGCATGATGCATCATTTATCCTTTCACTCGGTCGAAAATAGCCAGTCTACAAGCACGTTGAGACGCCTTGTGAGCTTGTAGATTTGCTATTTATTTTTTTAATCATGAATATTTTTGCATTTGTGCAACTCTCAGTTTGAATAGCGTATATGAAAAAAGAAAAAGCAAACATGTTTAACTAAAATCTTTGCTTCTGGAGGTCCCTCCAGAAGCGAAATATTTTGGGATGGGGGTCGACAGCCAAATACATATAATGTTGAGTTCGAGAACCATACATTTTTTCAGAAAACTGTATGGTTTTGTAGAATGGGCCTCAGGTTTTAATGGAGTGTGGACAATGATGTGGACAACGATAATAGAAACATCACATTTCTGTTTAATACCATCCAGATGACAATTGTGGTGATCTCAAATAATTGCATTCAGGCGATTATGTGATAATTGTAACGGGTCTTAAAACACATCCATGGAATTATTTGAGGATAAGCCCCAGTCCTTGTTTTGCTTCTTTCTCTTTCTTCATGCTCTGCTTGGCTCTCCTCAACCCCCTGCCCCCCCCCCCCCCCCCCCCCCCCCGGGCCTTCCTCAAAATGTCACAAAAAGAATTCTCTCGCTTCACCTCTCTGGTTCCCGTCTGTCTGTCTGTCTGTCTGTCTGTCTGTCTGTCTGTCTGTCTGTCTGTCTGTCTGTCTGTCTGTATGTCTGTCTGTCACTCTCACTTTCACTCTCTCTCACTCACTCTCTCGCTCTCTCCTAGCTGTCTTTCTCTGACCACCTGTAGTGTATTATTGATTGTAAGCAGCTGGGATCAGCCGTTCTATGATGATTAATGCATGGGTAATATTTCCAACATGATACAAAGTAAAGAGGCAACACTCTTCCCTACTGTATACAGTACAATACATGAACATTTTTGAGAGGCGCTAGCCCCTCCTATGCCCTGCTTTTGGTGTCTGTGTAAACACAAACATTGAAGCCAAAAGTGAGGACAGAAAAGTGAAGACGCCAAAAGTGATTGGCCGGAATGACATTTGTGATTATTTGATTGGCTGAGCACGGAATGTGATGTATGATGATAAGAACGCCCCTCACTTCACACAGGTGTGATTATTTTTGTTTCGTGTGTGTGTGTGTGTGTGTGTGTGTGTGTGTGTGTGTGTGTGTGTGTGTGTGTGTGTGTGTGTGTGTGTGTGTGTGTGTGTGTGTGTGTGTGTGTGTGTGTGTGTGTGTGTGTGTGTGTGTGTGTGTGTGTGTGTGTGTGTGTGTGTGTGTGTGTGTGTGTGTGTGTGTGTGTGTGTGACTGTGTGTGTGTGGCACATGCACTTGGCTATGATAGGGCACGAGCCTATCTCCTGTTTCTGTAGCAGGGGTTGACACTAAGCCGAGGCACTTGCCGGTCGGGCAAGTACAGGTCATGTTCTTCCCCACTTGCCTGAAAAGTAATCGTCCAATATAAAATTATAGGTAAAATTTGACATTATTTTTGCCAAATAAGTACTATGAATATGACTATGGCTTCACACTTGTTATTTTATATTTTGTGTAGGACTAGGAACTAGCAACAGTGAAAACAGCTCATTATAGGCAAACAGTGCTCCTATTTTACATTCCACAGGCCAGAAGACAGAGTGCTCTGGCCACGTTCAGGTGTTTAGACAGATATCTTGTGTTGTGTTTACAGACTGTTGCGTCCTCTCTCTCTCCACCTGCCCGGAAGTTGTATTTACCTGCCAGGGGCAAGCAGGGGATACTGTTCCCATTGTTAGCTCAATGGAGAAAAAAAAAGAAAGAAATTCAGCACTTGTTTGCGGAAGTTGTGCAGTAAAACGGGAAAGCTGTACTTATTTATTTATTATTATTAAAGCCGTGATTTTTGTATTTTTCCCAGTTTTTCATGTTTATGAGGGGACAGCTTGGGACTAAATAATACCACATTGGATCAATTGGAACTCGGGTTATTCTTTCCATTTCCTGAGAAGTAGTTGTTTTGGACATACAACAAGGTTTGCAACTCAACATGGGGACATTTGGATGTAATTCCTTTCCATTGGCTGGGGGTGTGTAGCATCAGCAGCTGATTGGTGGTCACACTGGGCTTTCCATTGGCTGGGAGTGTGTAGCATCAGCAGCTGATGGTGGTTACATTGGGCTTTCCATTGGCTGGGGGTGTGTAGCAGCATCAGCAGCTGATGGTGGTCACATTCGCCTCTTATCGTGGAAAGAGACAGACTTGAGAGAACTTGTGATTTAATGAAACGAATCACTTTCACGGCAGATTCCCCGGTACGGGACTCGTGCGTTTGTTGTGCTTCCCTGCTCTGCTCTGGAGCAGATTATGTTCGAGACAAAAGGGATACAGCGTGTATAAAAGCAGCGTCTACTGACCAATCAATTCATGGATTGTGGGCGAAACCTTTTTACTTTACTGTTTTTCTTTTAACCCATTTAAGCCTGACGTCGGAAAAAAAAGTCTTCTGAAAGAATATATATTCAAAGATTTGTGCCGCATTTTCACGATTTTTCAAAAATAGCAGACCTACAAGCTCGTAGCGCGCCACTCGGTGGCGCGCTATGAGCTTGTAGATCTGCTATTTTTCAATAGCTAAAGTATAACATAATGCTTAAAACACCAAAAGGGGTTCCCGTTCAGAATGGGTGAGGAGTATACTGTAGATTAGACACAGAGACACATATCTTAAGACAGCAGAGACTGATTGAAGAACTAAAGCCTCAAGTACAACAAGTATCTACTTACTGCTTTGAATTATGTTTTAATTATACACATTTATTTTTAGTTGCTCCCAAGTCAGAGAGAGAGAGAGAGAGAGAGAGAGAGAGAGAGACTCCACTGTTTATTACCTGGTCGAACACACACACACACACACACACACACACACACACACACACACACACACACACACACACACACACACACACAGCCAGCCCATTTCGTGCATTAAATGAACCCCTCTGAATGGGAGCTATTTTGTTGGTGGACGTTTCTGCTTTACACAAGAAAACGGGCCCGGCAACCATTTTATTGCACATTCATTGGGATTTTCATGTTATTTTTTTGTTTTAAATCATTTCACATAGATAGGAATCATAGGATAGCTAGTCCCAGTGCACCTCTGGACATAATACGCGGAGCCATTGCTTCCTTTCTGTGTATAACATTGCTCAGTCCATAAAGCAGAGGATTGATTGTGGTCATACATTGTAGTCATAATTAAGCCCCGCATGCATAATAGATAAGACCTTTTATTGATCCCCTGTGGAGGTAGAATTTGAAATGCACCTTTTCATTCTGACCCAGACGTGTTCGGTATAGCTGTCTCCTGCACACTTTAACAACTTGGAAAACATGGAAGCCTGCACAACTGGCGACTGATCTTTGTGGACTTTAAATAATTCAGCTCTCATCAGAGAACAACTATATAGGCTACCGTTCTTCTCTCTCTCTCTCTCTCTCTCTCTCTCTCTCTCTCTCTCTCTCTCTCCCACGGGGGTCACTGACAAAGCGGCTGTGACACATTCAGGCTAAAGGCTAATTTACGCTACAGCAGCGCGTCTGCATGACACGCCATCGAGGGGGAAAGTATCATTGCTCCGCCCGTGGGGTGTAGTACAGTCAGCGTAGTAGAGAGAGAGCCAGAGAGATGGAGAGAGGGAGATAGAGACAGCAGTGAGACGGCAAATGGACCCCCAACGGGTCCATTTGGTTCCACTTGTACACTCTCAGAGTTAAATTAACCAATTTTTTCTGAAAAACCCACGTTTCTGTGTCAGTTGTGCTCAACCTTTTTCATGTCATGGACCCCCAGAATTATCTCTATTGGGCCACGGACCCCCCATCTCAAAATATGTAGTTCCAGGGACCCGCCCCAGAAGCAAATATTTGAGTTAAAAATGTTCGCTCTGAAATATATATTCAATGATTTGTGCCACATTTTCACGATTTTTCAAAAATAGCAGACCTACAAGCTCGTAGCGCGCCACTCGGTGGCGCGCTATGAGCTTGTAGATCTGCTATTTTTCAATAGCTAAAGCATAACTTAACGCTTAAAACACCAAAAGGGGTTCCCGCCCAGAATGGGTTAACATTGATTTTACAATATAAATTGGGGGTCCCCAGAGATAGAAATGCCAATAAATGGGGTTCTCCGTAGACTAAATGCATGTCAAACTGGGGGGTCCTTGAATGAAACTGGTTGAGAATCACTGCTAGAGCCGTAAAGATCTTCTCTTATGGCATATTATTTTCAAATGGGGGCTAATTGGTGTCAATTTGGGGGTCCTTGACTTGAAATGGTTTGGGAACCACTGGTGTAAAAGTAAAGTAAAGTAAATACGAGTACATTTACTCAAGAGCTGTACTTTTTGAGGTATTGTTTACGCTAAACGCTATGCATTTGCTGTACTTTCACTTCTACTCCACTGCATCGCAGAGGCAAATACTTTTACTCCACTATACAATTATTTGAAAACTTATTTAGATTTTGATTGTTATTACAAAACATAATAACCCACTTCAGCCGTACATACATGCCATTTGAACATAGCGGATCTACAAGCTCACAATGCATCGCCATGTGACGCACATTCCGTAGTATATTTAGCTGCCAATACTTTTGTACTTTTAGTCAAATTAATTTTGGTTACTTAAGACTTTTACTGGTAACCAGTATATTGCAGTATTGATACTTTTACTTAACCCATTTAGACCTGAGGACGATTCTACAAATATCTTCTAAATCATGACAGTTTTCTGAAATACCTCATGTTTCTATATCAGTGGTGCTCGATATTTCATATCAAAGGACCCCCAGAATTATATGTATTTGGCCACCGACCCCCCCCCCCCCCCCCCCGTCTGAAAATATGTTGTTCCAGGGACCTCCCCAAGAAGCAAAGATTTGAGTCAAAAACTCGCTCTGTAACAATATATATATTCAAAGATTCCAGGCACAATTTCACGATTTAAAAAAAAAATAGCAGACCTACAAGAGTGCCGCGCTATGAGCTTGTAGATCTGCTATTTTTCAATAGCTAAAGTATAACAAAACACAAAAAGGGGTTCCCGCCCAAAATGGTTTAAGTACAAAATGCGAGTGCTTTTTTCCAGCACGGCGAGCCTAGGGAGGAGGGGTATAGTGTGGAGAGGGAGAAACCTTGTTGCTTGGTGACAGAGAGGGTGGAGGAGGAAGAGAGAGTGTAGCGGAGGAAGACGGTGGTATACGGTATAGAACAGTGGTTCTCAACCCGTGTTGATTTTTTTATTATTATTACTATTATTTTTTGCTCTTTATTGATAGTTGAAGTGAAGACGTACAGGAAAAGGGGAGGGAGAGTAGGGTATTTTTTTGTATTTTCCCAGTATTTCATGTGTCTATGAGGTGGGGCCGGGCAGCAGTGGTTCAAGGGTAGAGTGGCTGGATGGTAACCGCAATGTTGCCAGCTCAAACCCCCGGGCTCCCCCAGAGTTAGTGTCGAAGTGTCCTTGAGCAAGACACTGACTGAACCCCTAATAGCTCCTGATGTGCAGGTTGGTGCCTTGCATGGTTTCCTCCCGCATCTGTGTGTGTGAATGTGTGAATGTAACGCACAATCTATGTAAAGCGCCTTGGCTAAAGGTGCTATATAAATGCACCATTTACCATTTAATTTGACCGCTAGGCCAGCCCCGGACCAGAACATGTACATTTAACCCAAGCAAAGGCTTTTTGTTATATTTTTTCATTGCAGCTCTAAAATGTTGACTAAAACTAAACGAAATCCATTCAAAAGACTATGACTAAAACTAAAAATCTAAAATGTCATTTTCTGTCAAAATCAACACAGGTTTGGGCGCCCCGCTGGCCTAGCGGTCTTGCATGCCACACATTATAGGCTCTGGGCCTGACAGCACGTCGTCGCGTGTTCGAGTCCCGTTCATGGCGTTCATGGATCTTGTTTAGTCGATACACTTAATTGTTTTAGCTCATGCTCATTTGATTTAGCTATTTTGTCTCATCTGGTTAAGGAAATAGGTAGCTGATATATTGCACTTTTACCTTAGCGCTAGGTATACTCTTGGTTGCTTGTTTTTGCAGAAAATGCACTAAAGACTTCTGGTGATTAGTAGTTTTTGTTCCCTACCTATGTTGAATACACTTATTGTAAGTCGCTTTGGATAAAAGCGTCTGCTAAATGACTGTAATGTAATGGCGACCTTTGCTGCGTGTCTCTCCCCTAAACATTTTTTGACAGAAAATGACATTTTAGATTTTTTGTTTTAGTCATAGTCTTTTGAATGGATTTCGTTTAGTTTTAGTCAACATTTTAGAACTGCAATGAAAAAATATAACAAAAAGCCTTTGCTCCGCCCCCCAAAGAGGAACTAAAGACAACCAAATGTTATTTAATGTTTAAATGTACATGTTCTGGTCCGGGGCTGGCCTAGCGGTCCAGGCACCTAGGCTGGTAATCAAGCCTGACGTGTCGCAGGTTCGAGTCCCGGTCCTGACGACCTTTGCTGCACGTCTCTACTAGTCTCCCCCCATCTCTCTCCCCGTTTCCTGTCACTTACTGTGTACACTGTACATCTATCAATAAAGGCAAAAAGCCCCCAAAAATATATCTTTAACAGTTTAACAGTTTTTTTTTTTATTCTTTTTTTTTTAAATATTTTTCTTTTTATCCATATTTTGAAAATTCCTCTAATCTGGTGTGCAGGTGATGACATGCACATGACATGCACAATAGGATTACATTTTCTTTCTTTTGTCCCATTGCCAAAATGGCACCCCCGACCAAAACTAGGGCCCCACCCCCTGGCGCTGAAAGAGTTAAAGAAAACAATGTACATGTTCTGTACGCAACCCCTCTCAGAATATCATTGAGCAGGACATGAACCCCCTAGAACTGCTCCTGATGAGCAGGCTGGTTGCCTTGCACGGTTTCCTCCGCCCTGCGGTGCGTGAAAGTACTTTGTAGGAAAGGCGCTAGATATACTGTATACATGCACCATGTATATAGTTGTGTGAAACACACGATCTGTAGCCCTGTTTGCTGGGGGATGAATTATTCAGGACAGAGGATGCTTAATGAACATAGCCGCTGGGGTGCAGTGTGTTATGTGTTTGTGTCTGTGTGAACGCACAGCAGGTGGGCACTGCGGCACACGCACACGCACACACACACACACACACACACACACACCACGTTACAAACATGTTCCTTTTTCGTTACCCTGGAAAAGCTTAACCCATTTAGACCTGAGGACGATTCTACAAATGTCTTCTAAAAATCCTGACAGTTTTCTGATAAATGTTTCTATGTCAGTGGTTCTCAAACAGTTTCATGTCAAGGACTCCCAAAAATATATGTATTTGGCCACCGACCCCCATCGGAAAATATGTAGTTCCAGGGACCCCCAGAAGCAAATATTTTAGTTAAAAACTTTCGCTCTGAAAGAATATATATTCAAAGATTTGCGCCACATTTTCACGATTTTTCAAAAATAGCAGGTCTACAAGCTCATAGCGTGCCACCGAGTGGCGCGCTATGAGCTTGTAGATCTGCTATTTTTCAATAGCTAAATTATAACATAATGTTTAAAACAGCAAAAGGGGTTCCCCTTTGGATTAAACTATATGGCATCTTATACACCCCGACAAAAAGAAAAGAAAAGAATGCATCACAAATGAGCTTCTAGATGGTTCTATTAAAAACATCCATTATGACATGTCCTTAAAACAGGGATGCCATGCAGGGTTCACGTATATTCTGAGAGTTCCCAGAAGGCCTTGCATATTACAAGCGGGAGGAGGAGGGTTCGAGTGGCTCTCAATCCCATTATCGCACGGCTTTGTTGAATGCTTGATCCTGATTGGTCACTCACCAAATTCACCGGGCTGTTATTTCTGAACGGATGGCCGCTGAACTCGGTAACAGGCCCGCTGTCTAATCGAAGACTCTCAGAGGAGCACCTGGCATCATATAAACCTGCATTTGCTTGATTTAGCGCCGTGTCCAACATGACTAAACAATGCTCTCAATAATGTTTTTGATAACATTTGAAGCGAGAAATGGACAATGCAGTCACTGGATATTGATTGTATTTCATCAACGATTCCTCTTTCCAAGGCGTTGCACTGACTGGACGCACCTGGCACAATTTCAGTACCTTAAGCAATGAAATCCTTCGTTTTGTTACTTTTTGGGGTCAAAATAATAATTGGGGAGTTATTATTGTTATCACCCTGTCCGGATTCATGTATCAATGCAGCCTGCTCTCCGTTCATTATCCCTGTGTTGGTGTAAAGTATAAGTACTTAAGTACTGTACTTAAGTACACGCAACGCTATAGTTTCAAAATCATTTCGATGTACATTTTCTGAGCGTTTGTTGACGTCGAGCGTCTGAAGCTTTCATCATGCAGCCCTGGCTGGGTTCTAGCCTGGCTAATAAGCCAGACTAAAATCACACTGTCGTGTGGTATTTGAGTCTGGAGATGCTGTGTATGGATCTTGTTTCCCGGGGGGCGGGTTCAAACATTTTCTCTTTGACGCAATTGGTCAGAGCTACTGTCAGTCAAAGGTCTCAAGCATTGAACGTCACTGTACCAAAGCCCGCCCATATTGCATACCGTGTCCCGATTGGCCTGCACACCAGTTCTCTGGTTTAGGAAATGGGCGTACAATTGAGCCTCTCCAGACCGTAATCCGCCGGCAGACAATTTTTTTTTGCCAACAGCTGATTCGGTCTGGCTTATTAGCCAGGCTAGCTGGGTTCAGGGCTGCTTCCTCTCCTGTAGGCCATCTCTCTGCTGGAGACAGTATAGCTTCATGCATTTTTAAACTGTGTGGTTGTCAATTTCCTCTCTCTCTCTCTCTTTGCTCCTTTCCCTTCCCCATGCACCCCTCTCTCTCTCTGTTAACCCCTTTTGGTGTTTTAAACTCAACTACATTTAGCTATTGAAAAATAGCAGATCTACAAGCTCATAGCGCGCCACCGAGTGGCGCGCTATGAGCTTGTAGGTCTGCTATTTTTGAAAAATTGTGAAAATGTGCCGCAGATTTGGATTTTTCAGAACGAACGTTTTTAACTCAAATCTTTGCTTCTGGGGGGGGGGGGGTCCCTGGAACAACATTATTTTCAGATGGGGGTCGGAGGTATATTACATATAATTTTTGGGGTCCTTGACAACACCACTGATATAGAAACATAGGTATTTCAGAAAACTGGAGGATTTAGAAGATTTTTTTTTAATTTCAGGCCTAAATGGGTTAATCTTCCATCTCTCTCTCTCTCTCTCTCTCTCTCTCTCTCTCTCTCTCTCTCTCTGTCTCTGTCTCAGTATCTGTGTGTCATGCATCTGTTTCTACTCTCTGTTTCTCTTTTAACCCAGACATCTGCATGGCCTTTTCCAGACGTTCTGGGAGTCCCTGAGTATATGGGGGTCAACTCGGGGACGCCCGCGGACCCTCGCAAATGTCCCGCAAATCCTACCCTAACCCCTAGGCGCAACAATTGCTTTATTATTTTGACCGCGAGCATGTTGTATCTCGTCGATGGTGTCGTGCAGTGAAAATGGCTGATCTACAAGCTCAGCTGTAGATCTGCCTTTTTGTGTTTTTTCTTTTTTTGAGTGGTGTAAACCACTCCTACAACTGGCTTTGTTGTGCAGAAAAAATGAGCATGGTTGCTATGTTCACCCTGTTCATCCGGGTATGATTTCCTACACCTGGCTTTGTTAGTGCAGAAAAAATTAGCATGGTTGCTATGTTCACCCTGTTCACCCGGGTGTGATTTCATTACGTCAGACATGATTTCATTACGTCAGACATGCCTTACACCACTCAGTTCACACGGGTGTGATTTTTGAAATATGTGGGACATTTCACATTTCCATAATGTCATGCCCCAAAATTCGGGACGCCAGGTTAGAAGCGGTATGCACTTACAGACAAAGTTAATTCTTTCTGATTGGCCCCTGATTTGTCCATTTAAGGAAAAAAAACAGACCAATCCGGCATTCAAAAATTCTAATTAACACAGTTATCCACCAAATATGTGCTTAGCAACCGTCACTAAGTATACTACTTCCTCCAACATCAAGCTGAGGAGAGAATAGGTGCTGTTGTAATGTCGTGAAAACGTTTGTTAGAACACACTTTGACAACGTTTGTCATTTCAGGTGGGATGTCTGTGAATCTATCTCTGTCCCTCACTCTATGCGTCTCTCTCTTTCTCTGTCAATCTCTCTTTCTATCTCTCTCTCTCTGTCCATCTCTCTTTCTCTCTGTCCATCTCTCTCTCTCTCTCTGTCCATCTCTCTTTCTCTCTGTCCATCTCTCTCTCTCTCTCTCTCTGTCCATCTCTCTTTCTCTCTGTCCATCTCTCTCTCTCTGTCCATCTCTCTCTCTCTCTCTCTCTGTCCATCTCTCTTTCTCTCTGTCCATCTCTCTCTCTCTCTCTGTCCATCTCTCTTTCTCTCTGTCCATCTCTCTCTCTCTCTCTGTCCATCTCTCTTTCTCTCTGTCCATCTCTCTCTCTCTCTGTCCATCACACACACACACACACACACACACACACACACACACACACACACACACACACACACACACACACACACACACACACACACATGCACTTGAAGTGTCAGTGCGTGCAGCCGTGCACACTGTGTGTTCATGACGTTGTTAATAATAGTGTTATTGAGCTATAGACAAACAGGCAACCACTCTTATCTGTTGTGAACTCGTATGTTTCATAATTGTATTCTCAATATTTTAAAATAATTCGATCTACATATTGGGTATTAAAGTTAAAGAGAGAGAGAGAGACGTTTTAGTGTTTTGAAAGAGTGGTCACATCATCATGTGTCTCTTAAATGTCTGTGTGATTGTGTGAATGCCTTCGGTTGTTTATGCACGTGTGTGACTGTGTGTGTGTGTGTGTGAGAGAGAGAGAAACACCAACAGTGTAAACAGATTACATGCAGGGTGACAGAGATGTTATGTCATGACTTTATTATGTAATTGGGGACAATAGCAGTGCATGAGTGTGTGTCACATGTCTCTCTCTCTCTTTCTCTCTCTCTCTCTTTCTCTCTCTCTCTCTCTCTCTCTTTCTGACTTTCCCGTCTGTATTCTCTTTTTCCTGTTTTTCTCGTCCTCATATCTCTCCCTCTTTCTTGTCGACTTTAACTCGGGCACCCTCATGACCGATTGACTCCAAGCACAGGACGCCAATGACCTGCGTGTGTGCCCATTGCCCAATGACCTGCGTGTGTGCCCACTGCCCAATGACCTGCGTGTGTGCCCACTGCCCAATGACCTGCGTGTGTGCCCACTGCCCAATGACCTGCGTGTGTGCCCATTGCCCAATGACCTGCGTGTGTGCCCACTGCCCAATGACCTGCGTGTGTGCCCATTGCCCAATGACCTGCGTGTGTGCCCACTGCCCAATGACCTGGGTATGTGCCCTCTGCCCCATTGCCCAATGACCTGGGTATGTGCCCATTGCCCAATGACCTGGGTATGTGCCCATTGCCCAATGACCTGGGTATGTGCCCATTGCCCAATGACCTGGGTATGTGCCCATTGCCCAATGACCTGGGTATGTGCCCACTGCCCCATTGCCCAATGACCTGCGTATGTGCCCATTGCCCAATGACCTGCGTGTGTGCCCACTGCCCCATTGCCCAATGACCTGCGTGTGTGCCCACTGCCCCATTGCCCAATGACCTGCGTGTGTGCCCACTGCCCCATTGCCCAATGACCTGCGTGTGTGCCCACTGCCCCATTGCCCAATGACCTGGGTATGTGCCCACTGCCCCATTGCCCAATGACCTGCGTGTGTGCCCACTGCCCCATTGCCCAATGACCTGCGTGTGTGCCCACTGCCCCATTGCCCAATGACCTGCGTGTGTGCCCACTGCCCCATTGCCCAATGACCTGCGTGTGTGCCCACTGCCCCATTGCCCAATGACCTGCGTGTGTGCCCACTCCCCCATTGCCCAATGACCTGCGTGTGTGCCCACTGCCCCATTGCCCAATGACCTGCGTGTGTGCCCACTGCCCCATTGCCCAATGACCTGCGTGTGTGCCCACTGCCCCATTGCCCAATGACCTGCGTGTGTGCCCACTCCCCCATTGCCCAATGACCTGCGTGTGTGCCCACTGCCCCATTGCCCAATGGGAATTTGGCCCGGTCCAGCGGCTGTCCAGAACCAACAGACCACGTCTTTATCTCTCTGTCTGCGAATCTGTTGAGGATGCACTGAATCTCTGTGCGTCACGTCGTTTCCGACATGCATTGTTCCAGAGTAGGCCTGTGTCCGCTTATAAATAACCCATTGGTTGTAATATCTAATGTAATTATCCCTAGTCCATGCCCAGGCCGAGAGATTATGTTTTCACTCACCGTGAATCTGTCCTTTTTTAGCCAGGATTTATTTTTTGTTCGCGTTCGGCTCAAAAAGAAAAGCCTGGGCAACATTGGAATTTCAGTCATAGGAATTGGGAGTAAACATTTCATTTCACAACCAACCAGCATGCAGGGGGGGCGTTGCTGCAAATGTTGTGACGTCAGGGGGCTCTGAGCTGTGTCTGAGGGGGGGCAGGCGCACAGATCGCTTTGAATTCTCCCCTCTAGACCAGAAGCCACACTGGCTGGGGCAGGCTTTTAACTCTTTGAGAGTTTCAAGGATTTCTATATAGTTTTTAGACTTCTCTATGGCAGAATGGCGTTTTTGAATGATTTATTGAAAATTCTCTGTTGTGAATGTGTGACAACGAAAGACCTTCAGAGAAAGCTTGGCTTGTCTGCTTCCAGGAAAAAAATGAACTGAGTTGATAAAATGTTTAGTTTTTGTGTTGGAAGCCATTTAAAAGAGCCTGCATTTACACTGGGTAGTGTTTCTAGGACAACAAAAAAAGTTATGCCCGGTTGAAGTTTTATTTTCTAAATAACTTTTTTTCTGCTGGGCGTACATAGCCATGCAATATCTCATTTTAAAGGGTGAGTTGTCTAGTTCAATTAAAATAAAATAAAAAGTTTCTCACATGTACCACTGTAGATATTTTGCCATCTATAAATAGCATGGTCAGTCATGATCAATCTGACCTATCCAGCTAAAAGTCCCCCTAGCTCTGAAATGGAACATCATATAAACTCAATTCTTTTTTGGGGTAAAATTAGACATTCTAACGCACATTTTGATATATACCATGTTTACATAGTCTTACCAGTACCTTGTCTATTCATGACAAGGTTTTTGTATCTCAAAAACCTGTTGTGAAGAAACAGTTTTGATAAAAAACACATCCAAGGACATTGTTTTGATATGACTTTGTGCCCATGATATGTATCAAAATATAGACTTGAATGTATACTGTATTATAACAAAAAATTGGGTTCTTACCATCTACCGTTACAGAGTAAATCACAGTTGAAACTCGCTTAGTCAAACCATAAACCTCAGAATAGTGAACAAAATAGCCATGACAGGTCTAACTCATTGTAAAAGCGTCTTTTATTTTTTATGACTACTAACATAATACAATTATAATAAATATTACAGAAAATAAATAGGCCTACATACAAAACAGTTGTCCCCAAACTCCCCAGTGTCCCCAAACCACTGCATTCCAGTTGTTCTTGACGGTGTGTGTGTGTGTAGGCTAGATTTTAAAAAAACAACAACTGAAATGAATGAATGCATCCGGTTCAGTGTCGGAGAACTCCATCGCAGTCTTGACTCTTCGTCGTCTTCATCATCATCATCATCATCATCATCATCATCCTCCTCCTCCTCCTCATCTGATGCCAGTTCTAAATATATAAAAATAAACATTTAGCTGTAGTCAGCCCGGCCAATAGCCAGTTGGGGGGGGGGGGGGACGTAGGCTATCTGACATCATCGTCATCATCATCATCACACGGAGACACACTAAACAATGTACAATCATGATTGTATACAATATACAATGAATGCGATTATCATGCAAGCTCAGACGTCAATGAAACGTCATACAGATCTTATATAATACGCTACTGTTAGCTTCACTCCCCGTCCCCCCTCCGATCCTTGTAGCAAGGTCATCATAGCCACGCGTTGCTTCAGTAAACGATGCATGTTTGTTCTCTGTCTTTGTAGACAGTAAATAAAAGGAGCGAACATTACTCTAAAGATCAGATCGCCTATAAGGCACGCTACAATATAAAATACTTGTACTGCCATGCGTGCATGCCTGCTACGATACATTTGTACTGCACCAACCAACCGATCGACACCAACCCCCCCTCCAGCCATTAGCCAGCACCAATGCACCAACCCCCCCATTAGCCAGCACCTTTGGTGCTGGCTAATGGCTGGGGGCCATCGTGGTGAGTCATTCTGGCGTCATGATCTGACTAGTAGTAGTAATTATCCAAGCATCTATTTGTAGCGATCATCTTATGATTTCTGATCACTATAGAAGGGCATTTTCTACAATAAGATTACCTCAAAACATTCCGGGTTGATCGTCTTCTTCAATGGTTTCCCGGTATAGCTCATCGGACGACGATGGGGAGACAATGAAAAAAGGAGGGAGGGAGCAGCGAGTCTCGCTGTAAGCACTGGACCAGGGCTACTCTGCCTGGAGAAGGCGACTGGGACGCATATGGATCAATACTACTACCACAAAACTCGCTCAAATAAATAGTACTGCTTTCAACTTTTTCTGCTAGAAAATCGCTCGGGCGAGACGGCAAAACAGGCAAAACAATAAACTATGAAGACTCCCTCTGCCCCCACTGTTTACAGGGGGTGGGACCAGCTTCCAATGGCAACACGTACACGTGTGTCACGTGACACGGGTTTTCTGGGTAATGTAGTTGGAATATAAGCTCAGGAATTTAAACAGCGCTTCGGAGCATATTAATATGTTTAGATTAATCAAAAACTCTGAAGACGCCAATTGGCGTCATTGATCATTTACGGAATTCTGATGAAGACGCCAATTGGCGTCTTTCACCTTCTAAGGGTTAACGGCTAATTAATATTGGGCACAGCTTGGGCAACGCATTTGCATGCAGACTCCCGGGAGGCCAAGGAAGAACCTCTGCCCCAAAGTTTTCAAATTGGCCTGTTATAGCGCCACCATGAGGCCCATTTTTGCAAAACAATGTTTTTGCTACTACTCCTACAGACGTTTGACCAAGCAGCCTCACGCACATCGCTATACCGTATACGCTATGCTATCTCTGTAGTCCTGTGATCCTATACCGTATGCTATGCTATCTCTGTAGTCCTGTGATCCTATACCGTATACGCTATGCTATCTCTGTAGTCCTGTGATCCTATACCGTATACGCTATGCTATCTCTGTAGTCCTGTGATCCTATACCGTATGCTATGCTATCTCTGTAGTCCTGTGATCCTATACCGTATACGCTATGCTATCTCTGTAGTCCTGTGATCCGGGCGCATCTGTCAGATTCCTCATAATTCGGATTGGCTACAATTGGCTACAAAAGTTTGCAGAGGTAGCCAGTTTTGCCCTTTTAGAGTATATATTAATAGAGACGGCACCCGGAGGAAACCCTGAGGCGAAATGGACATAGTGGCCGAATTTGGTATTGCAGCTCGGGGCCAGCGCTGGTCCGTTGACTATCATTGCGCGCCACGTTCACGTTATTGGGGCAATGACACGTGAACGCTGTTTTCATACGTGAACGCGTGCAATGATAGTCAACGGCCCTGCAGCGCGTTCACGATTTGGCCCAATCCATCCCAGAATGCACGCTGTTCCTACCCGGAAGGAGGAGTGAATGTGGGAGAATGTTTCCTCCCGCCATTTTTGGAAACGGAGGTGATTATATAGCTCCAAATTCAACGATTCTGTTCAATTATTCAACACCACCGCCACCAGGGGGCGCCAAAAGTCCCAGACCGCCACCATATATATATATTTTTATTTTATATATTTAAATTCTTTAAAAAAAAAAATCTATATATATATATATATATTATTTTTTTACCATGTTAAAAAACACGAAAAACACGTCCTTGGCGCTCCAGGACATCATGAAAAAGAAGTTAAATAAGTCCTTGGCACCCATTGAGTTAAGTTCAAACACATCCACTTTGTGTCGCGCTGCGAGCTCGTATACATCTGCTATTTCTGAATGGCGGCGAGCGCAACGCAAAAATAAACAAAAGATGTCGCAGACGCTTTCCCGGGTTTTAGCACGTGGTTCAGATCAGATGGGTGGTCCGCTTTTTTTTGGGGGGAGATTTTATAAGTGGGCCCTGATCCAGAAAAGGTCGTAGAACCACTCGTGTTAAATTGACCTGATCAGAGTAAGGGCCGATTCATACTCCTATTTTAGAGCCGAATAAAAGTCGGTTCGGCTCAGTAGAGCCTACAATGTGACGTCATTTGAGGTTCGGGGGGGGGGGGGGGGCGGGTACCGTCCTAAAGTCGGCTCTTCGGTGCTACTGAAAATTTCTGACGAGCCGAAATCATTTCGGCACTACAGCGCCGAAACAGCGGTAAAATAGGAGTATGAATTGGCCCTTAGTCCTCGACAGGAGGAGACAGTAGTCCCAGTGTGCTTTAAGGGTCTTAATTGAACCGGCATGACTCTGTTTATGGTGCCTTGCTTCAGCTCATTTAACACACTGACACCGCATTGGTTGGTGGTGGACAAAGTACTCAACCTCCCGGTACTTCAGTCACAGTGTAGATACTCCCTTTTTAAATGTTGTAGTACTGGAGTCAATAAAATAAATAAAATAAAAACGGTATGCGAAAGTATACAAATCATAAAGTACATTTTACTTTTAAATATCAACTCGAGTACGATGCAAGTCGAGCATGATGCAAGTTGGGAATGCATGACAGAGATTCTGCGCATTTTCATATTCAAACTATTTTCCAGACATAAAAAAAAACAAAAATTATAGTGAACTATTTTCACTATATTTGAAATAGGGCTGACGTTTCACAACGCACCTTTTCTCTTCCTAGAAATATAGTGCTGTCGAAGGTACAATATGTGTCTTTGAAATGTAGTGCTGTCGAAGGTACAATATGTGTCTTTGAAATGTAGTGCTGTCGAAGGTACAATATGTGTCTTTGAAATGTAGTGCTGTCGAAGGTACAATATGTGTCTTTGAAATGTAGTGCTGTCGAAGGTACAATATGTGTCTTTGAAATGTAGTGCTGTCGAAGGTACAATATGTGTCTTTGAAATATAGTGCTGTCGAAGGTACAATATGTGTCTTTGAAATATAGTGCTGTCGAAGGTACAATATGTGTCTTTGAAATATAGTGCTGTCGAAGGTACAATATGTGTCTTTGAAATGTAGTGCTGTCGAAGGTACAATATGTGTCTTTGAAATGTAGTGCTGTCGAAGGTACAATATGTGTCTTTGAAATGTAGTGCTGTCGAAGGTACAATATGTGTCTTTGAAATGTAGTGCTGTCGAAGGTACAATATGTGTCTTTGAAATGTAGTGCTGTCGAAGGTACAATATGTGTCTTTGAAATGTAGTGCTGTCGAAGGTACAATATGTGTCTTTGAAATGTAGTGCTGTCGAAGGTACAATATGTGTCTTTGAAATGTAGTGGAGTAAAAGTCAAGTCATATGTGTTTTAAGCATTATGTTATACTTTAGCTATCGAAAAATAGCAGATCTACAAGCTCATAGCACGCCACCGAGTGGCGCGCTATGAGCTTGTAGGTCTGCTATTTTTGAAAATTCGTGAAAATGTGCCTGAAATCTTTGAATATATATTCTTTCAGAGCGAGTTTTTAACTCAAATCTCTGCTTCTGAGGGGTCTCTGGAACAACATATTTTCAGATGGGGGGGTCGACGGCCAAATACATCTAGTTTTGGGGGTCTTTGACATGAAAATGTTTTGAAAACGACTGACAAGGAAACATGGGGTTTTTCAGAAAACTGTCAGGAATTAGAAGGCATTTGTAGAATCGTCCTCAGGTCAAAATGGCTTAAAAACAAATACTCAAGTAAAGTATACAGTACAGATACTCAGATGTGTACAGTACTCCAGTAAATGTCCTTGGTTGCTGTGTCCACCACTGGGTGTACTGTAGCAGATGGAGTACTGTACATACTGTACGCATATCCTCATAACTAACCCATTTAGACCCGAGGACGTGTCTGTGTCGCCTTAATATTGTAGCGTTTAACCACGTCGCCACAACCGTTATTTTAAACTTTATCTGTTGTAAAATAGCAGATCTACAAGCCTGTAGCGCGGCACCGAGTGCCGCGCTACGAGCTTGTAGATCTGCTATTTTGAGGCATATATTGAATATATGTTCTTTCAGAGCGAACGTTTCTAACTCAAAATCTTTGCTTCTAGGAACGACATATTTTGAGATGGGGGTCCGCGCGGCCAAATACAGATAATTCTGGGGGTCCTTGACATGAAAAAGTTTGAGAACCACTAAGATACAGTAGAAACATGGGTTTTTTCAGAAAACAAGACATTTGTAGAATCTGGTCTCAGTCCTCAAGGGGTTAATTCAACTGTGAGTGTACATAATAATGCATGTAATCAAATGTGCAGACTCTGGGCATTAGGCTTATATGTCACAATTATTACATAATCGCCTAATTGCAATTATTTGAGATAATCGCAATTCTTTTTTTTCTTTTTTTTTCACATAATCTTCATAAACACGATAATCATTTTGAAAAATGTTCACATTCTTTTTCAACCATTTTCAAAAAAAGGGTGGAAATAGCAGATCTACAAGCTCATCGTGATGCGTTTTGAGCTTGTAGAAGATCATCTATTTCCACTATTCATATAAAATGTTGTTTTGCCATATCTGCACCTCTTGTTTACGAAGCCTAAAGCCCTAAACCACACCAAAGGGTCGAGACGGTTTTAGCGTCGTCCCAGCGGTGCGATATGTCCCGTTGCACGTTGACGCACGTCGTCCCAAGTGATTCAACGCATGGAATTCACCCTTTGTCAGCCTTCTGATTGGTCCCTGACTGACTAACCAGCAGGCTCTTTCTGCCTTGTTCCGCCCTGGTTCCGCCTTGTTTATGTTGAATTTTTCTAAAACATCATTTTTGGAAAAAAACCCTAAAAACTAACAATGATATGCCCAGGCACCTGTGATGTTCCTTTTTAATGACACCAAGTTTAAAATAACAATTGAACGCACAGAATATCAATACGAAGCAACTGAAGAACACCTTATTTCAATGGTAGTGGATGGAGAGAGAGGATTTTTGTCCAACCACGAAACGGCAACCAATGGGTGCGAAGAGGGGCACGACCATGGGCGGCACTTGACAAAGGGTGAATTCAACGGCCCACACCACACCAAGGGGTCACCATGCAAATCCTTGCAACCGTTTGGACCCCAATGAGTTGCATGGCGTGTGGTTAGGGCTTTAAAGGCACAGAAATCCTTTTTTTTTCCCAAATTCATAATGTTCCAAACGATATTGAATAACAATTGTAACGTTAGTTACATGAGTTACAATAGTTTTAGTCACATTTTAGTCACCTGGAATGTTTTAGTGTTAGTCTAGTTTTAGTGGACTAAATATCATAAGATTTTAGTCGACTAAATCTGCAGTTGGTTTAGTCGACTAAAATGTACTTTGGCGGGCCTCGATGCCGTCGTAATGACTGATTTTACACTTGCTGAAAATAGCCGATCTAAAATGACTTATACTGGATCTCTTAGTCCCTTCCTAACATTTTAGTCTAGTTTTTATTTGTTGACGAACTTGTCAATATATTTACTAGTCTTAGTTTTAAGCCCTAACCACACCAGAGGGTCACCATGCAACTCCTTGTGACTATTTGCAACCATTATTCCCAACGGCATGTTGCAAGGAGTTGCAAGCGGTGTGGTTTGGGCCTTATAGTCATTGTAGCTTAGTTGTTCATTTAGTTTCCATTTAGTTTTCGTCAGTGGAAAAAGGTAGTCGACGAACATTTTTTGTCGTAGTATCATCCCATTTTGGGCGGGAACCCCTTTTGGTGTTTTAAACATTATGTTATAATTTAGCTATTGAAAAATAGCAGATCTACAAGCTCATAGCGCGCCACCGAGTGGCACGCTACGAGCTTGTAGGTCTGCTATTTTTGAAAAATGGTGAAAATATGGCGCAAATGTTTGAATATATACATATTCTTTCAGAGCGAACGTTTTTAACTCAAATCTTTGCTCAGGCCTAAATGGGTTATAGTCGACGAAATCAACACTGGACAGCCCTGGTGGGCATTTCCTGAAAAGTATAAGGTTTTGTTTGGGACATACAAGGTTTCCACATGACGGGGAAGCTATTCATAAGCCCCTCCAGGCCGAGTTACTGTAGTGTGCATAGACGGTGGATTTGTGAGCTTGTCTAGTCAGGTTTTTGTGTTTTTATGATCGGTGCTTCACACTGCTATCACGCACGCACGCACGCACGCACGCGCACACACACACACACATGAGTGCACGCGTGCACGCGCAGATGACAGAGGTTCCCTCTGTTCACATCCTCCCGTCAAATTGATAGCAGCAATTATAACTCTATGACCAGCTGACACTGTTAAGCCGTGTGTGTGTGTGTGTGTGTGTGTGTGTGTGTGTGTGTGTGTGTGTGTGTGTGTGTGTGTGTGTGTGTGATTAAAGCTATACCACCATTAATATTTAAGTGTAGTCATAGCACATCATAGTACATATGTATAGCATAGTATATATGTATAGTTAATATGTATAGTGTCATTATATAGATATGTTCTAATTACGTTCTTAGCTTACGCATGTTACTTGATAAATGCTTTTTATATATGTGATGTATTCCCACACTTTTGTGTGGGAATGTAAGTCGCTCTGGATTAAGAGCGTCTGCTAAATGCCTAAATTGTAAATTGTAAATTGTAAGTGATCTTTCCAGTTTGCTGGGAATTGCCGTCCTGAAGCGTTTGTGTTCTTGCTGTCAGGCCTGTTTAGTGACGTAAAGACCAGACGTTGTCAATGCTCGTCGTAGCCTGAGGCAGTGTTGATTTTGTCGACTAATACTATGACAAAAAAATATCGGAATTTTTGAAAATAGAGCCTGACTCGTTGTCAGCTTGTAAATCGACTATTTCATATACCTACTATACCTCTAGGGATGCACCGAATGGGAAATTCTTGGCCGAAACCGAATATAGAAAACAGTTGGCCGAAAACCGAACTCCGAATATCCCAATATGATTGATATTATATATCTTTTTTTTCCCTACCATTTCTGTCATGGCCGTACCTTAAAGCTACCTGATTTATGGCAAAATAAATGGTCATGGCAAAACTTAACTTAAATAATAATCACTATTATGGGTTCATAAAACATTTATTCAGCTCTTTTGAATGCATTCATTGCATACACTATTCAGTGATATGTTTTCTGCCTATTCGGGCCGAAACCGAATAGGCCGAAAATGCCGTAATTTTTAGACATTTTCTGCCGAACATTTTCTGCGGCCGAATATTCGGTGCATCACTACGCCCCAATACCCAATCAAATCGTTGATGCAGCGTAGGTTAGCTGATTTAAAAAATATAAATGTGAGTGTATGTACATTCCAGAGACTATATTTAGCGTCTGTATACCTTTGTTGTCCCACCCGGAAATTGTATTTTATTGGGTAGGCCCTAAAATTACGATCGTGGGGACTTATTGTGGGTACTTCTGGTTCCGCCTTGTGGTTTCCTGCCAGATGACTACAAATCATTGACTACAACGTGACGTGTTTTACCATCCGCTCCAGACTGGATCACACGGCCATTTTGGAACACAGACCAGGCTTTCCTCCGAGGTGGAAAGCAGGGCTTTCCAGACCCACAGGAACGCACCCAGGGTGCCGGCCCGATTCCGGCGAGCCGGCCCGTGTCCGAAACAGTTGAGAACTGACAGTTACCGTGTGGGGGGTCCCTCTACTGTACCCTCTACTGTACTGTACTGTCACTGTACTGACCCACAGGAACGCACCCAGGGTGCCGGCCCGATTCCGGCGAGCCACCCCGCGTCCGTAACGGTTGAGAAATGACAGAGTTACCGTGTGGGGGTCCCACTACTGTACCCTCTACTGTACTGTACTGTACTGTCACTGTACTGGTACACCCGAAATCACCATATATACAGTTAATATGTGGGTTTGTGTGTGTGCTAGGTTGCGCACAGGTGGTGAAAAACAACCATGCTGTTTTCGTGCTCAGACGCACCCACCCACCCAGCCAGCCAGCCAGCCACCCACCCAGCCACACACATAGCTCCGCAAAAAAACTAATGCTTGTTTATTGTGTCAATACTATGGCATTCTTGGCATGCGATGTCATTGTATGCCAAGTGAGTTGACTTAACAATCTGCCCTCAGTGTAAAGTGTTGCCTCAGGGCAGGCAGGTGCCTAGACTGTCCACCTGTGTGTCTGGTCATCCTGTGAGTGTTATGGCAGGCAGGTGTGTGCAGGCAGTGTATCCCCTTAGAGCAGGGTTGCCCAGAAGGTAGATCGCAATCTACCAGTAGATCACAAAGGCTTTGCAGGTAGACCACATGACATGCCCCAAAATATATATCATTAAAAATAACCTACTTGAATTAAGGTGACTGATTGATTAAAAGAGCCTGTCAGCTCAAACACACAATACAAATGCAATACAAATACAAAGTCATATACAAATAACTACGAATTCCATTTTCCTCTCTCTATTTCCCATTCCAAGTGTGTTTGTCTTATAGTATGTAACGCCAGTGCTGCTGTTTTCAGCAATGGGATAATACTTTTTTGGGTGAGTAGATCTTGTTGAGCTGGTCATTGTGAAAGTAGCTCTCAAGTCAAAAAATCACACCCGTGTGAACTGAGTGGTGTAAGGTCTTATATAGACTGATCAGCTGTGGTCTGACGTAATGTCTGACGTAATGAAATCACACCCGTGTGAACTGGGTGACCATAGCAACCATGCTCATTTTTCGGTACGAACAGACACGTAAACTAACAAAGCCAGTTGTAGGAGTGGTTTACACCACTCAAAAACACATTGAGACTGCGTCTCTTTTACAAGTGGGAACTGGCCAAGAGGCAGAAATAAAATGACACTTCAATACCACATCATAAATGCCACAAAGTCCTAATCTTTTAGTAGCAGGGCGCGGGTGTGCGCCGTCCTTCAGTTGTGTCAGTGAAAGTCACGCGTATCAATTATCTTTGGTCACTTTGTGTTGTTGTCCAATGACCTTTCACGTTCCACTCTGGGTATAGGTCACCACACACACACACACACGCACAAACACATCACGTGTGTCAAATTCAATTTGTAAGTTAATAAAACATCAGAAAGAATTGAGAGCGAGACAGAGACACAGAGAGAAGGCAGAGAGAGAGCAGAAGGAAGAGTAAACATGTTAGCAAAGAGCAAAGTGTCCTTGTTGTCTGCTGTGTCCTGCGATTCCATGTGGACATGATTTGAATGAGTATAATGGATATGACTCGGACTTAGTTCCTCCCGTTCCTATTGGA
This sequence comes from Electrona antarctica, assembly GCF_951216825.1. Lineage (NCBI taxonomy): Eukaryota > Metazoa > Chordata > Actinopteri > Myctophiformes > Myctophidae > Electrona > Electrona antarctica. Next base: position 25,145,386 of record NC_136797.1, read on the forward strand.
ACATTGGGCGACGAGTCCCCTCCATTTGCTCCGGTCTCTGGCGACCCTTCTTGCTCCGTGCCAGCTGACACCCATCTCGCTTATAGGTCTTCCTTGGCTGTCTGTCTCCATGTCTTATTTGGCCTCCCTCTCTTCCTCTTTCCACCTTCTTGGCATCCAGTCCATTGGCACAACTTGCCGGTCTCTCTTGGCAGTCGGAGTACGTGTGCCCAGCCATTCTCCTTCTCCTTTCAGAGACGATGTCAGACAGCGATGCTATAGAGCGTCGCAGTCCCACCCCCTACCATGGACCAGGAAATGATTCTCCGTTCATTTTCCTCATAGACATTTCAGAAAGTATTTATTTAAAGACGTTTACGCCGCGGACATTTTTTGGGCCGAACAAATAATTAGAAAGAAGAAAAAAACGGCAGGTTACAACACTTTTTGTTGTTTTTCTTCTTTGTAATTATTTGTTTGGTCCAAAATATTGTTTGTGTTTTCATGAGTTGTCACGACTCGAGTTGGCTTTGTCCGCGGCGTAACCGTCTTTAAATAAATACTTTTTGAAATGTCTATGGGAAAAATGCATTGGGATTCATTTCCTGGGCCATGGTAGGGGGCGACGCTCTATACCCCCTGCCCTTCTCATCACCACCCCCTCGTTGGTGATGTGGTCTCAGTCTCCATGAGATCCTCAGGATAGATCCGAGGCATCGTCGGTGGAAGACATCCGACTTGTTTGTGATGCTGTGCTGTCTTCAACCACGTCTCACAGGCGTAGGTCGCTGTTGGGACGACCACTGACATGTAAATGGTGGATATGAGGGAACTGTTAAAGATGGAGTGCCGTGATTTGTTTTCCACCCTAAAACATGATCATCAGGTCTTACTGTTATATAAGGAGGTATCATTTTTTTCAAAAAAAGTGTACAGTATTTGTTAAAATGTTGTTTTTATGTGGGCACGCCCACCAGTTCATTAAGTATGCCTGGTTTGCCTGGTGGGTGGTGATGGGTGGTGATGAACTGAAGCCTGAACTGAAGCCGCACCCACAGCTGTAGTTGTATGATAAAGGGGGAGGGGTTAGGGGAGTGGCTGATAATGTGATAATGTTTATTTCATTGGCCCGTTTGACTGTCAAGGGTTCAGCCTCCAGGAAGAAACCCTAAATACAAAGTTAATACACCATTGCACATATTAACGACTCCAGGGTGTCTAATGAAGTACTATCACCTCATAGACACATGAAAAACTGGAAAAATACAAAAATTGTGGCACTCCATCTTTAAGTCTGAACACAGAGACTCTGTCTCTGACATGCACGGTACAGTAGGAAATTGGTATAAAGGGTACATGGTTGAGTAAACGGAGGAAAAGAACAGTTCACTAGTCGGAAGAAACACACCAAGTTTAAGGGATTTATTGACGATAAATGAATGAATGAAACGGGGTGTGTAGGTTCCAGGTTGGTTGTATGGCATTCGTCTTACGGCGCGCATGGACGCCGTCACCCCCAGCAGGAACCTGAGAAATGGGAGAGGGGGAAAAAAGTAGTAGGAGAGAAGAGAGTTTTGTTTTAATCGTTTGTTCCACTTTAGCGATGTGCAATGTAGGATTTCTAGTGCCGATAAAGCTCCTTTGAGGGGAGCAGGGAAAGGAGCTATACTATGGAGGTCAAAACTAAATAACGCAGTTTCAAACATGGGCTTAAAGGACCACTTCACCACTTTTCAACATCTCTTCATAAAATTGGTCCTCACTAATGTTCATGATAAAACACCACCATTTTTTCCTACTCAGTCTGTCTCATAGGAGGGCTTTGGGCAGTTCGGACACCCGTCCACCAGTGACATCATCATTAGGCAGATTTTTTTTTAAACAAGATTTGTTTTAAAATATATTTAGATTATTATTATCGTGAGAACGATGGCTTCAACTTTTGCATTGCAACTTTTCAGGAAAAGAAAGCCTGCCGTTTCTATTAGCTTGGATGTCACTGGTGGACGGGTTTCTGAACTGCCCACAGCCCTCCTATGAGACACAGACTGAGTAGGAAAAAATGGTGGTATTTTATCATGAACATTAGTTAGGACCAATTATAGGAAGAGAAGTTGAAAAGTGGTGAAGTGGTCCTTTAACAAAAATTAAAACAAATTGGATACATTAAAAAAGCAGGAGACTTAGATTTTGCCTACCCTATTTGAAAAGTTTCAAAACCAAACAAAATAACACGGTTTCAAACATTGATTTACACCAAACTGAAAAATCTACAAACTGCAATGACCGGTCTAAACATCGACGCCAAAAACAGCCGGATTTGCTGATGTTCAGCTCTGCCAATCGGGTGGTCATCTTCGGTTTTCGGACAGCATTTCATCCACACAAATGAGGTCGGCTGTTCAAAGAGGTTGAGATGTTTGTTGAAAGTTTTTTTTGGTTTTCGAGCTTCCCTGTCAGAAAAGTGTCCTTTTTATTTTAGATTATTCGCGTTGGCTTTTCAAAAACAGCAGGTGTACAAACTCACAGCGTGTCATTTGGTACCGCGCTGCGAGCTTGTACATCTGCTATTTTTGAACTTTTTTTTGTGAGAACTACTGATTTAGAAGGCGTTCGTAGAATCGGCCTCTTCTTACAGACCCAATAATGAATGAGCTGCAGAAGTCGATTACACCCCAGTGTTGTGTAGTGCTACTTTTAGAAGTGAGGGGGACGCCCCATATAAGACCATGTGCGAGCACACATGCACGCGCATTTGCATCATGCACGTGCGCTACGCACGCATACACACTATTAACCCATTTTGACCTGGGAACGATTCTACAAATGTCTTCTAAATCCTGACAGTTTTCTTGAAAAACCCATATTTCTATGACAGTGGTTAACGTTCGCTGTGAAAGAATATATTTAAACATTTGGGCCACATTTTCACGATTTTTCAAAAATAGCAGACCTACAAGTGTATAGCCTATTTAGAATGCTTAATCGTATCCATAAAAGTATAAATGACAAGTCAAAAAACGTTTTTTTTGCCAAAAATAATTGTAGACGTGAGAGAAGTCTACACCCCTGTATGACAACACATCTAGTAAAGTGACAGCACCATGGGAGACGTTTATTAGCAGCACACATCGGGACGCAACGCTACGTTGGGTGTACACTAATTCCAGGTGAAGCAAGGCTTTGTTTAACACATTTTGGACTGAGGCCGAAAAAAAAAAAAAAAAATCTGAAAAACCCATGTTTCTATGTCAGTAATGCTCAACCTTTTTCATGTCAAGGACCCCCAGAATTATCTCTATTGGGCCATGGACCCCCATCTCAAAATATGTAGTTCCAGGGAGGGGAGGGACCCCCCCCAGAAGCAAATATTTTAGTTAAACATGTTCGCTCTGAAATATATATTCAAAGATTTGGGCCACATTTTCGCGATTTAAAAAAAATAGCAGACCTACAAGCTCGTAGGATCCGAGATTTATATATTAAACCCTTCAACTTTCAAAATAGACATGCGTGCGTTGTAATTATTACATTCTAAAGTCCATTATTGTCTGTTGAACAGAGTCAACGAGGGCTGGGTCTCGTCATGCACCTCGACATGAGCGAGAGCTATTTAGCTATTTAACACCTGCAATGAAATAGTTAGACTGTATTCTTAACTCTAGATGCATATTTGACAAAGATACGTTGCATTCATGACAGACAGAGCAGAGCAGAGCAGAGCTTGACCCAAAGATATGCCTATATGCATATCTATGGATGCAGCTAAGGTAAGAAGTTCACGCAGACCCCTGTTATTTACAAAAGCTCTGTTTGTTGTAAATAACTAAGCATCTTCTCAAAGGATCTTACCGTGAGCCAGTTAACACAGATTGCATTGTATAGTAAAACAGCTGTCCCAACTTACGTCTGAATAGATCTTCAGGCTGTGTCTGTAAAACTAACTGATTTACATCATAATGTCTATATCAGATTCAAATGCACTATAGCCTATGCAAGTTTGCAACCCTCCTCCTCCTCCTCCGCTGCGCTGTCTCGAGGCGGCGTGGTGCATGCACGTCGCTCATAGAGAGCTGTCTCATGTCATGTTAAAGCATATAATATTGCAGAGAACACACTATGGGTCCGGATCTCGGATCGGATCAGCGCCGTTTTGGTCGGACCGGTTCCAAACAGTCAAATCCTTCTCGGCTCCGTTTCGGACCGGATCCAAAACTTTCGGGTCCAGGTCTGGGCCGGGTTCGTCCGTTTCGTACCGGGTCCAATTTTATGGACCCGTGCTGCCCTCTACCTGGAGGTATAAGGCTGTATGTGATGTTTGTACCTGGAGGTATAAGGCTGTGTATGATGTGCACAAATATATTCATTAATGATGTCATACTTTAGTTGGCAGCCGCCGTGCCAACAGTGTTTACCTATACAGTTCTGTTTCCTTGGTTACTTACTTCCTGTTTTACTGCTACCGCACGCACGCACGCACGCACGCACGCACGCACGCACGCACGCACGCACGCACGCACGCACGCACGCACGCACACACTTCCCCCAGCATCACCTACAGCAGTACTCTGCACTTACTAACTGTGTGTGTGTGTGTGTGCGCGTGTGCGTGTGCGCGCGCGTGTGTGTTGAGCTAGCCGGTTGTAGATCAGCCCCACCCGCTCTTTACACACACACACACACACACACACACACACACACACACACACACACACACACACACACACACACACACACACACACACACACACACACAGAGAGAGAGAGAGCATCTATAGACAAGGAAGGGGGAAGTATAGAAATGGCTATACGTATAGCAGTCATCAGACAGAGGTATGCACGTAAACAATTAGTTATTGAATGTGTCACCAGTGAACAGACAGACAGACAGACAGACAGTACACACATGTATTTATTAAATGTATTACGGTACATTTGTTTGCAGGTTAACTGAGGAAGCTTAACCAGTCAGCTGAACACACAGCAGCCAATCTAATCAGTTTGTCAGCTTAGTCAGTGAGGGGTGTGGCTTAATGCATATCTCCCGTTGCTTAGTCCGTCAAGTCAGCCAGCCAGTCAGTCAGTCAGTCAGTCAGTCAGCCAGTCAGTCAGTCAGTCAGTCAGCCAGCCAGCCAGTCAGTCAGTCAGTCAGTCAGTCAGTCAGCCAGTCAGTCAGTCAGTCTCAACAAGCAGCCTTTCAGTCAGGGGACTCACCATTATCCAGTCATCAAAGTAGCCTGTTGGTGGACCAGGCAGCCAGTCCAGCAGTTGAAGAGGGGAGTGGCTTGTATACGTGCGTGTGAGTGAGTCTGTGTGTGTGTGCGCGTGTGTGTGTGTGTGTTGAATGGTAGTCAGTCAGGGCAGTGTGGATGCAGTGCTGTTAGTCAGCTGTTCTCTGTCTCTCTGGGATCGTACTGTACTGTCCTCTGTCTCGCTGCGAGGGGACCTGTTGAATCTCTCTGGGATCGTACTGTACCGGCTGGGTTAACGACGTCGGAGCAGACATTAGCAGGTAAGAACGGCGACAACAGCGACCACGTTTGATACTAGTCGATGCAAACTTGTTCATTTTGCCTGGTGCAAACATACTTAAACCAGTATGACTTGTTCTTGGACAAATTCTGATCCGGCACACATCATAGGAATGCAAATAGCGTCAGGAGAGCAGATAACTGTTGAAGGAAATAAGGATAACTTTGTTATTCAGGGGGCCGAATGGTTCCGTCTCGGTCCTGGCAGTTTGAGTGTTTGCTTTGATGAGAAACGTCTTAGAGGTAATTGATGAGTCCTTAAACATGTGACCGACTTGAGGGTACAGTAGCTTTGTGTATGATGGGGACTGTCAAGAGAGAGAGAGAGAGAGAGGGAGAGAGCTTTACTTGGCCCTTTTCCCCCTCTACACCAAATCTCTTCAGCAAATATTCGCCTATCATGGCATGCCCTGCAGAATCGGGAGATTCGGCACGCAATAATAAAGGCTCAAACATCTGTGAAAAAGGAATGTGATCACACCCATCTCTACAAGTTGATAACTGTTTTCGCCGTATCACACTTGGCTGCCTCGTTCGGGGTGCTTGTGATCTCTTTAACTCTGTTTCATACACTCTTGGCGTTGCACGCTAAATTTAGTTGTGCTTTTCTTTCATGTTCCAGTCCCATGATCACATTTTATTGGCACTCCCAGTCCCCTTAGCATTGCGTGTTTTTCTTGCACTGACATACAAAAGGACTCAGTGTAGCTAGGAGAGACGGACAGTAGGGAAGCTGAGAAGGAGACAATGTAGGAGAGACAGAGAGTAGGAAAGCTGAGAGGGAGACAGTGTAGGAGAGACAGACTGTATATTAAGCTGAGAGACAGACAGTGTAGGAGAGACAGGCAGTAGGAAAGCTGAGAGGGAGACAGTGTAGGAGAGACAGGCAGTAGGAAAGCTGAGAGGGAGACAGTGTAGGAGAGACAGACAGTAGGAAAGCTGAGAGGGAGACAGTGTAGGAGAGACAGACAGATGCTATGTAGACAGCATAGGAGAAACTGATAGCCTGAGACAGTGTAGGAGTAGAAGGGGCATAAAGTAGGAAAGCTGAGAGGGAAACACCCCTTAGCTTTCCTACTGTGTGTCTCCTACGCTGTCTCCCTCTCAGATTTAGTATTGTCGGTCTCTCCTATACGCTGTCTCCCTCTCAGATTTAGTATTGTCTGTCTCTCCTACACTGTCTCCCTCTCAGCGTTCTTACCGTCTGACCATCCTACGCTGTCACACTCTCAGCATTCTAACGGTGAGAGGGAACCACCTGGGGATGATTCTAGTCTGGTCCCAGTGACTAGTGTCATTGTCAGGCTTCTCTGTGGGCACTCATTGTAAAGGCTGATTTGCACAGAATTTATATTGTATAACTAGGTTTTATATTTAATTATGTATAAAGCCAAGTATGTTGAGCATGTAGAATTGACTTCTCTTCGTATAATTGGCCGGGGGTTAACTAGCGCAATGTGGACTGGTTTAGTGGCAGAAGTGCAGGGCCACTCATGGTTTTGTAACATTTTCTCAATGAACACTCACAACTCTGTAAGTATACTTACCTTCTGTGGTAAGGTCACTGGCGTGTGTGGAAATTAACATCGCTACGTTTTCATTATCTTGGTTCACTGAAGCGTAAAGTAAACAGTGAAATACGTTGGTCTGGTTCACGACGGGGAGGGGCCGAGTCGTTTCAGCTGGGGACACGATTGTGGCGGTGAAGTGCTTATCCTTCTACAGTAGCTCTGTAATCAGGGACAACAGGTGAATGCACTTAACACCATTTAGACCTGACGTCGAAATTTAAAAAATCTTTTTAAAATGTATTTTTTTCTGGAAAAACCTCATGTTTCTATATCAGTGGTTCTCAATATTTCATGTCAAGGACCCCAAAAATTATATGTAATATGCCAGCCGACACACACAATATGTTGTTCCAGGGACACCCCCCAGAAGCAAAGATTTGAGTTAAAAACGTTCGCTCTGAAATAATATATATTCAAAGATTTGTGCCGCATTTTCAGGATTTTTCAAAAATAGCAGACCTACAAGCTCGTAGCGCGCCACTCGGTGGCGAGCTATGAGCTTGTAGATCTGCTATTTTTCAATAGCTAAAGTATAACATAATGCTTAGTTAAAACACCAAAAGGGGTTCCCGCCCAAAATGGGTTAATTACCAAGGAGGACACGGTGAAATACTCTGAGTAACTCTCAGAGTGTATACACTTGTAACCAAATGGACCCTTATGGCCCATTGTATTCTTTAGCATTTACGCCCTCCTCCAGCCAATCAGAAACGAGACATTGTGAGGCCATTGTAAATAATATGTCGAAGCTATGGCCGTGTTGAATTAACTTCAGCTAAATGGTTTGTTTAAATAGTAGTTATGTGAAAACGGGTTCGACACGGTTGTGTCTGTGTTGTTGTTAAACACAGGCAAAGACACAGAATCTACAATATTTGCTTGGAAGTTAATCCTCTGGAAACGTAAACAAGTTGTAATTATGTGGTATTTTATGGATACATAAACTGTATAAAAAAGTTAATTCAGCCCCATCTCTTTTTTTTGTCATCAAAGTTTTTCATTGATTTTACAATAAAGCATACAAAATACACATGACTTACACAAAAGAAAAAGACAAGAAAAAACAAACAAAAAACAAAACACAACTAGCAGTCAAAAGAAAACAAAAAAAACCAACCCCAATGGACACCCAACACCCCTCCACATTCTGTTGTTGACAATAGGCCTGGCTATCTCAATTCAATTCAATTCAATTCAAAGGGCTTTATTGGCATGAGAAAACATACGTTTACATTGCCAAAGCAGAAAGCACAATACATCAATACAATCCAATACTATCTCACAGCCCCCTTTCCACGCCCCCTTCCGGTAGATAGTGGTGTCATTTAACATTAGCATTTACACGTTTTTTTCTCTGGAGAATCTAAGTACATTTCCTAATGTAAAAATGTGACCAATATTATTATGAAGCAAACAAGATGGTAAATCAGCTCGAACAGATAGAACAAACCTTACCTTGAGAAAACAAAAGTTGTAGACTTCTTAAATTACCTCTGTTAACATGTAGTGTCTATGGAGCGACGTCACGCTATCACCACCAACGCGGAAAGGGGGCGTATTAAGGGGGCGGGGAAATTCTGTGAGATAGGCCTATAGTGATTATATCATCTGTAATGTATTACCAATTACAAATTGTTAATGCAATTCAGCCCCATCTCAAAATATTTATTTCCCAGAAGCAAAGATTTGAGTAAAAAAAAAGAGTTCGCTTTTTATATTATTCAGTATAGTTTCTTTGTAGATTTGGATTATTATTGCAAAACATACATTAACCATTTCAGACCTATTTCTTGGCCATTTGAAAATAGCCGATTGTAGAGCTGCCATTTTCAAAAGACGTTTATAAATTTTAAAACTTGAAATGAGACATTCTGCATAATGAGTACTTTTTTTTAACTTTTGGTACTTTAAGTACATTTTGATACCAATACTTTTTCACTCAAGTACATTTTGATGTAGCCGAGTACTTCTACATCGCAGTATTGATGGATACTCTTACTTAAGTAAAACATGTGAGTACCACCACTGCACCTGGCCAGTGACCACACCCCTTTATCCAGATTATCCAATGACAGTTTAGACATTGTTCTTATCCAGAGAGACCTACCCTGAGATGTCCGTACTAATGCTGCAATCTGTTAACTGTTAATGTAATTGTGAACAGAGTCCAAATGGAACTGAGTGGACCTGTAAGCGGGCATGCTAGAGGGCTTCTAGGTTAAACACGGGTCATGATGTGCGTGTCGGTAGTGGCAACAGAGAATGGTCACGAAGTCCTCGTCACTGTCTCAAAAGGTCACGAGATCAACATGATCTTGACCTTTTTTAGGTTTGATTTTTTTTAAAAATTGTACCCATTAAGAGCTGAGGCCGATTCTACAAAATAATGTCTTCCAAAAGTTTATTAACAATGTTCAATTGAAACTATTGGATACCATGCTAAACCATGAGCCTATAGCGTATATATAACATGCTATCTAAATTACATTCTTAATCTTAACATTGTGGTCAAGAAAAACAAGTAACAACAAAACAAAAAAACATGAGAATGACTGACCAACAACATGTCTGCATGCCATGGTGGTAGCCATATCTTGGTCAACGGACGCACGGATCCGTCCGTCCGTCCGTCCGTGTGTGTGTGTCCGTCCATCTTGCGTACAGCTATAATCTCCAGCACCGTTGGTCCGAAACTAAACTTGTGTTCTTTCACAGCGTATACATTTTGAAGTCTTGTCTTTGCTTTGAGGCAGCGGTGGCCGAACGGTTTGCGGAGCGGTCTTGATACCGGAAGGTCGCCAGTTAGAATCCCCGGACCGGCACGTTAAAATTACCACCGCTGAAGTGCCCTTGAGCAAGGCATTGAACCCCAACCATGAAATGTTCTATGAGCAGGGCGTGGCTGTAAACAAGCATCTCGAGCTTAGTCCACTTACCCTGGGTAAACAAAGAACTTTGCTTTGCTTTCTGGGGGGTCCCCCTGGAACAACATATCTCCAATGGGCGTCGGTGGCCAAATGCAGATAATCCTGGGGGTCCTTGACGTGAAATGGTTTGAGCACCAGGTCTCTGGTCTAAATGGGCCATAGCCCATTTTGGGGCGGGAACCCCTTTTGGTGTTAGCATTATGTTATGCTTTAGCTATTGAAAAATAGCAGACCTACAAGCTCGTAGCGCGCCACCGAGTGGCGCGCTACGAGCTTGTAGGTCTGCTATTTTTGAAGAACGACTGACATAGAAACATAGCTTTTTCAGAAAACTGTTAGGATGTAGAAGACATTTTTTAGAATTTGATCTCAGGTCAAAATGGGATAAGCTCAGAGTGGCATTGCGATGGCATGTGGTCCATGTGGTTGTGACCGTTCGTCGACGGGTGGAAGGAAATGGGACCTGAGGGAGATAAACATGGTAGTGACAGGGGTTGACACTAATGTTGAATTATTCAATTTATCACTTATTTATTTTACCTTCTGGAGCTGTACGATGAAAACAAAATGGCATACCTCAATTACTGTAGCCAAATACCTACATAGCTATGAATATGACTATGGGTTCACACTTGGTATCTTATATTTTATACGTGTAAATCGCTGTGGATTAAGAGCGTCTGGTAAATGCCTTATATTATAGCTAAAACAGTGCTCTTATTTTACATTCCACAGACCAGAAGACAGAGTGCTCTGGCCACGTTCAAGTGTTTAGACAGATATCTTGTGTTTAAAGACTGTTGCGTACGGCCCTCTCTCTCAAACAAACACTTGCCTGGTCAGGCAACCTGAAAGCAAACTCCACCTCCCCAAAAGTCTCACGCACGCACGCACGCACGCACGCACGCACGCACGCACGCACGCACGCACCCCTAGTTGCCAACATCTATCCCCAGTGACCTTTCAGTCTGCTGTCTGTACAGATGTCTGCTGCTGAGAGATGAGATGAGCAGGGTAGGCGATACCTGGGGGGTGGGGGGGGGGGGGACAGAACTAGAACATCTAGATGGATAATATCCAGTCCACGTCTAAGCCCGTTGTATACAATACATAAAGAGAAAATAGCACATCTACAATCTCACAAAGAAGTTGACATCAAAAGGATATCAAAGGGGAGGGAATTGAAAAGCATGGATATATAGATAAATAGCCAATATGCAAGCTTACCACGTGTACAGTTGGAGGCCATCGATATTGTCCTTTTCTTTTTGCTGAGGTTTGCGTGATCTGCGCAAAAGGACAATTGAACCCATTTTGGGCGGGAACCGAGTGGCGCGCTACGAGCTTGTAGGTCTGCTATTTTTGAAAAATCGTGAAAATATTTATTTCAGAAAACTGGAGGATTTACAAGGATTTTTAAACGTTTTGAGGTCAGGCCTAAATGGGTCAAATGATAAGGGACAATATCGGTGGCACCCAACTGTATGTAGAAATAGACGGGTGGGGAGAGTCAGACAGTGACAGTGAGCATACCGTAAATCAGCACTTTTGTGGAGTACGGTGATTTGGTTTAGAGGGGAAATGTATTTTTGATACCATTCCACGTAAAAAGAAAAAAGAAAATCTACAATTTTAGTGGCGAGTGCCTGCCCCCCAACACAGGCACCTTAGTGTAAAGCGGTGGATCCCAAAGTAGGGTCCGGGGGGGGACCCCCAGGGGTCCTTGAGGGTGTTCCAGGGGTCTCCACCTAAATGATAGTTAGAAACCAAATGGAACCTTATAGGTCTGTAACTCAGAGAGTGTACAAATGGAACCAAACGGAACCCTAACGGGTCCATTTCGTTCCAATTGTACACTCTCAGAGTTAAATGAACATTGATTTTACGATATAAATTGGGATCCCAGAGATAGAAAATGCCATTAAATGGGGGTCCGTAGCCTAATTCAGGTCCAACTGGGGGGTGCTTGAAATGAAAATGGTTGAGAATCACTGCTACAATGGCCTAATGTTTTCAAATGTGGGTCTGCGGGCTAATAAATGTCGATTTTAGGGGTCCTTGACATGAACAAGTTTGGGAGCCACTGATGTAAAGGACATTCTGGTAATCTCAGTTCTATGACAACGGAGCTGCCAGAGGTGTCGCCAAAGACACTACTGCAATGAATGTTTACACGGAATGACTGTAAGTAGTTAATTGATTGATTGGCAACAGCAGTGCGAAACCTCGGGGCACATCTTGAGCTGAACCATCCGTCTGGACAGGTTCAGATACGTCCTGTGTGAGAGACCCAATTGAACAAAATGGGTTTTGTGATTGAACTTTTTACCTGATGAATCTGATATAGACATTATGGACATATCAGTTAGTTCGAATCCCGGCTCCTCCTGGCTACATGTCGAAGTGTGATTGGGATTGGGCAAGACACTGAACCCCAAATTGATCCTGATGTGCTGGTTGGTACCTTGCATGGTTTCTGCCGCAATTGGTGTATGAATGCGTGTGTGAATGGGTGAATGTAATGCACAATCTATGTAAAGTGCCTTGGATAAAGGCGCTATATAAATGCACCATTTACCATTTACCAAGATCTATTCAGAGTGTAAGTTGGGACAGCTGTTTTACTATACAATGCAATCTGTGGTAATTTGCTCACGGTAAGATCCTTTGAGAAGATGCTTAGTTATTTAAAACTAGGCTTGTATAAACAGAGCTTTTGTTAGGGGGTAATTAAACCACACAGGGGTCTGCGTGAACTTCTTACCTTAGCTGCATCCATAGATTAGCATTTGGAGATTTCTGTATCTGTCTCGCTGTGTGTCCCTTTATGAAGTTCTGTGTCAGGCATGCCCAAATATGAAGTGTTGTGATGTCAGAGCAGGCCCTGTGTGTGTGTGTGTGTGTGTGTGTGTGTGTGTGTGTGTGTGTGTGTGTGTGTGTGTGTGTGTGTGTGTGTGTGTGCGCGCGTGCGTGCGGAAAGCTGTTTCCTCGTTCCGTCATAGATAGTCGTAGATCACACGACTCATCAGCGGTGTTGTTCTCAAACCTCCTCAACACGACTCTTCATTTCCTCCTACTGTACATACTGTTTCCTCCTACTGTACATACTGTACTGAATGATGTCCTCCTCGTTTCATTCCATCCTCTCCTCTTGTTCTCAGCCTATATTGATACTCTCATGTGTGCATACATTATTTTGTGTGTTTTCATATGTGCCCGTCGTTGGGCCCACTCGGGAACGATGCAAGTTGGGAACAATGAAAATCGGGAACGCATATATACTGTGTCTGACGATGGCTCCTTTTGTTGGCTGTTGTTAGCCCATTTTGACCTGGGAACGATTCTACAAATGTCTTCTAAATCCTGACAGTTTTCGTTATTCGATTTTTCAAAAATAGCAGACCTACAAGCTCGTAGCGCGCCACTCGGTGGCGCGCTATGAGCTTGTAGATCTGCTATTTTTCAATAGCTAAAGCATAACATAATGCTAACACCAAAAGGGGTTCCCGCCCAAAATGGATTAATGCAGATGGTTTTAGCAGGCACTGGGGACAGACTTTATACACCCACCACCCAAACACCACAAATCTCATGTTTATCTACGGGTTTCTGGGCTTGGGTTTGTTGAGCCGTAAAGCCTGACTCATATCTTGTCGTACATATGTTTTCACTCAAAAAGTACTCAAATTTTAAAAAGTTTAAAAAAGATCTAAAGTAAAAGTACTCATTATGCAGAAGGTCCCATTTCACATCACATATTTTAAAATCATTTGAATATAGGCCTGAAGTGGTTTTGTAATAATAATCAAAATCTAGAAATGTCTGTCTGTCTGTCTGTCTGTCTGTCTCAGCATCACATTGTATTACAATTCAATTCAATGCAAAGGAGCTTTATTGGCATGAGAAAACGTACGTTTACATTGCCAAAGCAGAAGCAAAATAGAACAATGTATTTACAAATAAATATTGGATATAAATAGGAATTAAATAAAGGTGTAAACAGAGCTGTGTTATATTAGCAATTTGGGTAGTACTATCTACCATCTGTCAGAGATAGTTATACAATATACATCCATATAGAATACGTTAGCTTTATACTTTTGATAAACAGTGTAACACATATGGTTTGTATTCCTTAAGGTGCTTGTATTCCATTTGATATCCTTCTCCTGTCCACAGCAGCTCACAAATCTCGCTGCTGTGTTGCCACATTGTTGTACTTCACCCAACAGATATGGGAGTGTTTTTGTTGTCTCCACCAGGCCGAAGGCATGGGGAGAGAGTATATGTTTTGCACTCCGTCCGTGTGTCCGTCCGTCCGTCCTTCCGTCCGTCCGTCCTTCCGTCTGTCCGTTATCAGCTAATCTCCGGCACCGTTGGCCCGATCCATGCCAAACTGTGCACACACACTCCCTGGATGCCAACGACGAACCTCTGCCACAAATATTCCACAACGGCCTGTTATAGCGCCACCATGAGGCCGATTTAGGCAAAACACATTTCTGTAGATTACTCGTACACATTTTATCCATACATCACACAATTCGGTATACACTATCTCCATAGTCATGTGATCAACACAGATCTGAACCATTTCCCATCTTCCTTCCTGATTGGCTAAGATTCGCTTCCAAAGCTCACATGATTGGTCCGTTTCGAACAAAATGCCACAAATCACAAACACAGTGTGCAATTTCCGTGAAATTATACACGCACATTTCCACTAGGCTGAGACATGACACAATTTATTTTCCAAATCAGCCTCATGGTGGCGCTATAACAGGGCAATTCCTGTTTTTACCTATAACTGCATCGACCTGTGTACAACTTTGTATGCGCACTCCCTAGAGGCCATGGAAAAACATTTTCCCTGCATCCCTCAACATCTGACCAACAGTCATTAAGACATGCGAATCCCTTGACTCCTTCAAAACCGCTCTCAAAGGGCACCTACGGATGGCTGCAATTCGAAACTGGCCCCCGTAAAATCTGAACCCCCCCCCACCGCCCTCCCCCCTTTTCCCCTCACTGTATATGTTTCTTTTCCCTTTTTACCTCCATTATGATGAATTCCTGTACTGTTCTTTGTCTATATAGAAGTGTCTATTTGTACGTCTCTAAATGTTTTGATGATTTGAACATGGTGGACCCTGTTGTAAACAAGTGTAATGCTTAATTGGGTCGTCCACTCACAGTTAACAGCCTTTGTATTGAGTTTGTGCTTGAAATGTACTGTAATTCTGCAAACTGTTAATAAAATTTTCAATCAATCAATCAATGCCAGTTATAGCGCCACCATGAGGCCGATTTCCAGACTCCTGTAAAATAACCTTTTGCCAAAAATTGGAAACTAGCAGCAAACACACACACACACACACACACACACACACACACACACACACACACACACACACACACACACACACACACACACACACACCAGGGAGGTGGGGTCATTTAGCCTAGTGGGGGTGGCTCACACAGCAGGACATTAGCTGCCACACACACACACACACACACACACACACACACACACACACACACACACACACAGGCCAGGGAGGTGAGGTCATTTAGCCTAGTGGGGGTAACATCACAGAAGAGACTACTTTTCTTGACACATTGTGAGGCGCTGCTATAAAGAGGTTGGTTTGATTTAAATTCTCATTTTCAACTCCATATGCACCATGCTTCTGGGTTTTCTTATTCGTTTTTTAGTCATGTTTTCAAACTCTCTTTGGGTGATTGTAATCCGTGGAAAGTATATGTCTCTGATGTCTTGGTACAGTGGACAGACGGTTAGGAGGTGTAGCTCAGTCTCTACCTCGTTTTGTGTGCAGTGGTGGGTGTCTTCTTCTGTCTTCTTCTCTTGGGAGCCAGGTCTGCCTATGGCGGCCTTTCTCAGTGAACTGTGTTCACTGAGTCTATATGGAGTTAATGTTTTCCTTAGTTTTGGGTCAGTGTACTGTGCTCAAGTATTACTCTTACTTGTCAAAATGTATATTTAAAGACACTGCATTAATTGCTCATGCATTATGCTAAGTACAGAAGGCCAGGCCACACTTGAAGTCTAAGTCTTGTAAGTTTCAGCTGTGTGTGTGTGTGTGTGTGTGTGTGTGTGTGTGTGTGTGTGTGTGTGTGTGTGTGTGTGTGTGTGCTGTGTGCTGTGTGTGTGTGCTATGTGTGTGTGTTATTCATGTGTGTGCTATTCATGTGTGTGCTATGTGTGTGTGTGTGTGCTATTCAAGCTGATTCCCCAGCTTGTCATGCTGGGGTATTATTTGTATTTTATTGGATACAGTCACTGTGTGTGTGTGTGTGTGTGTGTGTGTGTGTGTGTGTGTGTGTGTGTGTGTGTGTGTGTGTGTGTGTGTGTGTGTGTGTGTGTGTGTGTGTGTGTGTGTGTGTGTGTGTGTGTGTGTGTGTGTGTGTGTGTGTGTGTGTGTGTGTGTGTGTGTGTGTGTGTGCGTGCGTGTGCGTGTGCGTGTGCGTGCGCGCGCGCCTGCGTGCGCCTCTGTGGCTGTGGCCCTCCCAAGCCTCTGGCTTTTTCTCCGAGTGAATTAGGAGTCTCATGATCCTCTTGTCTAAATATACAGCATTAGGCCAGGAGGACATCTCCACTGTTCAATTATCTATCTATCTATCTATCTATCTATCTCTTTCTTTTTTTCAACTTTGTTTTTATTCAGGGTTTACAGACACAATCAAATAAACAAAAAGCAAAAGCGACAACAACAGCACAATACAACAACAACATAGTACAAAGACAAACTTCACGACAGCCACTTAGACACAGAAACCAAA
>NC_136797.1:25164697-25229697 GCF_951216825.1 Electrona antarctica
CAGCTACCACCTGTCTCACCCTCCTCCACCCCAGCTACCACCTGTCTCACCCTCTTCCACCCCAGCTACCACCTGTCTCACCCTCCTCCACCCCAGCTACCACCTGTCTCACCCTCCTCCACCCCAGCTACCACCTGTCTCACCCTCCTCCACCCCAGCTACCACCTGTCTCACCCTCCTCCACCCCAGCTACCACCTGTCTCACCCTCCTCCACCCCAGCTACCACCTGCCTCACCCTCCTCCACCCCAGCTACCACCTGTCTCACCCTCCTCCACCCCAGCTACCACCTGTCTCACCCTCCTCCACCCCAGCTACCACCTGTCTCACCCTCCTCCACCCCAGCTACCACCTGTCTCACCCTCCTCCACCCCAGCTACCACCTGTCTCACCCTCCTCCACCCCAGCTACCACCTGTCGTTTTGGATCTACTGTTTAGGTACGGGGGGATTCGGAGTGCCTATGGTTGGGAGTCTGGGACTGATGCGCTTGATCTGAGTACCTAAAAAGCAGGTCCAATACATCGCCAAACCATAATAAATATTATATTGCTCATCTTATATTCAATAAATATATATTCCATCCAATCTTGAGTTGTCCTGGCTGAAATGTTACTTTTCAGGATTCCATTTAAAAAATAGCAAAGAATTATTCAAGATTTCAATTCAAATATAGCAATAATAGCTGATAAATAATGAATAATGAATGATGAATAAAAGCAACGCGATATGTATACATATCTGCGTCGCACTGTGTTGCTTCCATGCTCATTCTTTTTTGTATCTTAATCATTATTCATTAATATTAGTATTTTGGTGCTACCATCATCTCTATTTTCTATTCCGTGTCTTCTTACTGCTGTGCTGCCATTGACAACTCAATTCCCCTTAACCCATTCGGGAACCCCTTTTGGTGTTTTAACTAAGCATTATGTTCTACTTTAGCTATTGAAAAATAGCAGATCTACAAGCTCATAGCGCGGCACAGAGTGCCGCGCTACGAGCTTGTAGGTCTGCTATTTTTGAAAAATCGTAAAAATGCGGCACAAATCTTTGAATATATATTCTTTCAGAGCGAACGTTTTTTTTTATTTCGACGTCAGGCCTAAATGGGTTAAGGGATCAATAAAGGTATTCTAATGATCTGCAAAGAGGATAAAACACCGAATAGCCTGAGAGTGTATTTCCATTGGTCCTTTTATAAAAGTCATTTTTATGAAATCGTGGTCTCTGTCGTGTGGAAATCTCGTATGTCCAAAACTGTAACTTTTCATGATTCAAATTAAAAAAATGTCAAAAAGTTTCCGATCTACAAGCTCAAAGCGCGCGGCTTCGAGCCACGCCTCGAGCTTGTGGATCTACTACTACTATGCTTTCAGCGCAACGCCCGAAGTATGATCAAGTAGGCTGTTGAAAAAAACACAGACATTTAAAAATGGAGATAAGAGGTTTCTTCCCGACAGCAACGATATAAGCATCCCCCCCCCCCCCCCCCCATCGCCCTCCCCCGTCGCCCCCGGGGCTTTTCAGGCGAGCACACATGACACAACCACATGTTCCCTCTAGATTTATCATCGGTCTGAGCAAACACTCCAACCTTCTGAGTGCAACTTGAACAACTGCTGAGCAACATATGATGAGTGCACACTGTGTGTACATTACGCTCATGTCATGTTATGGCTTATTCAAACCTAGAATAAACAGTGTGCGTTACTTTTAATTTTAACCCATTTAGGCCTGACGTCAAAATAAGAAAAACGTTCGCTCTGAAAGAATATATATTCAAAGATTCGTGCCGCATTTTTACGATTTTTCAAAAATAGCAGATCTACAAGCTCGTAGCGCGCCACCGAGTGGCGCACTACGAGCTTGTAGGTCTGCTATTTTTGAAAAATCGAAGAACGACTGACATAGAAACATAGCTTTTTCAGAAAACTGGGTTAAATGGCTCAGAATCACTTGGTTAAACTGTAGACTATAACCATTGAAACAGGGCTTGGTTTAGAAAAACCTATATTGTGCACTAAAGTAATATACTGAATAACATATAAATGTAGGTTTTAAGGCTAGACTGGCATTGTAGAGAGATCGAGGTTGGTGGACTAGTGACGGATGAGATTATCTCTCCTTCATTGTGGGACTGCAGAATATGAATGTTCAGCTTCGGTCCGTTTTTTTAGTTCGTACCTGGAGGAGTAAGTGCGTTATCTCCGCTGTGCAAAGGGGAACCATGTGTTTAATTATATCCATGGTCTTTTTCAGTCGCTTTCCATTCCATGTACAGCGCAAAAGGCTTCAGGGTGTTAGCATTATGTTATGCTTTAGCTATTGAAAAATAGCAGATCTACAAGCTCATAGCGCGCCACCGAGTGGCGCGCTACGAGCTTGTAGGTCTGCTATTTTCAGCTTTTTCAGAAAACTGTCAGGATGAAGAAGACATTTTTAGAATCTGATCTCAGGTCAAAATGGGTTAAATGGCTCAGAATCACTTGGTTAAACTGTAGACTATAACAGTTTCTCCTACATGCACTGCTGCATGTAGGAGAACAGACTCTACCGTTGCTTAGAAGAAGCTGAGTTTGTGTTTGTGGCACTAGTTGGAGGTTATATTCTTTTGTAGACAATGGTATAATAACCAGTTACTACTTACTGTCCCTGAAGCTCCAACTGAACTTGGCAGACAAGCCTTCATGTGCGCTGCCCCTGCAGCTCGGAATTAGCCTGGCTAATAAGCCAGACCGAATCAGCCATTGGCAAATAAAATTGCCTGCCGGCGGATTACGGTCTGGAGAGGCTCAATTGTACGCCCCTTTTCCTACACCAGAGAACTGGTGTGGCCAATCGGGACACGGTATGCAATATGGGTGGGCTTTGGTACAGTGACGTTCAATGCTTGAGACCTTTGACTGACAGTAGCTCTGACCAATTGCGTCAAAGAGAAAATGTTTGAACCCGCCCCCCGGGAAACAAGATCCATACACAGCATCTCCAGACTCAAATACCACACGACAGTGTGATTTGAGTCTGGCTTATTAGCCAGGCTAGCTCGGAATCACTTGCACGCATTGCAGACACATCTGAAACTTAGGGACTTGATCGTGCTTCTTCCCTATACTTATTTTTATTCCTATAGTGTGCTATTATTTCTCTCGCCTTATGACTCTGTTTGCACTCTTAATTGTGTTTGTGTTTAATTGTATGTTTCTGTTTCATTTAAATGTTCGTAATGCCGCCACTCTAAACGGGGCTCCCTCGTAAAAGACATCTTGCATAAAGACCAAATAAAAGGATAAACCTATGAATACTGTGGGTCGTGGATAAATGTTTCCTAACTTTTTATTATTATTATTATTATTATTTCAAAAGTTTTTTTTTCAGAATGTTCAAAAGAAATAATTAATCATAAAAAAATAAATACAAATAAATCAATAAAGCTCACAAGCTCATGGCGCATTTCCGCCATTTTTCACTATCATTTGGGTACCGGCGGGAAATTTCTCTTCCTTGGGTCGCAAGCTTAAATGTTCTCGCCACATAATGATTTAGAGGCCGTTTCATATGATGCAGCTCAGTGGCCTTGTGGTTAGAGTGTCCGCCCTGAGACTGGTAGGTCGGGGTTCGATCCCCGGCCGGGTCATACCAAAGACTCTAAAAATGGGACCCTGTGCCTCCCTGCTTGACACTCGGCATCAAGGGTTGGATTGGGGGTAAGTCCCTGTGACATATAGCGTCATGTCCAGGGGGTGTACTTGTACATCAAAGCTGCCTCACGCTACAGAAACAGCCCTATGGGCCTCATGGCTCGACCAGGCCTCATGACATCATGGCTCGGCAAGGCTTACTTCTCATATGATGCAAACATTTTTAATCTTTAGCTGGGAAAAGACAGCAATATATGCGTGTGAATGTCCTGTATTTCCCCGACACGATGACGCGTGAACAGGAAATTGAGTTAGTCTCCAGCCATGTTTATTTCACGGTGTTGTCCCAAGTCAGAGCTGTTTCTCAGACAGGATTCCATTGTCTTCCTGCAGAACCATGTGACGTATGACTCTCATTAAGGTTACATTTGATTTAATGGAATAAGGTCTTTTTTTATTGTTGTTTTATAACTCTAGTAAATCAGGCTGTGTGGCTCTGCGGCATCTCATGACCTGAAATACTGAATAAGCTTGTAGGCTGTCTTTTCTTCTCTGCGTGCGTGCGCGTATCTATCTATCTATCTATCTATCTATCTATCTATCTATCTATCTATCTATCTATCTATCTATCTATCTATCTATCTATCTATCTATCTATCTATCTATCTATCTATCTAATGCTGCTATTTTTGGCTCTGTGTTTTGGGTCATTTGCGTCTGGATGAACTCCAATGTCTCCTCATCTGTGAATTTGACCAAAGGCATCCATGTGATTTAGACTACAGCACTGTGACCCACATCCATGTGATTTAGACTACAGCACTGTGACCCACATCCATGTGATTTAGACTACAGCACTGTGACCCACATCCATGTGATTTAGACTACAGCACTGTGACCCACATCCATGTGATTTAGACTACAGCACTGTGACCCACATCCATGTGATTTAGACTACAGCACTGTGACCCACATCCATGTGATTTAGACTACAGCACTGTGACCCACATCCATGTGATTTAGACTACAGAACTGTGACCCACATCCATGTGATTTAGACTACAGCACTGTGACCCACATCCATGTGATTTAGACTACAGCACTGTGACCCACATCCATGTGATTTAGACTACAGCACTGTGACCCACATCCATGTGATTTAGACTACAGCACTGTGACCCACATCCATGTGATTTAGACTACAGCACTGTGACCCACATCCATGTGATTTAGACTACAGCACTGTGACCCACATCCATGTGATTTAGACTACAGCACTGTGACCCACATCCATGTGATTTAGACTACAGCACTGTGACCCACATCCATGTGATTTAGACTACAGCACTGTGACCCACATCCATGTGATTTAGACTACAGCACTGTGACCCACATCCATGTGATTTAGACTACAGCACTGTGACCCACATCCATGTGATTTAGACTACAGCACTGTGACCCACATCCATGTGATTTAGACTACAGCACTGTGACCCACATCCATGTGATTTAGACTACAGCACTGTGACCCACATCCATGTGATTTAGACTACAGCACTGTGACCCACATCCATGTGATTTAGACTACAGCACTGTGACCCACATCCATGTGATTTAGACTACAGCACTGTGACCCACATCCATGTGATTTAGACTACAGCACTGTGACCCACATCCATGTGATTTAGACTACAGCACTGTGACCCACATCCATGTGATTTAGACTACAGCACTGTGACCCACATCCATGTGATTTAGACTACAGCCCTGTGACCCACATCCATGTGATTTAGACTACAGCCCTGTGACCCACATCCATGTGATTTAGACTACAGCCCTGTGACCCACATCCATGTGATTTAGACTACAGCCCTGTGACCCACATCCATGTGATTTAGACTACAGCACTGTGACCCACATCCATGTGATTTAGACTACAGCACTGTGACCCACATCCATGTGATTTAGACTACAGCACTGTGACCCACATCCATGTGATTTAGACTACAGCACTGTGACCCACATCCATGTGATTTAGACTACAGCACTGTGACCCACATCCATGTGATTTAGACTACAGCACTGTGACCCACTGTTCCCAAACAGTGGGTCGCAAAATGATTTGTGTGCGTCGTAACTATATCTCAGTTTTTTCATACACCAAAAAATGAACTAATTTAATAAATTCCACAAATTTGACATATAACGATGTCATTGTGTTTTTGGCCTTTACTTGAATATTGGAACATTTGAACAAAAGTTCAATCATCTCATTATGGCCAATCACAATTTCCGTCTTCACTTTTCTGTCCTCACTTTTTTATCCTCAATACATACTTTTCTCAGCCAATCAGATCATCGCTATCGGGTGATCAGCCAATCAAATCATCGCTATGATTCACACAAACACACAAAGCTGGCCATAGGAGGGGCTAGCGCCTCAAAAATACATAATAACAGTCTGATGCATTAATGCATTAATTGTGCGTGGGGGTCAGGTGATTCATTGTATTCATTAACCCCTTTTGGTGTTAGCATTATGTTATGCTTTAGCTATTGAAAAATAGCAGATCTACAAGCTCATAGCGCCACCGAGTGGCGCGCTACAAGCTTGTAGATCTGCTATTTTTGAAAAATCGAAGAACGACTGACATAGAAACAGCTTTTTTCAGAAAACTGTCAGGATGTAGAAGACATTTTTAGAATCTGATCTCAGGTCGAAATGGGTTCATTGCATTGTATTGTTTTCTTCAACAGGTAAACTGTCATCTTCACTATGACTGATGGAGATTACGACTACCTTATAAAGCTCCTGGCGCTGGGGGACTCTGGCGTGGGGAAGACCACCTTCCTGTACAGATACACAGACAACAAGTTCAACCCCAAGTTCATCACCACAGTCGGCATCGACTTTAGGGAAAAGAGGGTGGTAAGTAGCATGTTGTCCTATATGGAGCTGTATCTCCCCTATGTATGTATGTATGTATGTATGTATGTATGTATGTATGTATGTATGTATGTATGTATGTATGTATGTATGTATGTATGTATGTATGTATGTATGTATGTATGTATGTATGTATGTATGTATGTATGTATGTATGTATGTATGTCGTCTCCTTCTTAGCAGCTTCCTACTTCCTCCCTGTCCTACGCAGCCTCTGTATGGGTTTTTCCTACAGTCTGTCTCTGTTCTACGCTGTCTCCTTCTCAGCTTTCCTACTGTCTCCTTCTCAGCTTTCCTACTGTCTGTCTCTCAGCTTTCCTACTGTCTGTCTCTCAGCTTTCCTACTGTCTGTCTCTAAGCTTTCCTACTGTCTGTGTCTCAGCTTTCCTACTGTCTGTGTCTCAGCGTTCCTACTGTCTGTCTCTCAGCTTTCCTACTGTCTGTCTCTCAGCTTTCCTACTGTCTGTCTCTCAGCTTTCCTACTGTCTGTCTCTAAGCTTTCCTACTGTCTGTCTCTCAGCTTTCCTACTGTCTGTCTCTAAGCTTTCCTACTGTCTGTCTCAGCTTTCCTACTGTCTGTCTCTCAGCTTTCCTACTGTCTGTGTCTCAGCTTTCCTACTGTCTGTCTCTCAGCTTTCCTACTGTCTGTGTCTCAGCTTTCCTACTGTCTGTCTCTAAGCTTTCCTACTGTCTGTCTCAGCTTTCCTACTGTCTGTGTCTCAGCTTTCCTACTGTCTGTGTCTCAGCTTTCCTACTGTCTGTCTCAGCTTTCCTACTGTCTGTCTCTCAGCTTTCCTACTGTATGTGTCTCAGCTTTCCTACTGTCTGTCTCTCAGCTTTCCTACTGTCTGTGTCTCAGCTTTCCTACTGTCTGTGTCTCAGCTTTCCTACTGTCTGTGTCTCAGCTTTCCTACTGTCTGTGTCTCAGCTTTCCTACTGTCTGTGTCTCAGCTTTCCTACTGTCTGTCTCAGCGTTCCTACTGTCTGTCTCAGCGTTCCTACTGTCTGTCTCTCAGCTTTCCTACTGTCTGTCTCTCAGCTTTCCTACTGTCTGTGTCTCAGCTTTCCTACTGTCTGTCTCTCAGCTTTCCTACTGTCTGTGTCTCAGCTTTCCTACTGTCTGTGTCTCAGCTTTCCTACTGTCTGTCTCTCAGCTTTCCTACTGTCTGTGTCTCAGCTTTCCTACTGTCTGTCTCAGCGTTCCTACTGTCTGTCTCTCAGCTTTCCTACTGTCTGTCTCTCAGCTTTCCTACTGTCTGTCTCTCAGCTTTCCTACTGTCTGTGTCTCAGCTTTCCTACTGTCTGTCTCTCAGCTTTCCTACTGTCTGTGTCTCAGCTTTCCTACTGTCTGTCTCTCAGCTTTCCTACTGTCTGTCTCTCAGCTTTCCTACTGTCTGTCTCTCAGCTTTCCTACTGTCTGTCTCTCAGCTTTCCTACTGTCTGTGTCTCAGCTTTCCTACTGTCTGTGTCTCAGCTTTCCTACTGTCTGTCTCTCAGCTTTCCTACTGTCTGTGTCTCAGCTTTCCTACTGTCTGTCTCTGTCTCTCAGCTTTCCTACTGTCTGTCTCTCAGCTTTCCTACTGTCTGTCTCTCAGCTTTCCTACTGTCTGTCTCCCCTATGCTGTCTCCTTCTCAGACGGTCTGCCGTCTCCCTCTCAGCTATACTGTCTCTGCAGCTTTCCTACTCTCGGTCTCACCTACAAGGTCTCCCTCTCTCAGTTCCTTCTGTCTTTCTCTCCTATACGCGCTCTCCTCCTCGGCGTTCCAACAATTTTCTCAGATCTCCTACTGTCTGTCCCTTCCCTCCCAACACCGTCTCCCTCTCGACCTTCCCATAGCGTCGCCCGTCTCTCCTGAACTGCTTCCGTGTCTGTCTCTATACCAGACAGGAAATTAATCTGTTCCATCGGGAATCGACTGCCTGCTCACATTTAGTTCTAAACCCATTAACCGTTTCCGTCCATCCGACGTGTCAGCACGTCCTAGGGGTCCCAATCGACGCGTCCTAAAGACGTGTGAGGACGTCCTAGCGCATCCTCAATGATACGGGGCGAGATAAGAATATTCTGAATTTTTCCCTTTTTTTTATTTGTCAGTACGCCTCTCGGCTACCGTATGCTCCGCTCTGTCCCCATGTTAGCTTATCATTGAGTTAGCCGTTAGCGCGGCGGAAAGAATGACTCGTCTCTCCTAATCCAGGGCGCTTTCCGTGGTGTTGAACGGATCGATATACTGGCGTTTCATTTCTGCTCCTCATCCGTCTCTCCCGCAAAATATGAACGCTTTTTGGATCATATATCGTATAAACTAAAACGATCGCAATGTAAGCTAGCTATGTAAAGTGAACATTTTTTAGTAGATTGTTTCCGGGTCATGGCTTTCCGAGTAAAAGCGGCCATGTTGTTCCGGCACCCCAGAGCTCCTATTTTGAAGGACTTCCGGCACTGATTGTGTTAAGATGATTCTATCGTCTCTGTCGGGTGGAAACCTCATTGTTACTGTTGATGCTTTGGTGTGAGGCTGTAGTGTATGATCAAGTACTGTAGTACTGTAGTGTATGATCAAGTACTGTAGTACTGTAGTGTATGATCAAGTACTGTAGTACTGTAGTGTATGATCAAGTACTGTAGTACTGTAGTGTATGATCAAGTACTCAAGTAGGGCTTGTCGAAATAAAATAAAAGTCTTCTGAAATAATATATATTCAAAGATTTGTGCCGCATTTTCACGATTTTTCAAAAATAGCAGATCTACAAGCTCGTAGCGCGCCACTCGGTGGCGCGCTATGAGCTTGCAGATCTGCTATTTCTTAAATAGGTAAAGTATAACATAATGCTTAGTTAAAACACCAAAAGGGGTCCAGAATGGCTTTAATTTACGAGAAAACACAACAAGTTAGAATATGGAGATAAAGAGTTTTCTGCCTGATAGCAACAAAATACCTTCTAAAATTTAAATCCTAAGAGTTTTCACAGTATATATATATATATATATATAGGATAAAATCGAAAATGACACAATGCTTTCCCGGTGTTTTCAAGGGTTAAAGGAGATGAGCAACAGTATTTCTTGGTGCTGAGTTGCAGCCATGATGTCACTGTCCTTCTAATCCCAACCACTGAATGACTCATACAATTGATTATTATTCCTCACCTCTTCTCCCGCGTTCCTCTCTCTTTGTGTGTGTGTGTGCGTGTGCGTGTGCGTGTGCGTGTGCGTGTGCGCGCATGCATGCCATTTTCGACAAAGAAACAGAGGTGATATACAGAAAGAAAGAAATGAACAAGAAATTATTTTATTTGTATTAATTAATTGCACACGCACATATAAGTAACCTGAGCTGTTGGTTGGTTGCACAGCAAACAACATTATTATAATGATAACATTACTAGAACCTTGCTATGATCTGTCTCTCCAACGCTGTGGCCGATCCTACATTATTGTCTACTAAATACTGACAGTATTCTGGAAAAACAAACAAAGAAACAAACAAAAAAAACATTATCTATTATCAGTAGTGCTCAAACCTTTAAATCTCAAGCCCCCCAAAGATTATATGCATTTGGCTGCCGAACCCCATCTCAAAATATGTTTGTTCCATGGGACCCCCAGAAGCAAAGATTTCAGTTACAAATGTTTCCCAATTTTCACGATGTTTCAAAAGCTTGTGTATCTGCTATGTTTGAATGGCCAAAGCTAAAATCTAAAATGGCTTTTTATCGGCTTAATAACACACAAAAGACACTCTCACTCTCATTTTTCCAAAAGGATCTCAATTTCACTTCCAGCTCTAAAAGATAATGTGGCCCTTCTTACTCCTATTACTCACCTTAGACATGTCACCCTGTCCAGATGTGTACAGCATCCAACCACTCCCTATACTCACCTTAAGACATGTCACCCTGTCCAGATGTATACGGCATCCAACCACCCCCTATACTCACCTTAGACATGTCACCCTGTCCAGATGTGTACAGCATCCAACCACTCCCTATACTCACCTTAAGACATGTCACCCTGTCCAGATGTATACAGCATCCAACCACCCCCTATACTCACCTTAGACATGTCACCCTGTCCAGATGTATACGGCATCCAACCACTCCCTATA
Organism: Electrona antarctica; assembly: GCF_951216825.1. NCBI lineage: Eukaryota > Metazoa > Chordata > Actinopteri > Myctophiformes > Myctophidae > Electrona > Electrona antarctica. The sequence continues at coordinate 25,175,395 of NC_136797.1, forward strand.
CTCACCTTAGACATGTCACCCTGTCCAGATGTATAACAGCATCCAACCACTCCCTATACTCACCTTAAGACATGACACCCTGTCCAGATGTATAACAGCATCCAACCACCCCCTATACTCACCTTAGACATGTCACCCTGTCCAGATGTATAACAGCATCCAACCACTCCCTATACTCACCTTAAGACATGACACCCTGTCCAGATGTATAACAGCATCCAACCACCCCCTATACTCACCTTAGACATGTCACCCTGTCCAGATGTATACAGCATCCAACCACCCCCTATACTCACCTTAGACATGTCACCCTGTCCAGATGTATAACAGCATCCAACCACTCCTATTACTCACCTTAAGACATGTCACCCTGTCCAGATGTATACGGCGTCGAACCCCAACGGGACGGCCACGGGAAAGACCTTCAAGGTTCACCTACAACTCTGGGACACGGCTGGACAGGAGAGGTAAGGTCTTCAACAACCTGCAACCATCGGCCAATCTGTCTGTCCGTCAGGCCGCGCAGACAGTGCTCTGCGGAAGGTGTTTATATCCTTTAACCGTTAAAGGGATAGTTCAGATTTTTGTAACTTAAGTTGTATGAAATACTTGCCTTTAATATAGTGGTTGCAACTGAATTAATTGATTGCCCGAGTCCCATGGTGGGAGTTCTGCTCTTGTTTTGGTCAATATTAAGTAGTTCCGGTCATTTTGTGGGGGGCACTGGGGCCACGCAGTAAAAGTAAATTAATCCACAAAACGAACGTAATTTGTATTGTTGACCTATTTCTAAAATATTAGCGCGACTTTCGTTCAACTTTGACCCCTCTATCACATGGAACTATTTTTTGGGCGTAGTGATATGGTCACAAAAAACATAGTTCTGTGTGATAGAGGGGTAAAAAAAGAACGAAAGTTGCACTAATATTTTAGAAATAGGTCAACAATACAAATTACGTTAGTTGTGTGGTTTAATTTACTTTTACTGCGTGGCCCCCAGTGCCCCCCACAAAATGACCGGAACTACTTGATATTTCACCATAACCAGAGCAGAACTCCCACCATGGGACTCGGGCAATCAATTAATACAGTTGCAACCACTATATTAATGGTAAGTATTTCATACAACTTAAGTTTAAAAAATCTGAACTATCCCTTTAAGGTGACTCCAGACCAGAGGAAACTTGTCCAGACCAGTCAAAGACTACTTAAAACTCTCATATTGCAACAGACTAGCATTTCTTATCTGCACAAAGATTAAATTTATTTTCCACCATGCAAATTGCAGAAAGCGCTGGTTTGCAGTGTTGCCAGGTCTGCCTATTATAAGCAACTTTGGGCTAGTTGTCCTGTAACATAGCTTAATATTCATAGTTGCCCGTGGGTTTTTAGTTTGGGCTCATTTCTGAAGTGTAGTTGCTTATTTGGGCTTGCTTTCATGATTAATTTAAACGGGAGCTTCTCGTCGGCGAGTCTCCTGCGGACAGTCTCGTGACTGGAGACTGCCGATCGTCGGTCCAGTGTGGACCTGACTTCAGATCAGTGGTTCCCGACCCAAATTGACACTCATTAGCCTGCAGACCCCCCCATTAGAAAATATACACCCCCATAAGAGAACGGGTCTAGCAGTGACTCTCAACCCAGTTTAATTTCAAGGACCCCAGGTTTGACCTGAATTAGGCTACGGACCCCTATTTAACCCATTTTGGGCGGGAACCCCTTTTGGTGTTAGCATTGTGTTATGTTTTAGCTATTGAAAAATAGCAGATCTACAAGCTCATAGCGCGCCACCGAGTGGCGCGCTACGAGCTTGTAGGTCTGCTATTTTTGAAAAATCGAAGAACGACTGACATAGAAACATGGCTTTTTCAGAAAACTGTCAGGATGTAGAAGACATTTTTAGAATCTGATCTCAGGTCAGATAGTGTTTGTGCAGTTGGGGTTAAGGTTAGGTTTAGGCATAGTTCTCGTGGAGTTAAAGGTTGGGGTTTAGGCCGCGACCTGCGTGACACACCAATACAAAAAAAAAGGAGTCCCGATCAGCTCTTTGGTCGTGTCGACGTTGAGAGCCAGGATGTTCTCCTGACGCCAGTGTGTCCACCTGTGGAATTGTTTTCCTTCTATGTAGGACATGTTCTGTTCAAACAAAGTGACAGTATCTCTTAATCCTTTGGATTCATGTTTGGTGTCATTGAAGGTTGATAAGTGTGACTAAGCTGGCACGTCTGCGTCGATCTGGCCGTTAAAATGACTGCACAAGACATTTAGATGTCTTTTTGTGTTTTCCATGTTTAATTTAAATCTGCAAACCGGTTTATGAACGGTCTAATGACTCAGTCACAGCTGTGTGAATCACTCTCTGTTATGTAACGTAGCGTATTCCACTCTCTGTTATGTAACGTAGCGTATTCCGCTCAGCTCCCTGTAACGTAGCGTATTCCACTCTCTGTTATGTAACGTAGCGTATTCCGCTCAGCTCCCTGTAACGTAGCGTATTCCACTCTCTGTTATGTAACGTAGCGTATTCCGCTCAGCTCCCTGTAACGTAGCGTATTCCACTCTCTGTTATGTAACGTAGCGTATTCCACTCAGCTCCCTGTAACGTAGCATATTCCACTCTGTTATGTAACGTAGCGTATTCCGCTCAGCTCCCTGTAACGTAGCGTATTCCACTCTCTGTTATGTAACGTAGCGTATTCCGCTCAGCTCCCTGTAACGTAGCGTATTCCACTCTCTGTTATGTAACGTAGCGTATTCCACTCAGCTCCCTGTAACGTAGCGTATTCCACTCTCTGTTATGTAACGTAGCGTATTCCACTCTCTGTTATGTAACGTAGCGTATTCCACTCTCTGTTATGTAACGTAGCGTATTCCACTCAGCTCCCTGTAACGTAGCGTATTCCACTCAGCTCCCTGTAACGTAGCGTATTCCACTCTCTGTTATGTAACGTAGCGTATTCCACTCAGCTCCCTGTAACGTAGCATATTCCACTCTCTGTTATGTAACGTAGCGTATTCCGCTCAGCTCCCTGTAACGTAGCGTATTCCACTCTCTGTTATGTAACGTAGCGTATTCCACTCAGCTCCCTGTAACGTAGCGTATTCCACTCTCTGTTATGTAACGTAGCGTATTCCACTCTCTGTTATGTAACGTAGCGTATTCCACTCTCTGTTATGTAACGTAGCGTATTCCACTCAGCTCCCTGTAACGTAGCGTATTCCACTCAGCTCCCTGTAACGTAGCGTATTCCACTCTCTGTTATGTAACGTAGCGTATTCCACTCAGCTCCCTGTAACGTAGCATATTCCACTCTCTGTTATGTAACGTAGCGTATTCCACTCTCTGTTATGTAACGTAGCGTATTCCACTCTCTGTTATGTAACGTAGCGTATTCCACTCTCTGTTATGTAACGTAGCGTATTCCACTCAGCTCCCTGTAACGTAGCGTATTCCACTCTCTGTTATGTAACGTAGCGTATTCCACTCAGCTCCCTGTAACGTAGCATATTCCACTCTGTTATGTAACGTAGCGTATTCCACTCTCTGTTATGTAACGTAGCGTATTCCACTCAGCTCCCTGTAACGTAGCGTATTCCACTCTCTGTTATGTAACGTAGCGTATTCCACTCAGCTCCCTGTAACGTAGCATATTCCACTCTGTTATGTAACGTAGCGTATTCCACTCTCTGTTATGTAACGTAGCGTATTCCACTCAGCTCCCTGTAACGTAGCGTATTCCACTCTCTGTTATGTAACGTAGCGTATTCCACTCAGCTCCCTGTAACGTAGCGTATTCCACTCTCTGTTATGTAACGTAGCGTATTCCACTCAGCTCCCTGTAACGTAGCATATTCCACTCTGTTATGTAACGTAGCGTATTCCACTCTCTGTTATGTAACGTAGCGTATTCCACTCAGCTCCCTGTAACGTAGCGTATTCCACTCTCTGTTATGTAACGTAGCGTATTCCACTCAGCTCCCTGTAACGTAGCATATTCCACTCTGTTATGTAACGTAGCGTATTCCACTCTCTGTTATGTAACGTAGCGTATTCCACTCAGCTCCCTGTAACGTAGCGTATTCCACTCTCTGTTATGTAACGTAGCGTATTCCACTCAGCTCCCTGTAACGTAGCGTATTCCACTCTCTGTTATGTAACGTAGCGTATTCCACTCAGCTCCCTGTAACGTAGCGTATTCCACTCTCTGTTATGTAACGTAGCGTATTCCGCTCAGCTCCCTGTAACGTAGCGTATTCCACTCTCTGTTATGTAACGTAGCGTATTCCGCTCAGCTCCCTGTAACGTAGCGTATTCCGCTCAGCTCCCTGTAACGTAGCGTATTCCACTCTCTGTTATGTAACGTAGCGTATTCCGCTCAGCTCCCTGTAACGTAGCGTATTCCACTCAGCTCCCTGTAACGTAGCGTATTCCACTCTCTGTTATGTAACGTAGCGTATTCCGCTCAGCTCCCTGTAACGTAGCGTATTCCACTCTCTGTTATGTAACGTAGCGTATTCCACTCAGCTCCCTGTAACGTAGCATATTCCACTCTGTTATGTAACGTAGCGTATTCCACTCTCTGTTATGTAACGTAGCGTATTCCACTCAGCTCCCTGTAACGTAGCGTATTCCACTCTCTGTTATGTAACGTAGCGTATTCCACTCAGCTCCCTGTAACGTAGCATATTCCACTCTGTTATGTAACGTAGCGTATTCCACTCTCTGTTATGTAACGTAGCGTATTCCACTCAGCTCCCTGTAACGTAGCGTATTCCACTCTCTGTTATGTAACGTAGCGTATTCCACTCAGCTCCCTGTAACGTAGCGTATTCCACTCTCTGTTATGTAACGTAGCGTATTCCACTCAGCTCCCTGTAACGTAGCGTATTCCACTCTCTGTTATGTAACGTAGCGTATTCCGCTCAGCTCCCTGTAACGTAGCGTATTCCACTCTCTGTTATGTAACGTAGCGTATTCCGCTCAGCTCCCTGTAACGTAGCGTATTCCGCTCAGCTCCCTGTAACGTAGCGTATTCCACTCTCTGTTATGTAACGTAGCGTATTCCGCTCAGCTCCCTGTAACGTAGCGTATTCCACTCAGCTCCCTGTAACGTAGCGTATTCCACTCTCTGTTATGTAACGTAGCGTATTCCGCTCAGCTCCCTGTAACGTAGCGTATTCCACTCTCTGTTATGTAACGTAGCGTATTCCACTCAGCTCCCTGTAACGTAGCGTATTCCACTCTCTGTTATGTAACGTAGCGTATTCCGCTCAGCTCCCTGTAACGTAGCGTATTCCACTCAGCTCCCTGTAACGTAGCGTATTCCACTCTCTGTTATGTAACGTAGCGTATTCCACTCAGCTCCCTGTAACGTAGCGTATTCCACTCTCTGTTATGTAACGTAGCGTATTCCGCTCAGCTCCCTGTAACGTAGCGTATTCCGCTCAGCTCCCTGTAACGTAGCGTATTCCACTCTCTGTTATGTAACGTAGCGTATTCCGCTCAGCTCCCTGTAACGTAGCGTATTCCACTCAGCTCCCTGTAACGTAGCGTATTCCACTCTCTGTTATGTAACGTAGCGTATTCCGCTCAGCTCCCTGTAACGTAGCGTATTCCACTCTCTGTTATGTAACGTAGCGTATTCCACTCAGCTCCCTGTAACGTAGCGTATTCCACTCTCTGTTATGTAACGTAGCGTATTCCGCTCAGCTCCCTGTAACGTAGCGTATTCCACTCTCTGTTATGTAACGTAGCGTATTCCGCTCAGCTCCCTGTAACGTAGCGTATTCCACTCAGCTCCCTGTAACGTAGCGTATTCCACTCTCTGTTATGTAACGTAGCGTATTCCGCTCAGCTCCCTGTAACGTAGCGTATTCCACTCTCTGTTATGTAACGTAGCGTATTCCACTCAGCTCCCTTCGTCTCGTAGGTGAACAGTAGTATAAGTCATTAATTTAACCATGAAGGTTTACAGACCAGACGTCAGTTATTTAGCTCTGGGGTTTCCCCGATGCAGGAGTTTTTCCCAACACTGTAGTGGAATATCCTCAACGACAAGTTATTTATAATTATTATTTTGTATCTCTTCTTGGCCAAGTCAGTCTGCAGGGGGAGAGTGGTGGGGATGGCTGGTCTGTAAGTCAGTCTGCAGGGGGGGAGTGGTGGGGATGGCTGGTCTGTAAGTCAGTCTGCAGGGGGGGAGTGGTGGGGATGGCTGGTCTGTAAGTCAGTCTGCAGGGGGAGAGTGGTGGGGATGGCTGGTCTGTAAGTCAGTCTGCAGGGGGGGAGTGGTGGGGATGGCTGGTCTGTAAGTCAGTCTGCAGGGGGAGAGTGGTGGGGATGGCTGGTCTGTAAGTCAGTCTGGGGGGAGAGTGGTGGGGATGGCTGGTCTGTAAGTCAGTCTGCAGGGGGGGAGTGGTGGGGATGGCTGGTCTGTAAGTCAGTCTGCAGGGGGAGAGTGGTGGGGATGGCTGGTCTGTAAGTCAGTCTGCAGGGGGGGAGTGGTGGGGATGGCTGGTCTGTAAGTCAGTCTGCAGGGGGAGAGTGGTGGGGATGGCTGGTCTGTAAGTCAGTCTGCAGGGGGGGAGTGGTGGGGATGGCTGGTCTGTAAGTCAGTCTGGGGGGAGAGTGGTGGGGATGGCTGGTCTGTAAGTCAGTCTGCAGGGGGGGAGTGGTGGGGATGGCTGGTCTGTAAGTCAGTCTGCAGGGGGGGAGTGGTGGGGATGGCTGGTCTGTAAGTCAGTCTGGGGGGAGAGTGGTGGGGATGGCTGGTCTGTAAGTCAGTCTGCAGGGGGGGAGTGGTGGGGATGGCTGGTCTGTAAGTCAGTCTGCAGGGGGGGAGTGGTCAGGATGGCTGGTCTGTAAGTCAGTCTGCAGGGGGGGAGTGGTGGGGATGGCTGGTCTGTAAGTCAGTCTGCAGGGGGGGAGTGGTGGGGATGGCTGGTCTGTAAGTCAGTCTGGGGGGAGAGTGGTGGGGATGGCTGGTCTGTAAGTCAGTCTGCAGGGGGGGAGTGGTGGGGATGGCTGGTCTGTAAGTCAGTCTGCAGGGGGGGAGTGGTCAGGATGGCTGGTCTGTAAGTCAGTCTGCAGGGGGGGAGTGGTGGGGATGGCTGGTCTGTAATCGGAAACAATATAAGACTATTAGAGATTTATAATTAATGCCTTTTTCTAATTATGTTACACACAACCCCTCTCCCTCTCTTTCTCCCTCTGGTATCTCTCTCTCTTTCTCTCTCCTCTTCTCTCTCTCTCTATCTCTCTCGTGCGCGTGCGCGTGTGCGTGTGCGTGTGTGTGCGTGTGCGTGTGCGTGTGCGTGTGCGTGTGTGTGTGCGTGCGCGTCTAAGGTTTCGCAGCCTGACCACAGCGTTCTTCAGGGATGCCATGGGGTTCTTGCTCATGTTCGATCTCACAAGCCAGCAGAGCTTCTTAAACGTCAGAAACTGGATGAGTGAGTTCTTCTTCTTTTCTTTCTGAATTATATAGCATATACGGTATCGTGTAATTCAGTGGTTGTCAGACTTGTTCATGTCAAGAAAGGACCCCCCAAATGTATTTGGACACGGACCCCCCCCCCCCATCTGACAAGATGTTGTGCCAGGGACCCCCCATAATTAAGACAATATCTGTGTTATAAATGTTCAATCATTCCAAACAAACAAAGAAACCAAAAGAAAATCTTTAAAGATTTCGAAAATAAACATTCTAGATTGTTTATTTTCGAAGTGGTTACACTGATTGTGTTGATAACCCATTTTGGGCGGGAACCCCTTTTGGTGTTAGCATTATGTTATGCTTTAGCTATTGAAAAATAGCAGATCTACAAGCTCATAGCGCTACGAGCTTGAAGATCTGCTATTTTTGAAAAATCAAAGAACGACTGACATAGAAACATAGCTTTTTCAGAAAACTGTCAGGATGTAGAAGACATTTTTAACTAACTAATTTCGCTAGGGGACCCCCTGGGACCCCTGGGGGCTGCCCCGGACCCCCAACTTTGAGTGTAATCGTAATCGTCTGCGGTTAAACAGAAGCTGTGCCTCCGTGTCTGTTTCTCATAGGTCAGTTACAAGCCAACGCTTACTGTGAGAGCCCAGACATAGTTCTGGTGGGGAACAAAGCAGACCTCGCAGACCAGAGAGAAGTCCAAGAGAAGCAGGCCAAGGAGCTAGCTGAGAAATACGGGTAGGTCTAACATTTTACGACCACTCTGGCTGGCCTGGGCCGGCGGCTTAGCGGTCCAGGCAACCTTGGCTGGTATAGTCCGGCATGACAGTGTGTCGTGGGTTCGAGTCCCGGACCCCGACGAACTTGTGTCTTCCCCCCCATCTCTCTACCCCGTTTCCTGTCTACCTACTGTGATCTATCAATAAAGGCAAAAAAAAGCCCCAAAAATATCTTTAAAAAATATATATGACGACTCTGAGCATGTCCAAAATGTAACCTTTGGTAAGGTTACATCTTGTACACTTACACGCTCAGAGTTACAAATGGATAAATCAACACAGAGGAGGGGGGGCACGGTGGCACAGTCGGTAGTGCCGTCGCCTCACAGCTAGAAGGTCGTGGGCTCGATTCCCGCTGGGGGGCGCTGGGTGCCGTGCCCCCTCCCCTGTGTCATCAGTGCCCATACCCGAGGTGGGGTTTGGTGAAGAGTTTGCATGTTCTCCCCGTGTCTCCTAGGGTAGGCACCCTCACAAAAAACATGCAGTAATCCTGGTCTCTAACCCATTCTAGGCGGGAACCCCTTTTGGGGTTTTAACTAAGCATTATGTTATACTTTAGCTATTGAAAAATAGCAAATCTACAAGCTCATAGCGTGCCACCGAGTGGCGCGCTACGAGCTTGTAGGTCTGCTATTTTTGAAAAATCGTACAAATGCGGCACAAATCTTTGAACATATATTCTTTCAGAGCGAACGTTTTTTTTAATCAGGGGCGCCTGATGGAGGGGAAAGAAACTGGTCGGAATAACGTGTTCCGTCCAACCGGGGAATCTCCCCCCTGTCAGTTTTATTTTCACGGATGGGTAAAATGGGCAGGGGCTGAAACCCCCTTTGCTGCCTATGTGTGCACGTGCCTGCGGCGTGTAACGACAACTTGCCTTTTTCCTCAGGATCCCGTACTTCGAGACGAGCGCGGCGACGGGCGCCGAGGTGGAGAAGGCGGTGATCACCCTGTTGGACCTGGTGATGAAGAGGATGGAGCAGTGTGTGGACAAACCCCCCGCCGAACCGGCCAATGGCAACGGAGGAGCCACCAAGCTGGGGCCCGCCCAGCCCAACGAGAAGAAATGTGCATGCTAGAAGAAGCAGAGCCGAGGAAGAAAAATGACCAATCAGCATTCGCCTTTGCTTCATCCTTCACTCTTACTACTTCCTGTTTTGTTTTTTGTTTTTTTCCTCCTCTTCTCTAGCTCCGTCTCTTCCCCGTTTCCTTCTCTCTACAAGTGACCAGAGACCAACCCAACCTATTTCTTTTTTTATTGTGGCCTTGAAACCACACTTTCTACCCCCCTCTGGTGGACATTTTGAGGTAACACAGCCTCGTCCGTCCTACTTCTCTCTCTCCCATGTGAACGGACGTTAATGGGAGGATCGGGGCGCAGAGGAAGGGGACAAGTGTCGTCACAGAGGTACGGCGGCACGCGCGACACTTTTTACAGCACGGTTTACGGCGCGTACGTACGCACGCACTCTCCCACTCTTCATAACTCACTGCTTGACGTGTTGTGTTGTTGTGTGTACTATGTGGACACATACTGTACAAGGGGGCCAAAGGAAAACGACACCAACAACCTTGGTTTTAAATTTTGTCATCTTGATTCTTTTCGACGCTTTCTAAAATACATTCACGCGTGGTCGCTTCCTCTTTTGGAGCAGTGGTTCTCAAAGTGGGGTTCGGGGACCCCCAGGGGTTCCTCCTTGGGAGGGTTCCAGTGGGTTCTCAAGGGCAACATGACTTAACCCATTTTGACCTGAGATCAGATTCTAAAAATGTCTTCTACATCCTGACAGTTTTCTGAAAAAGCTATGTTTCTATGTCAGTGGTTCTTTGATTTTTCAAAAATAGCAGACCTACAAGCTCGTAGCGCGCCACTCGGTGGCGCGCTATGAGCTTGTAGATCTGCTATTTTTCAATAGCTAAAGCATAACATAATGCTAACACCAAAATGGGTTAATATAGCATCGCAATCATTTTTTTTACCTCTTTAACCCTACTTTATATGTTCTACAAGACACGCTGTGATCTTGTACACATGTTTATTTTAAAGAATTTGAGAAATCTTTTGGGGAAAAAAATATAATAACACTAATCTTCCCTTCTGGGGGTCCTTGGCACAAAATCCTTTGAGATGGGGGGTCCGCGGCCGAATAATTTGGGGGTCCTTGACATGAAAATGGTTTGAGAACCACTGTTTTAGACAGCCAAGGAGGAGAGAACAATCTTTAGTCAGACGGTCCTTGTCTGTGTTAAGTTGTCCTCTCCTGCGGTTGTGAGGGACTGTATAACATTATGTGCTGCTGTAACACCCGGGATTATTAATAGAGTGTTTTATCATGTTTTATCTATCTATCTTAACATAAATGTTTGTTTTTTCCACTGCACAGACAGACACACGGTATACCAGGCTGTGACCCATACTGAATTTAGAGCCTGTTTGGGTGGGGATGGTTTTGGGTAGTCTCATAGGCCAGTCTTTTGGTAGCGAACTCGATTTGTATGAGTAAATATCCCTTTATTTTTCATTTCAAAAGAAATGTGTGTTAGCCTAATTAAAAACATATATATATATATATATATATATATTATTTATTTTTACTTAAAATTTTTATCCCACGATTTTGCAACCCATTTTTTTCACCCAATATCAATTATCTAATGTAATCCGGGGCGCTACGCTTCCTCTGCCAACCTGGGGAGGGCAGCAGACTGACTTCATGTTTCCTTCTATGTATGAGGAGTCCAAGCTGCTTCTTTTCACCTGACCAGGGAGAGTTTCCCCCGGCCGGACGTAGCGAGTAGAAGGAACACGTTATTCCGACCAGTTCCTTTCCCCTCCATCAGGTGCGCCAGCCGGCCAGGGGGGAGGTAGTTTAGAGTTATTAAAAACATTTCTAAAATGAATTTCATATAAATAGGTAAATGAACTTCCATGAATTAGAAAATAATAAATACATTTAAAAAGTAGTGAAAATAGCGGTGACGCGTTGTGCGCTTGTATATCAGCTTTTTTCACTAGTAGCGTGGGTCCACATCGCTTCTCTTTTGGCTCTCGAGCTAAGACGTTACCTAGAAGACCATTGACTACCGATGTGTTGTCATACCAACAGTATGTTAGGTTTACAGTGTGCCGTTGTGGAGAAGCCAAACGTGCTTCATCTCATCTTCATCTCATCTGTCATTCATGTAGATGTGTATAAAAAAGTATTGTTTCAAACTGAACTATTGCCTTGGCTTTTAAAAGTGGTATCCCACTTTGGTTTTTTACCGACACAGTGAAATCCCCACTGTTAATGTATCCATTTGTAACTATTGGGAATGTACAGATGTAACCAAATGGACCATTTCCGGGTCCATTTGGTTACATCTGTAAACTCTCAGACGTGCAGAGTGACATGTGTACACTCTCAGGATTCTTCTGTGTGAATGTGCCTGGTAGATCAGCCTCCACCAGGCAGATGAAAAGTGGAATATCTCTTTATGGCCCAATATATAACCGATGTTGGTAAAATATGAAGTGACCAATTATTTATATTAAAAGGTAAAGACAACTTACATTTACATGTTTCTGTTTGTTGGATTTTATATTGTGGTCCCATAGAGTTTTTGTTTTCTTTCCAAAAAAATGTTTTCCCCTTTTATATTTCTGTTTATCGACGTATTGTTTCTCTATTGTTTTCGCCACACTTGACTGTCAAAATGTCCCCACCATCAACATATTTAATATAAAAGATATGATATAAAGATGATGTAACTTTTAGGGTGTTGATGTAGATTAAGGCTTTATCGTTATAATAACATTTTGAACAGGCATGTGAGAGTGAGTTTAGAATTCAACTTTAGTCGGTCAACATATTGGACAGTGATGTCTCAGTTGCCTTGCTGATGACGAAGGAGCTTATTCGCCCTGATTTTAGAGCTGTCCACACCAAGAATGACAACTACAACAACACATGATGTCGTTTTAAAGCAATCATTCGAACTCAAGTGGATGGCGGGGTCCACAATTGTGGGTTTGATGAAGGATAGAGACAAGGATAGACGCTTTACAGCGGCTTACAATAAGCAAGGTAATCACATCACATACATAATGCAGAGAGGCGGTGTACAGTGCCTCGAGAAAGGATCCCAGGTAAACCAAGAACCTAGCATGCAGTCTGAACAAGATACTATCGAAATAACAAAATAGCTATTTTTATATCTGTACGTTGAAACTATAGGATACCAAGTAAACAATGACAAGTACGGACGGGTGTAACAGTCCCAGATGTAAATCAAAAGGACCCTTCATCTTTACACTCTCAGAGTTACACATTTATAAATTAGCACCGAGGATAGTACTATACTGTCAAGACGTAGTACGTAGTACGCTATACTTTTTATCTCTCCGGGAATTAATATCGTAGCACTGACGGCCAGGAACAATTTAATGTGAAGGTTGTGGAACAAACATTAATTAACTAATTAAGTACCAGGCTGCCAAGCAACTGTTGCTGGGCTACGACAGAAGTCCCAGTTTAGGCACAGAGCGCTGTGCATACAATTCAGCTTCTTCCATCCCACTTCACAACTACTAAAAAAAAGAACATCTGGTTCAATCCCCCGCTCCTCCTGGCTGTGTGTGTGTGTGTGTGTGTGTGTGTGTGTGTGTGTGTGTGTGTGTGTGTGTGTGTGTGTGTGTGTGTGTGTGTGTGTGTGTGTGTGTGTGTGTGTGTGTGTGTGTGTGTGTGTGTGTGTGTGTGTGTGTGTGTGTGTGTGTGTGTGTGTGTGTGTGTGTGTGTGTGTGTGTGTGTGTGTGTGTGTGTGTGTGTGTGTGACCATTTAATCTTCAGCTGGAACAATCTGCCGAAGTGACAATGCAGTTACACTTAAGGACTTTTTTATGTTCATCGAGCGACACTATTTTCTTTGAAAACAAAACAGAAACGTGGTAGTTGCAGCATTAGGTTAGGAGGAGGACTCGTGTAACTTTGACACAACCCGAGGTCCCAGTGAACATTTCTCAGCCACTGCACTTTTTTGTACATAATTGAACGTAATATAAAAGCAAAACTATAACGAATTAAACTCCCCCCCCCCCCCCCCCGTCACTGCTTGTGACTAATTTCACTGATTCAACAAGCAACAAGCCTCCTATATAAATTTAATTTAATTTGCTACAGCATAAAACACTGACTATCTTATTAGTATGTGTTTTACAGTCCTCCCCATTATGGCTGACATTTATTTCATATTATTCCCCTATTTGTTGTTTGTGTCTCCCATGTGCCAAACATGTGATCCTGGTGCCAAATTAAATGGTTCTCGTTTGTCTGTTATTCTACTTCAATGATGTCTGAAAGTCCTTGAACGTTCATGTGAATGTGAGTGTGTGTAAAAGCGGGTCCACGACGATACAGTACATGGTTTTGCAGTGCCTCACTGGTTTAGGACAACGAGACAAGCTTTGTCAACAAAATGCCTCTGAATACGACAATTATATGGGACCATTTGTGAGCTTTTAACTTTGCATTATAACTCATGTCATCGTTTAGTCTTTATATTTACATTAAAAGAAAATAATGCTTGACGGTGTCCTTCCAGAGCCTTAATTGTTTCCCCCAGACCTACATTTGTCCTTCCCATAAAGCAAACTTGTTTCCGCAAACCTAACGTGATTCCCACGACATATCTTTGTTTCCCCAAACCTAACGTGATTCCCACGACATATCTTTGTTTCCCCAAACCTAACGTGATTCCCACGACATATCTTTGTTTCCCCAAACCTAACGTGATTCCCACGACATATAACCTAACCTGTGTCCCTTAACCAACCATGCAGCTGGTGATTTCTCTACGGCAGTGGTTTTCAACCAGTGGTCCGGGGACCACCAGTGGTCCTTGAGGAGGTTCCAGGTGGTCCCCATGCTAAATGACGGAACGGTTGGTAACCAAATGGACCCTTATAGATCTTTAACTCTTGAGAGCGTAAAGAGTTCAATTATTGTTAAACATCTGCATTACTTAGTTTGCAAGAAGTCTAAACAATTAGAGAAAGTAGAAAGAATTGTGAAAGAATTGTCATTTTGATCAATGTTTGCCTGTTATCTCTGCTAATGGTACCAGTTTTGGGTCTGAGAGGCTACATCTCCTCAAATGGTGGTTCCGTGGCTCAAATGCCGAATATATAATGGACCTTGGATGTGAAAGGGGTTGAAAGCCACTGCTCGACGGCTGTCCCACCTTGAACGTGACATGTTTTCAGCCTGTCGACAAGCGACAACCGCTGTGCTATGAAACGGTCTCAGCTAGCGCGCCCATCATTCTCAGACGTAGTTACAGTTACATGAATGCAGGAAGAGCATCGTCAATGTTTACATTTGGAGGACTCTTGTCGTGCCTGCCGTTAATGCTCTCTTGACCTATAACACTTTATCCACTGTCTAGGCCTTTGTAAAGGTTCTGTGAAGTTATTCAATGTTTCTTTAATGCATTCTTCTTTAAAGGAGCATTCAGTGATTTGGGTGATTTGGAAAACCACCCAGTCCGCCCCGGTAACAAAATGTGCACATGCATGCTCTACAGTGGGGTGAAGTGCAACAGGCCAACAGCACGTGCACCAAGGCCCGCCCCACTCGATCATGATTGGAGGAAGGCCCCCTTTGCCACCCAAAGCCCAAACCGAAACTAGGGTTTTTTGACCCCAGGGGCTCACTGGGGACAGGGAGGAACTCCTTATATGGTCAGCACACTTTATAGTAGGGAGGATTATCCAAAAAATAAGAAAAAATAAGTGATATTTGAATTAAGTGAAATCACTGAATATACCTTTAATGCATTCTTCTTTAATAGTATGAGTTATATATAGGCTACAAAGAAAGCAGATTCATTCTGGTCATATATTATATAGCAAAAAACACATTTACATAATTCAAGAACCTCCAAGAGCTTTTATTTTTGGAAACACTGTGTGTGAGTTATTTATGTACAGATAAAAAGAAAAAAGAGTTTGATATGTCAGATGCCTGCAGTTTGTATGTTTGTATTTGGTGGTTGCATTAACCAATGCCAGTCTGTATTTGGGTTTGTTGCACCCCCAGCATGTATGTTTGACGCCAAAACAATGGTTTGACAACCTGTGATGCATTGTTAGTGTTTGTTTTTAATATACTGGGACTGGCAAAAGATGTTGATGTGTTGATGGATACTTTTAGGTGGGTTGTTAGTCATTTTGCTTCATTTTACTTTAAACTATTATAGCTTCACCCATGTTGTGGGACGCTACACCTCAGCATTTATTGTTAGAGATGAAAAAAGGAAAAAAGTCCATTGCTGTGTCAAAAGTAACGAACAAACTATTCTTTGCAGTGGTGGAAAAAGTACTCCCATTTGTTACTTAAGTAAAAGTATCAATACTGCAATGTAGAACTACTCCGTTAACAAGTAAACGTGTGGTAATCCAAATTGACTTGAGTAAAAGTACTAAAGTGTTGGTATAAAAATGCACTTAAGTACCACAAGTAGAAAGTACTTATTATGCAGAATGTCTCATTTCAAATTTCCAAATAAATAATAATTTAAATCGGATCTACAGATCTTGTAGATCCGAGTAAAGTACAAATACCTCAAAACTATACTTAACTACAGTACTTAAGTGAATGTACTTACTTTCCACTACTGCCAAATTGTCAAATAATACAAGAAAGAGGCAGAAATTGTGAAAATAGCCTACAATTGCTTGTCAGGGGGTCCCCAGTTCGAAGTTCAAACATGATTATTTTGGGGGGTCGCGGCCTGAAAAAGGTTGAGAACCACTGGGTGAAAAATACATTTTCACAATTTGACACTGTTGTTCAGTCGCCAGTTAATCCTGGCACGTCAAATAAGGAAGTATTCATTGATTATACAACACACCTAATTTTACTTTTTGTAGCACATATCCAGATTCACAGGATGGGCTAAACGAGGGAGAACTGACTGCCTGCGATATATTATGTTATGACAATGGGATTTGTTTTTTTACAGCCTGCTATAGCTTGTATAGCTTTAACGTTTCAGAATGGGATGCAATCACCTTCGCTAAACTGTTCCATTGACGCCGTTGTTAGCGATGAGCGCAGGTGTATTGAGATAATACTGACACAAAATCAGTTTACACATGCACAACAAGGAATCATCATTTGGTCATTCTCTGTTCCATGCTTGATTTTTTACATTTGTTAATTGTTAGGTTTTGAGTAATGGACGACCACAGTCCTTCCCACGTACCCGTTCAAGATGGTCACGTCAACAATCGGAAGTGCTGCAGCTCATGATTCATTTCCGTCGTTGGGCGGTTTCGCTCACTGAAATCCTATACAAGGTCACCTTGTAGGATAACCTCGTAGGCCTACTATTTTAGGCATGCAACGTATGAATCACATTTTAGGGACCTTTTATGGTTTTACTGTGTCCTAGAAGATTTACAAACTCAGTCCTTTGAGGAGCTGAGTTGGATTCTACTGTTCAACAGCTTTATTCCAACCAGTATCGGCCTGTATAGAACAATAACACACAACAAAGCCATGATTAAAGAAAATTCATAACATTTTTAACTATAGCGGTAGGTAAAATGTTGAATGAATTTTGCTTGTAGATCACCTGTGGTATGTGAAGAATGACCTCCTGAATAAAACCTATTTGTACCGTATTTTTCTTTTTTTTTGAGTCTCAGGTTTCATAGGTGCAATTTTATATGTGCAACGTAGCATTCATTTATTGTCAGCTATAGGGGCAAAATTGGTGAACTCTTGAACTAAGACGTGGATTTAACAATTAAGTGACATGATGTTTTGCTTTGATCTATTCTGACATTTTGTTGAAATCAATCACTGTATGTATACTTCCTTTTTTAACCTCTTTAGTGTCTTATCTTATGTTCTACCTATTCAATTTGACTCACGTGAGTGAAACGAGTGAAACTCCTTCAATTTGATTCACGTGCCTGAAATAAGTGAAATTCCTTGCATGTTCAAACTTACTTCGCTGCGTAAGTGATTCTGATTGTGACAGTCAGTGCCACTGCTAGTATTACGTATACTGTCTGACGTCAATTCATGGCCAATACACTGAAGTTATAGTCATTGTTAATTAAGAGAATAAACCTAAATCTTGTCCTGAATGAACCCCTGATGTTTGTTTTGTAAGCTACCATGTGGAGTGTTGCATTGTGGGACTGATCAGCTGTGTTCTGTTTGGCTTGAATACGATGTTAACAATGTTTTTGTTTCAATGTTCCCGCTCTTTTTGTATTGTCGAATTAATAAAGTTGCTGAAAACCTCTAAGAGAATGTGTTTACTGTGTGAATTGCCTGGAAGACAGGACCTGCAGGCTTAATGGGCTATCAGTGCTAGGATACATTTTCTGAGGATGTCTGACTGATGGTGCAGTGGTCTAATGATCAGTCTTTCAGTACAGACAATCCATGTTCAAGTCCCATTCCTCCTGCAGCTCAATGCTGCAGTATTTTGAACTTTCCAAGGCTGACAAACAAAAGAAAATTACCAGGAGACTTTGGTCTAGACTGTCTGACTGATGGTGCAGTGGTCTAATGATCAGACTTTCTGTGTTCAAGTCTCATTCAATGCTGCAGTAATTTGAACTTTTCAAGGCTCGAATAAAAAAAGAAAAACTCAAAAGCACCAGGAGACATCTGCTCATTGCCCAAAGGTGCCTTGGCTCAATGGTGTGGTGCGCTTGATCGGTTGCCTCTGCTACGGACAGTTGGCAGGTTCAAGTCCCATGTCACAAGGTACACGGAGGAGTCGGGAGGACCATCGGGAGACGGTGCTCTCTCCCCCAGAAACTCCATTCACATGTTTTATAATTCAGCTTACTGTGGAGACACATGCTGGAACTTTTTACTTTGAAATGTTTTGTAGTTTCTGAGTTATTTAACTTAAACACCCAATGCATTCTCATTGCCTTAAAAGGAATCTTTGAAATGTTTCATAGTTTTAGAAATATAGTGCTTTCAAATTTGAGAAATGTATAATGGGGTCAATGGCAAAAGTTTGTGCTATTGCCATTGAGAATGCATTGGGCGTTTAAGTTAAATAACTCAGAAACTACAAAACATTTAAAAGTAAAAAGTTCCAGCATGTGTCTCCACAGTAAACTGGATTATAAAACGTGTGAATGGAGTTTCTAGGTGAAAGTGATTTTTGACGTGCCACTATCCGCCATTATACATTTCTCACATTTAAAGCACTATATTTCTAAAACTATGAAACATTTCAAAGATTCCTTTTCAGGCAAACATGTCCACCGTAAGATGAACCTAAATAGGTTTGAATGGGGATTCTAGGTGTAAGTATGTAGGACTAGTAGCATGCCAAAGTTATAATTATTTTCGGATGGAATACTATAGCATGTCGTTTTTCGTGATTTTGGACTATTTGAAAAAAAGATGAAAAACGACATACACATTTGGAACACTATGTCAGAGCCAGGACTTGAACCTGCAGCCTCCTGATTCCCAGGCAGGCTCTGTGCCCAGTGATCCACTGTCCATGCTCTTCTTAAAAGGCTGAATAGATAATGACAGAAGAGCCAGAGACTTGTTTCCATTGTGGTTCATAAACATTCGAACGTCTAGAGATAAACAACAGCAAAAGAAACAATAGACAAATCTCCTGTTATTTTATTTTTTGTATTTTATTTTTGTATCAATGTTGTACTCAAAGGGAACATCAGACTGCATTGTGGCAGGTAGCAAGTAGATCAGTGACTTAGCACACTGGATGCATGATCTGGAGATTGTGGGTTCAAACCCAACTCAAATCTTTACTTGCCAAAATCTGCCATTGACCTCCATTCTGAATTTCTCAAATTTAAAAGCACTATATTTCTAAAACTATGAAACATTTCAAAGATTCCTTTTCAGGCAAACATGTCCACCGTAAGATGAACCTAAATCGGTTTGAATGGGGTTTCTAGGTGTAAGTATGTAGGACTAGTAGCATGCCAAAGTTTGTGCTATTGCCATTGAGAATGCATTGGGCGTTTAAGTTAAATAACTCAGAAACTACAAAACATTTCAAAGTAAAAAGTTCCAGCATGTGTCTCCACAGTAAGCTGAATTATAAAACGTGTGAATGGAGTTTCTAGGTGAAAGTGATTTTTTGACGTGCCACTATCTGCCATTGAGCCCCATTATAACTTTCTCAAATTTGAAAGCACTATATTTCTAAAACTATGAAACATTTCAAAGATTCCTTTTCAGGCAAACATGTCCACCGTAAGATGAACCTAAATAGGTTTGAATGGGGTTTCTAGGTGTAAGTATGTAGGACTAGTAGCATGCCAAAGTTTGTGCTATTGCCATTGAGAATGCATTGGGCGTTTAAGTTAAATAACTCAGAAACTACAAAACATTTCAAAGTAAAAAGTTCCAGCATGTGTCTCCACAGTAAGCTGAATTATAAATAGTGTGAATGGAGTTTCTAGGTGAAAGTGATTTTTTGACATGCCACTATCTGCCATTGAGCCCCATTATACATTTCTCAAATTTGAAAGCACTATATTTCTAAAACTATGAAACATTTCAAAGATTCCTTTTCAGGCAAACATGTCCACCGTAAGATGAACCTAAATAGGTTTGAATGGGGTTTCTAGGTGTAAGTATGTAGGACTAGTAGCATGCCAAAGTTTGTGCTATTGCCATTGAGAATGCATTGGGCGTTTAAGTTAAATAACTCAGAAACTACAAAACATTTCAAAGTAAAAAGTTCCAGCATGTGTCTCCACAGTAAACTGGATTATAAAACGTGTGAATGGAGTTTCTAGGTGAAAGTGATTTTTGACGTGCCACCATCTGCCATTATAAATTTCTCACATTTAAAGCACTATATTTCTAAAACTATTAAACATTTCAAAGATTCCTTTTCAGGCAAACATGTCCACCGTAAGATGAATCTAAATAGGTTTGAATGGGGATTCTAGGTGTAAGTATGTAGGACTAGTAGCATGCCAAAGTTATAATTATTTTCGGATGGAATACTATAGCATGTCGTTTTTCGTGATTTTGGACTATTTGAAAAAAAGATGAAAATCATGAAAAAACGACATACTATAGTTCATGGTTTCGGACAGCATACTATAGCATGTCGTTTTTCGTGATTTTGGAGGATTTGAAAAAAGATGAAAATCATGAAAAAACGACATAGTATAGTCCATGGTTTGGGACGGCATAATATAATATGTCATATTTTCATGATTTTGGAACACTATGTCAGAGACAGGACTTGAACCTGCAACCTCCTGATCCCCAGGCAGGCTCTGTACCCAGTGATCCACTGTGCATGCTGTTCTTAAAAGGCCGAATAGATAATGACAGAAGAGCCAGAGACTTGTTTCCATTGTGGTTCATAAACATTCAAACGTCTAGAGATAAACAACAGCAAAAGAAACAATAGACAAATCTCCTGTTATTTTATTTTTGTATCAATGTTGTACTCAAAGGGAACAGCAGACTGCATTGTGGCAGGGAGCAAGTAGATCAGTGACTACACACTGGCTGCATGATATGGACATTGTGGGTTCAAACCCCACTCAAATCTTTACTTGCCAAAATCTGCCATTGACCCCCATTCTGAATTTCTCAAATTTAAAAGCACTATATTTCTAAAACTATGAAACATTTCAAAGATTCCTTTTCAGGCAAACATGTCCACCGTAAGATGAACCTAAATCGGTTTGAATGGGGTTTCTAGGTGTAAGTATGTAGGACTAGTAGCATGCCAAAGTTTGTGCTATTGCCATTGAGAATGCATTGGGCGTTTAAGTTAAATAACTCAGAAACTACAAAACATTTCAAAGTAAAAAGTTCCAGCATGTGTCTCCACAGTAAGCTGAATTATAAAACGTGTGAATGGAGTTTCTAGGTGAAAGTGATTTTTTGACGTGCCACTATCTGCCATTGAGCCCCATTATAACTTTCTCAAATTTGAAAGCACTATATTTCTAAAACTATGAAACATTTCAAAGATTCCTTTTCAGGCAAACATGTCCACCGTAAGATGAATCTAAATAGGTTTGAATGGGGATTCTAGGTGTAAGTATGTAGGACTAGTAGCATGCCAAAGTTATAATTATTTTCGGATGGAATACTATAGCATGTAGTTTTTCGTGATTTTGGACTATTTGAAAAAAAGATGAAAATCATGAAAAAACGAGATACTATAGTTCATGGTTTCGGACAGCATACTATAGCATGTCGTTTTTCGTGATTTTGGAGGATTTGAAAAAAGATGAAAATCATGAAAAAACGACATACTATAGTCCATGGTTTGGGACGGCATAATATAATATGTCATATTTTCATGATTTTGGAACACTATGTCAGAGACAGGACTTGAACCTGCAACCTCCTGATCCCCAGGCAGGCTCTGTACCCAGTGAGCCACTGTGCATGCTGTTCTTAAAAGGCCGAATAGATAATGACAGAAGAGCCAGAGACTTGTTTCCATTGTGGTTCATAAACATTCAAACGTCTAGAGATAAACAACAGCAAAAGAAACAATAGACAAATCTCCTGTTATTTTATTTTTGTATCAATGTTGTACTCAAAGGGAACAGCAGACTGCATTGTGGCATGGAGCAAGTAGATCAGTGACTACACACTGGCTGCATGATATGGACATTGTGGGTTCAAACCCCACTCAAATCTTTACGTGCCAAAATCTGCCATTGACCCCCATTCTGAATTTCTCAAATTTAAAAGCACTATATTTCTAAAACTATGAAACATTTCAAAGATTCCTTTTCAGGCAAACATGTCCACCGTAAGATGAACCTAAATCGGTTTGAATGGGGTTTCTAGGTGTAAGTATGTAGGACTAGTAGCATGCCAAAGTTTGTGCTATTGCCATTGAGAATGCATTGGGCGTTTAAGTTAAATAACTCAGAAACTACAAAACATTTCAAAGTAAAAAGTTCCAGCATGTGTCTCCACAGTAAGCTGAATTATAAAACGTGTGAATGGAGTTTCTAGGTGAAAGTGATTTTTTGACGTGCCACTATCTGCCATTGAGCCCCATTATAACTTTCTCAAATTTGAAAGCACTATATTTCTAAAACTATGAAACATTTCAAAGATTCCTTTTCAGGCAAACATGTCCACCGTAAGATGAACCTAAATAGGTTTGAATGGGGTTTCTAGGTGTAAGTATGTAGGACTAGTAGCATGCCAAAGTTTGTGCTATTGCCATTGAGAATGCATTGGGCGTTTAAGTTAAATAACTCAGAAACTACAAAACATTTCAAAGTAAAAAGTTCCAGCATGTGTCTCCACAGTAAGCTGAATTATAAAACGTGTGAATGGAGTTTCTAGGTGAAAGTGATTTTTTGACATGCCACTATCTGCCATTGAGCCCCATTATACATTTCTCAAATTTGAAAGCACTATATTTCTAAAACTATGAAACATTTCAAAGATTCCTTTTCAGGCAAACATGTCCACCGTAAGATGAACCTAAATAGGTTTGAATGGGGTTTCTAGGTGTAAGTATGTAGGACTAGTAGCATGCCAAAGTTTGTGCTATTGCCATTGAGAATGCATTGGGCGTTTAAGTTAAATAACTCAGAAACTACAAAACATTTCAAAGTAAAAAGTTCCAGCATGTGTCTCCACAGTAAACTGGATTATAAAACGTGTGAATGGAGTTTCTAGGTGAAAGTGATTTTTGACGTGCCACCATCTGCCATTATAAATTTCTCACATTTAAAGCACTATATTTCTAAAACTATGAAACATTTCAAAGATTCCTTTTCAGGCAAACATGTCCACCGTAAGATGAATCTAAATAGGTTTGAATGGGGATTCTAGGTGTAAGTATGTAGGACTAGTAGCATGCCAAAGTTATAATTATTTTCGGATGGAATACTATAGCATGTCGTTTTTCGTGATTTTGGACTATTTGAAAAAAAGATGAAGATCATGAAAAAACGACATACTATAGTTCATGGTTTCGGACAGCATACTATAGCATGTCGTTTTTGTGATTTTGGAGGATTTGAAAAAAGATGAAAATCATGAAAAAACGACATACTATAGTCCATGGTTTGGGACGGCATAATATAATATGTCATATTTTCATGATTTTGGAACACTATGTCAGAGACAGGACTTGAACCTGCAACCTCCTGATCCCCAGGCAGGCTCTGTACCCAGTGATCCACTGTGCATGCTGTTCTTAAAAGGCCGAATAGATAATGACAGAAGAGCCAGAGACTTGTTTCCATTGTGGTTCATAAACATTCAAACGTCTAGAGATAAACAACAGCAAAAGAAACAATAGACAAATCTCCTGTTATTTTATTTTTGTATCAATGTTGTACTCAAAGGGAACAGCAGACTGCATTGTGGCAGGGAGCAAGTAGATCAGTGACTACACACTGGCTGCATGATATGGACATTGTGGGTTCAAACCCCACTCAAATCTTTACTTGCCAAAATCTGCCATTGACCCCCATTCTGAATTTCTCAAATTTAAAAGCACTATATTTCTAAAACTATGAAACATTTCAAAGATTCCTTTTCAGGCAAACATGTCCACCGTAAGATGAACCTAAATCGGTTTGAATGGGGTTTCTAGGTGTAAGTATGTAGGACTAGTAGCATGCCAAAGTTTGTGCTATTGCCATTGAGAATGCATTGGGCGTTTAAGTTAAATAACTCAGAAACTACAAAACATTTCAAAGTAAAAAGTTCCAGCATGTGTCTCCACAGTAAGCTGAATTATAAAACGTGTGAATGGAGTTTCTAGGTGAAAGTGATTTTTTGACGTGCCACTATCTGCCATTGAGCCCCATTATAACTTTCTCAAATTTGAAAGCACTATATTTCTAAAACTATGAAACATTTCAAAGATTCCTTTTCAGGCAAACATGTCCACCGTAAGATGAATCTAAATAGGTTTGAATGGGGATTCTAGGTGTAAGTATGTAGGACTAGTAGCATGCCAAAGTTATAATTATTTTCGGATGGAATACTATAGCATGTCGTTTTTCGTGATTTTGGACTATTTGAAAAAAAGATGAAAATCATGAAAAAACGAGATACTATAGTTCATGGTTTCGGACAGCATACTATAGCATGTCGTTTTTCGTGATTTTGGAGGATTTGAAAAAAGATGAAAATCATGAAAAAACGACATACTATAGTCCATGGTTTGGGACGGCATAATATAATATGTCATATTTTCATGATTTTGGAACACTATGTCAGAGACAGGACTTGAACCTGCAACCTCCTGATCCCCAGGCAGGCTCTGTACCCAGTGAGCCACTGTGCATGCTGTTCTTAAAAGGCCGAATAGATAATGACAGAAGAGCCAGAGACTTGTTTCCATTGTGGTTCATAAACATTCAAACGTCTAGAGATAAACAACAGCAAAAGAAACAATAGACAAATCTCCTGTTATTTTATTTTTGTATCAATGTTGTACTCAAAGGGAACAGCAGACTGCATTGTGGCAGGGAGCAAGTAGATCAGTGACTACACACTGGCTGCATGATATGGACATTGTGGGTTCAAACCCCACTCAAATCTTTACGTGCCAAAATCTGCCATTGACCCCCATTCTGAATTTCTCAAATTTAAAAGCACTATATTTCTAAAACTATGAAACATTTCAAAGATTCCTTTTCAGGCAAACATGTCCACCGTAAGATGAACCTAAATCGGTTTGAATGGGGTTTCTAGGTGTAAGTATGTAGGACTAGTAGCATGCCAAAGTTTGTGCTATTGCCATTGAGAATGCATTGGGCGTTTAAGTTAAATAACTCAGAAACTACAAAACATTTCAAAGTAAAAAGTTCCAGCATGTGTCTCCACAGTAAGCTGAATTATAAAACGTGTGAATGGAGTTTCTAGGTGAAAGTGATTTTTTGACGTGCCACTATCTGCCATTGAGCCCCATTATAACTTTCTCAAATTTGAAAGCACTATATTTCTAAAACTATGAAACATTTCAAAGATTCCTTTTCAAGCAAACATGTCCACCGTAAGATGAACCTAAATAGGTTTGAATGGGGTTTCTATAGGTGTAAGTATGTAGGACTAGTAGCATGCCAAAGTTTGTGCTATTGCCATTGAGAATGCATTGGGCGTTTAAGTTAAATAACTCAGAAACTACAAAACATTTCAAAGTAAAAAGTTCCAGCATGTGTCTCCACAGTAAGCTGAATTATAAATAGTGTGAATGGAGTTTCTAGGTGAAAGTGATTTTTTGACGTGCCACTATCTGCCATTGAGCCCCATTATAACTTTCTCAAATTTGAAAGCACTATATTTCTAAAACTATGAAACATTTCAAAGATTCCTTTTCAGGCAAACATGTCCACCGTAAGATGAACCTAAATAGGTTTGAATGGGGTTTCTAGGTGTAAGTATGTAGGACTAGTAGCATGCCAAAGTTTGTGCTATTGCCATTGAGAATGCATTGGGCGTTTAAGTTAAATAACTCAGAAACTACAAAACATTTCAAAGTAAAAAGTTCCAGCATGTGTCTCCACAGTAAGCTGAAATATAAAACGTGTGAATGGAGTTTCTAGGTGAAAGTGATTTTTTGACGTGCCACTATCTGCCATTGAGCCCCATTATAACTTTCTCAAATTTGAAAGCACTATATTTCTAAAACTATGAAACATTTCAAAGATTCCTTTTCAGGCAAACATGTCCACCGTAAGATGAACCTAAATAGGTTTGAATGGGGTTTCTAGGTGTAAGTATGTAGGACTAGTAGCATGCCAAAGTTTGTGCTATTGCCATTGAGAATGCATTGGGCGTTTAAGTTAAATAACTTAGAAACTACAAAACATTTCAAAGTAAAAAGTTCCAGCATGTGTCTCCACAGTAAGCTGAATTATAAAACGTGTGAATGGAGTTTCTAGGTGAAAGTGATTTTTTGACGTGCCATTATCTGCCATTGAGCCCCATTATAACTTTCTCAAATTTGAAAGCACTATATTTCTAAAACTATGAAACATTTCAAAGATTCCTTTTCAGGCAAACATGTCCACCGTAAGATGAACCTAAATAGGTTTGAATGGGGTTTCTAGGTGTAAGTATGTAGGACTAGTAGCATGCCAAAGTTTGTGCTATTGCCATTGAGAATGCATTGGGCGTTTAAGTTAAATAACTCAGAAACTACAAAACATTTCAAAGTAAAAAGTTCCAGCATGTGTCTCCACAGTAAGCTGAATTATAAAACGTGTGAATGGAGTTTCTAGGTGAAAGTGATTTTTTGACGTGCCACTATCTGCCATTGAGCCCCATTATAACTTTCTCAAATTTGAAAGCACTATATTTCTAAAACTATGAAACATTTCAAAGATTCCTTTTCAGGCAAACATGTCCACCGTAAGATGAACCTAAATAGGTTTGAATGGGGTTTCTAGGTGTAAGTATGTAGGACTAGTAGCATGCCAAAGTTTGTGCTATTGCCATTGAGAATGCATTGGGCGTTTAAGTTAAATAACTCAGAAACTACAAAACATTTCAAAGTAAAAAGTTCCAGCATGTGTCTCCACAGTAAGCTGAATTATAAAACGTGTGAATGGAGTTTCTAGGTGAAAGTGATTTTTTGACGTGCCACTATCTGCCATTGAGCCCCATTATAACTTTCTCAAATTTGAAAGCACTATATTTCTAAAACTATGAAACATTTCAAAGATTCCTTTTCAGGCAAACATGTCCACCGTAAGATGAACCTAAATAGGTTTGAATGGGGTTTCTAGGTGTAAGTATGTAGGACTAGTAGCATGCCAAAGTTTGTGCTATGGCCATTGAGAATGCATTGGGCGTTTAAGTTAAATAACTCAGAAACTACAAAACATTTCAAAGTAAAAAAGTTCCAGCATGTGTCTCCACAGTAAACTGGATTATAAAACGTGTGAATGGAGTTTCTAGGTGAAAGTGATTTTTGACGTGCCACCATCTGCCATTATAAATTTATCACATTTAAAGCACTATATTTCTAAAACTATGAAACATTTCAAAGATTCCTTTTCAGGCAAACATGTCCACCGTAAGATGAACCTAAATAGGTTTGAATGGGGATTCTAGGTGTAAGTATGTAGGACTAGTAGCATGCCAAAATTATAATTATTTTCGGATGGAATACTATAGCATGTCGTTTTTCGTGATTTTGGACTATTTGAAAAAAATGTGAAAATCATGAAAAAACGACATACTATAGTTCATGGTTTCGGACGGCATACTATAGGGTCAGGGGACCTTAGTATAATTGCCTTATTTGAATCTGAATCCAACAAATAAAAAACATATTTGTGATTTTTGTTCGTTTAATTTGATTCCAGCAAACAGAAATTTGCTAGTTTTTCCTTTTTTTGTTCAGAATTGAAAAATGGGAAAACACTAACCGAAAAATCACAAAAATGGTGGTGCCTTAGTATAATTCTGTTTGAGTCCAGCAAACAGAAATTTGCTATTTTTTTCCTTTTTTTTGTTCAGATTTGAAAAATGTGAAAACTCGAAGCCAAAACCCAGCTTTTAAAAGCTGCCTCAAAGTTGAGTTTTCAGGAGAAAAAAGCACGCAAAAAAAAGCTGTTCATTCCAAGCTTCAAAACGAAAAAGCTGGTATACATAGAGATAACATGGGAGCACGAAGCAAGAAGCTGCTTGATTATGCCTTTGTTTTTTTTGCACTACTGATTGTTACCCGTTTCCTTTCTTGTCAGTTAAAATTATCATTCATCATCACTTCCATCTTGTCCATCACCTAACCCTAACCCTAACCCTAACCCTAACCCTAACCCTAGTTGTCTGGTACCAGATTGGTTACCATATGGTACCAGAACAAAACCAACAAAAAAGCAGTTGAATTTTTTGAAACCAGTGGCGCAGTGTCTTAGGACACTGCTACATGATCGGGAGATGGTGAGTTCAAACCCCACTCAAGTTTTTACTTTCAAGACCGATTTCAGAAGAAGAAAACCAACAAAAAAGCAGTTGAGTTGTCTGGAACCAGTGGCGCAGTGTGTTAGGACGCTGCCACATGATCGGGAGATGTTGAGTTCAAACCCCACTCAAGTTATCAAGTTGAAGGCATCCCGGATTTTGTTGAGGGTGGGTTGGGTGTTTCACGGTTTCTCATCAACTCCATGTTAAATCACCCAATTACCCGCCAACGGACACTAGCCCTAACCCTAACCCTAACCCTAGTTGTCTACCAGATTGGTTACCATATGGTACCAGAACAAAACAAACAAGAAAGCAGTGAGAATTGTCTGGAACCAGTGGCGCAGTGTGTTAGAACGCTCCCACATTATCGGCAGATGGTGAGTTCAAACCCCACTCCAGTCTTTACTTTCAAGACAGATTTCAGAAGAAGAAACCCAACAAAAAAGCAGTGTGAATTGTCTGGAACCAGTGGTGCAGTGTGTTAGGACGCTGCCACATGATCGGAGATGGTGAGTTCAAACCCCACTCAAGTCTTTACTTTCATGACCGATTTCAGAAGAAGAAAACCAACAAAAAAGCAGTTGATTTGTCTGGAACCAGTGGTGCAGTGTGTTAGGACGCTGCCACATGATAGGGAGATGGTGAGTTCAAACCCCACTCAAGTCTTTACTTTCAAGACCGATTTCAGAAGAAGAAAACCAACAAAAAAGCAGTGTGAATTGTCTGGAACCAGTGGCGCAGTTGTGTTAGAACGCTCCCACATGATCGGGAGATGGTGAGTTCAAATCCCACTCAAGTCCTTACTTTCAAGACCGATTTCAGAAGAAGAAAACCAACCAAAAAGCAGTGTGAATTGTCTGGAACCAGTGGCGCAGTGTGTTAGAACGCTCCCACATGACCTGGAGATGGTGAGTTCAAACCCCACTCAAGTCTTTACTTTCAAGACCGATTTCAGAAGAAGAAACCCAACAAAAAAGCAGTGTGAATTGTCTGGAACCAGTGGTGCAGTGTGTTAGGACGCTGCCACATGATCGGGAGATGGTGAGTTCAAACCCCACTCAAGTCTTTACTTTCATGGCCGATTTCAGAAGAAGAAAACCAACAAAAAAGCAGTTGATTTGTCTGGAACCAGTGGTGCAGTGTGTTAGGACGCTGCCACATGATAGGGAGATGGTGAGTTCAAACCCCACTCAAGTCTTTACTTTCAAGACCGAATTCAGAAGAAGAAAACCAACAAAAAAGCAGTGTGAATTGTCTGGAACCATTGGCGCAGTTGTGTTAGAATGCTCCCACATGATCGGGAGATGGTGAGTTCAAATCCCACTCAAGTCCTTACTTTCAAGACCGATTTCAGAAGAAGATAACCAACAAAAAAGCAGTTGAGTTGTTTGGAACCAGTGGCGCAGTGTGTTAGGACGCTGCCACATGATCGGGAGATGGTGAGTTCAAACCCCACTCAAGTCTTTACTTTCAAGACCGATTTCAGAAGAAGAAAACCAACAACCTATCAACCAACACATTAAAAGGCATATCAATCCCATTAATCCACTTTCTTATCAAGTTGAAGGCATCCCAGATTTTGTTGAGGGTGGGTTGGGTGTTTCACGGTTTCTCATCAACTCCATGTTAACTCACACAATTACCCCCCAACGGACACTAGCCCTAACCCTAACCCTAACCCTAGTTGTCTGTTACCAGATTGGGTACCATATGGTACCAGAACAAAACAAACAAGAAAGCAGTGTGAATTGTCTGGAACCAGTGGCGCAGTGTGTTAGAACGCTGCCACATGATCGGGAGATGGTGAGTTCAAACCCCACTCAAGTCATTACTTTAGAGGCCGATTTCAGAAGAAGAAAACCAACCAAAAAGCAGTGTGAATTGTCTGGAACCAGTGGCGCAGTGTGTTAGAACGCTCCCACATGACCTGGAGATGGTGAGTTCAAAGCCCACTCAAGTCTTTACTTTCAAGACCGATTTCAGAAGAAGAAACCCAACAAAAAAGCAGTGTGAATTGTCTGGAACCAGTGGTGCAGTGTGT
Source organism: Electrona antarctica (assembly GCF_951216825.1). Classification (NCBI taxonomy): domain Eukaryota; kingdom Metazoa; phylum Chordata; class Actinopteri; order Myctophiformes; family Myctophidae; genus Electrona; species Electrona antarctica. The sequence goes on from NC_136797.1 coordinate 25,205,603, forward strand.
TAGGACGCTGCCACATGATCGGGAGATGGTGAGTTCAAACCCCACTCAAGTCTTTACTTTCATGGCCGATTTCAGAAGAAGAAAACCAACAAAAAAGCAGTTGATTTGTCTGGAACCAGTGGTGCAGTGTGTTAGGACGCTGCCACATGATAGGGAGATGGTGAGTTCAAACCCCACTCAAGTCTTTACTTTCAAGACCGATTTCAGAAGAAGAAAACCAACAAAAAAGCAGTGTGAATTGTCTGGAACCATTGGCGCAGTTGTGTTAGAATGCTCCCACATGATCGGGAGATGGTGAGTTCAAATCCCACTCAAGTCCTTACTTTCAAGACCGATTTCAGAAGAAGATAACCAACAAAAAAGCAGTTGAGTTGTTTGGAACCAGTGGCGCAGTGTGTTAGGACGCTGCCACATGATCGGGAGATGGTGAGTTCAAACCCCACTCAAGTCTTTACTTTCAAGACCGATTTCAGAAGAAGAAAACCAACGACCTATCAACCAACACATTAAAAGGCATATCAATCCCATTAATCCACTTTCTTATCAAGTTGAAGGCATCCCAGATTTTGTTGAGGGTGGGTTGGGTGTTTCACGGTTTCTCATCAACTCCATGTTAACTCACACAATTACCCCCCAACGGACACTAGCCCTAACCCTAACCCTAACCCTAGTTGTCTGTTACCAGATTGGGTACCATATGGTACCAGAACAAAACAAACAAGAAAGCAGTGTGAATTGTCTGGAACCAGTGGCGCAGTGTGTTAGAACGCTGCCACATGATCGGGAGATGGTGAGTTCAAACCCCACTCAAGTCATTACTTTAGAGGCCGATTTCAGAAGAAGAAAACCAACCAAAAAGCAGTGTGAATTGTCTGGAACCAGTGGCGCAGTGTGTTAGAACGCTCCCACATGACCTGGAGATGGTGAGTTCAAAGCCCACTCAAGTCTTTACTTTCAAGACCGATTTCAGAAGAAGAAAACAAACAAAAAAGCAGTTTGAATTGTCTGGACCCAGTGGCTCAGTGTGTTAGGACGCTGCCACATGATCAGGAGATGGTGGGTTCAAACCCCACTCAAGTTCAAACAAAAAAATAAAGTTCCAGGGTGCAATCCCACCCCAGTATTTACTGTGACACTTTGCTTTCCACACTGACATCAAGTAGCACAGAAAAGCTGTGTTGTAGTAACCATCAGTTAGCTCAGTGTGATGAGAGGCTGTCCTTGGGAGCCACAGGTCCAGGGTTCAAATCCCACATTAGTCATAATTGTGACACTTTGCTTTGCACACTGATTTTCAGAAGGACAACTTTAAAGCAGCCCAGAAATTCACCATGATTGTGTGCCGGTAAGTGGCCCAGCGGATAAGTCAGATGATATCCGTAGTATACCTAGTAGAAGTGTGCCGGTTCAAACCCGACATACTCCTAGTAGGCAGTGATGGTTCAAATCACTGACACCTAGAGTAGGAGTGGCCCAGTGGATAAATCAGATGATATCCGTAGAATACCTAGTAGAAGTATGCCGGCCGACATACTCCTAGTAGGATGGTGCTAGTTCAATTCACCAACACCTACAGTAAGTAGGAGTGTGTGCAGTTAAGTGGCCTGGTGGATACATCAGATAATATCCATAGAATACCTAGTAGAAGTCTGCCGGTTCAAACCCGACATAGGATGGTGCTGGTTCAAATCACCATCACCTAGTAGGTAGGACCGTGTGCCGTTAATTGGCCCGGTGGATAAATCAGATAATATCCGTAGAATACCTTGTGGGATGGTGCTGGTTCAAATCTCCATCACCTAGAGTAGGTAGGACCGTGTGCCGTTAATTGGCCCGGTGGATAAATCAGATAATATCCATAGAATACCTAGTGGGATGGTGCTGGTTCAAATCACCATCACCTAGAGTAGTTAGGACCGTGTGCCGTTAATTGGCCCGGTGGATAAATCAGATAATATCCGTAGAATACCTAGTAGGATGGTGCTGGTTCAAATCACCATCACCTAGAGTAGGTAGGTGGTCAGGTAAGAGTATGTAGGTGCAGAGTAGGTTGAGGTGTAGATAGGGGGAGAGTAGGCGAGGTTTGGTCAGTTAGGAGGAGGAGTAGGTGAGGGGGGAGGAGTAGGTGAGGGGGGTAAGGTAGGGGGAGATTAGGCGAGGGGGGGGGGTGGTCGAGAGTAGGCGAGGGGGGGGGGCCAGGCAGGGGAAGAGTAGGCGAGGGGGGCCAGGCAGGGGGAGAGTAGGAGAGGAGGGAGGTCAGGCAAGGGGAGAGTAGGCGAGGGGGAGGCCAGGCAGGGGGAGAGTAGGAGAGGAGGGAGGTCAGGCAAGGGGAGAGTAGGAGAGTAGGAGAGGAGGGAGGCCAGGCAGGGGGAGAGTAGGAGAGGGGGGAGGCCAGGCAGGGGGAGAGTAGGAGAGGAGGGAGGCCAGGCAGGGGGAGAGTAGGAGAGGGGGGAGAGTAGGCGAGGGGGTGGCCAGGCAGGGGGAGAGGAGGGAGGCCAGGCAGGGGGAGAGTAGGAGAGGAGGGAGGCCAGGCAGGGGGAGAGTAGGAGAGGTGAAGGCCAGGCAGAGGAAGAGTAGGCGAGGGGGGCCAGGCAGTAGGTGAGCAGGGAGGCCAGGCAGGGGTCTTCCTGACTTTTTTTTTAATAATTATTAATTTTTATTTTTTCTCTAAAATTATTTAATTTTTTTTTTAGGAAGAGCCCCCCTGCCTACTCTCCCACTGCCTGGCCTCCCCCACTCTATCCCTGCCTGGCCTCCCTCCTCTCTTACTCTCCTACTCTCCCCCTGCCTGGCCTCCCCCCTCTCCTACTCTCCCCCTGCCTGGCCTCCCTCCTCTCCTACTCTCCCCTGGCCTCCCTCCTCTCCTACTCTCCCCCTTCCTGGGCTCCACCCTCTCCCCCTTCCTGGCCTCCCCCCTCTCCCCCTTCCTGGCCTCCCCCCTCACCCCCTGCCTGGCCTCCCCCCTCACCTACTCTCCCCCTGCCTGGCCTCCCCCCTCGCCTACTCTCCCCCTGCCTGGCCTCCCTCCACTCCTACTCTCCCCCTGCCTGGCCCCCCTCGCCTACTCTCCACCTCGCCTGCCTACTCTAGGTGATGGTGATTTGAACCAGCACCATCCCACTAGGTATTCTACAGATATTATCTGATTTAACCACCGGGCCAATTAACGGCACACGGTCCTACCTACTCTAGGTGATGGTGATTTGAACCAGCACCATCCCACTAGGTATTCTACAGATATTATCTGATTTATCCACCGGGCCAATTAACGGCACACGGTCCTACCTACTCTAGGTGATGGTGATTTGAACCAGCACCATCCTATGTCGGGTTTGAACCGGCAGACTTCTACTAGGTATTCTATGGATATTATCTGATTTATCCACCAGGCCACTTAACTGCACACACTCCTACTTACTGTGTTGGTGATTTGAACTAGCACCATCCTAGTAGGAGTATGTCGGCCGGCATACTTCTACTAGGTATTCTACGGATATCATCTGATTTATCCACAGGGCCACTCCTACTCTAGGTGTCAGTGATTTGAACCATCACCGCCTACTAGGAGTATGTCGGGTTTGAACCGGCACACTTCTACTAGGTATACTACGGATATCATCTGACTTATCCGCTGGGCCACTTACCGGCACACAATCATGGTGAATTTCTGGGATGCTTTAAAGTTGTCCTTCAGGAAATCAGTGTGCAAAGCAAAGTGTCACAGTTAAGCCTAATGTGGGATTTGAACCCTGGACCTGTGGCTCCCAAGGACAGCCTCTCATCACACTGAGCTAACTGATGGTTACTACAACACAGCTTTTCTGTGCTACTTGATGTCAGTGTGGAAAGCAAAGTGTCACAGTAAAGACTGGGGTGGGATTGCACCATGGACCTTTTTTTTTTCTTTTTTTTTTAACTTGAGTGGGGTTTGAACCCACCATCTCCTGATCATGTGGCAGCGTCCTAACACACTGAGCCACTGGGTCGAGGCAATTCACACTGCTTTTTTGTTGGTTTTCTTCTTCTGAAATCGGTCTTGAAATTAAAGACTTAAGTCGGGTTTGAACTCACCATCTCCTGATCATGTGGCAGCATCCTAACACACTGCGCCACTGGTTCCAGAGAATTCAACTGCTTTTTTGTTGGTTTTCTTCTTCTGAAATCGGTCTTGAAAGTAAAGACTTGAGTGGGGTTTGAACTCACCATCTCCCGATCATTTGGCAACGTCCTAACACACTGCGCCACTGGTTCCAGACAATTCAACTGCTTTTTTGTTGGTTTTCTTCTTCTGAAATCGGTCTTGAAAGTAAAGACTTAAGTCGGGTTTGAACTCACCATCTCCTGATCATGTGGCAGCATCCTAACACACTGCGCCACTGGTTCCAGAGAATTCAACTGCTTTTTTGTTGGTTTTCTTCTTCTGAAATCGGTCTTGAAAGTAAAGACTTGCGTGGGGTTTGAACTCACCATCTCCCGACCATGTGGCAGCGTCCTAACACACTGCACCACTGGTTCCAGACAATTCAACTGCTTTTTTGTTGGTTTTCTTCTTCTGAAATCGGTCTTGAAAGTAAAGACTTGAGTGGGGTTTGAACTCACCATCTCCCGATCATTTGGCAACGTCCTAACACACTGCGCCACTGGTTCCAGACAATTCAACTGCTTTTTTGTTGGTTTTCTTCTTCTGAAATCGGTCTTGAAAGTAAAGACTTGAGTGGGGTTTGAACTCAAATTCTCCCGATCATGTGGGAGGGTTCTATCACACTGCGCCACTGGTTCCAGACAATTCACACTGCTTTTTTGTTGGTTTTCTTCATCTGAAATCGGTCTTGAAAGTAAAGACTTGAGTGGGGTTTGAACTCACCATCTCCCGATCATGTGGCAGTGTCATAACACACTGCGCCACTGGTTCCAGACAAATCAACTGCTTTTTTGTTGGTCTTCTTCTTCTGAAATCGGTCTTGAAAGTAAAGACTTGAGTGGGGTTTGAACTCATCATCTCCCGATCATGTGGGAGCGTTCTAACACACTGCGCCACTGGTTCAAGATAATTCACACTGCTTTTGTGTTGCTTTTCTTCTTCTGAAATCGGTCTTGAAAGTAAAGACTTGAGTGGGGTTTGAACTCACCATCTCCCGATCATGTGGCAGTGTTCTAACACACTGCGCCACTGGTTCCAGACAATTCACACTGCTTTTGTTTTGCTTTTCTTCTTCTGAAATCGGTCTTGAAAGTAAAGACTTGAGTGGGGTTTGAACTCACCATCTCCCGATCATGTGGCAGCGTTCTAACACACTTCGCCACTGGTTCCAGACAATTCACACTGCTTTCTTGTTTGTTTTGTTCTGGTACTATATGGTAACCAATCTGGTACCAGACAACTAGGGTTAGGGTTAGGGTTAGGGTTAGGGTTAGGGTTAGGGTTAGGGTTAGGGCTAGTGTCCGTTGGGGGGTAATTGGGTGATTTAACATGGAGTTGATGAGAAACCGTGAAACACCCAACCCACCCTCAACAAAATCCGGGATGCCTTCAACTTGATAAGAAAACAGATTAATGGGATTGATATGCCTTTGAATGTGTTGGTTGATAGGTCGTTGGTTTTCTTCTTCTGAAATCGGTCTTGAAAGTAAAGACTTGAGTGGGGTTTGAACTCACCATCTCCCGATCATGTGGCAGTGTCCTAACACACTGCGCCACTGGTTCCTGAAAATTCAACTGCTTTTTTGTTGGTTTTCTTCTTCTGAAATTGGTCTTGAAAGTAAAGACTTGAGTGGGATTTGAACTCACCATCTCCCGATCATGTGGGAGCATTCTAACACACTGCGCCACTGGTTCCAGACAATTCACCTGCTTTTTTGTTGGTTTTCTTCTTCTGAAATCGGTCTTGAAAGTAAAGACTTGAGTGTGATTTGAACTCACCATCTCCCGATCATGTGGGAGCATTCTAACACACTGCTCCACTGGTTCCAGACAATTCACACTGCTTTTGTTTTGCTTTTCTTCTTCTGAAATCGGTCTTGAAAGTAACGACTTGAGTGGGGTTTGAACTCACCATCTCCCGATCATGTGGCAGCATTCTAACACACTGCGCCACTGGTTCCAGACAATTCACACTGCTTTTTTGTGGTTTTCTTTCTTCTGAAATCGGTCTTGAAAGTAAAGACTTGAGTGGGGTTTGAACTCACCATCTCCCGATCATGTGGCCGTGTCCTAACACACTGCGCCACTGGTTCCAGACAATTCCACTGCTTTTTTGTTTGTTTTGTTCTGGTACTATATGGTAACCAATCTGGTACCAGACAACTAGGGTTAGGGTTAGGGTTAGGGTTAGGGCTAGTGTCCGTTGGGGGGTAATTGGGTGATTTAACATGGAGTTGATGAGAAACCGTGAAACACCCAACCCACCCTCAACAAAATCCGGGATGCCTTCAACTTGATAAGAAAACGGATTAATGGGATTGATATGCCTTTGAATGTGTTGGTTTTCTTCTTCTGAAATCGGTCTAGAAAGTAATGACTTGAGTGGGGTTTGAACTCAACATCTCCCGATCATGTGGCAGCGTCCTAACACACTGCGCCACTGGTTCCAGACAACTCAACTGCTTTTTTGTTGGTTTTCTTCTTCTGAAATCGGTCTTGAAAGTAAAAACTTGAGTGGGGTTTGAACTCACCATCTCCCGATCATGTAGCAGTGTCCTAAGACACTGCGCCACTGGTTTCAAAAAGTTCAACTGCTTTTTTGTTGGTTTTGTTCTGGTACCATATGGTAACCAATCTGGTACCAGACAACTAGGGTTAGGGTTAGGGTTAGGGTTAGGTGATGGACAAGATGGAAGTGATGATGAATGATAATTTTAACTGACAAGAAAGGAACCGGGTAACAATCAGTAGTGCAAAAAAACCAAAGGCATAATCAGACTTAAGCCGCGTTAACACCAAGGAAGCTAGAAGCAGCTTTTTCGTTTTGAAGCTTGGAATGAACAGCTTTTTTTTGCGTGCTTTTTTTCTCCTGAAAACTCAACTTTGACGCAGCTTTTAAAAGCTGGGTTTTGGCTTCGAGTTATCACATTTTTCAAATCTGAACAAAAAAAAGGAAAAAAATAGCAAATTTCTGTTTGCTGGACTCAAACAGAATTATACTAAGGCACCACCATTTTTGTGATTTTTCGTTTAGTGTTTTCCCATTTTTCAATTCTGAACAAAAAAAGGAAAAAAATAGCAATTTTCTTTTTGCTGGATTAAATTGAACAAACATACTTATACTAAGGTCCCTTGACCAGTTTTTGTGATTTTTCGTTTAGCGGTTTCCCATTTTTCAATTCTGAACAAAAAAAGGAAAAACTAGCAAATTAAACCAACAAAAATCACAAATATGTTTTTTATATGTTGGATTCAGATTCAAATAAGGCAATTATACTAAGGTCCCCTGACCCTATAGCATGTCGTTTTTCGTGATTTTGGAGGATTTGAAAATAGATGAAAATCATGAAAAAACGACATACTATAGTCCATGGTTTGGGACGGCATAATATACTATGTCATATTTTCATGATTTTGGAACACTATGTCAGAGCCAGGACTTGAACCTGCAACCTCCTGATCCCCAGGCAGGCTCTGTACCCAGTGAGCCACTGTGCATGCTGTTCTTAAAAGGCCGAATAGATAATGACAGAAGAGCCAGAGACTTGTTTCCATTGTGGTTCATAAACATTCAAACGTCTAGAGATAAACAACAGCAAAAGAAACAATAGACAAATCTCCTGTTATTTTATTTTTTGTATTTTATTTTTGTATCAATGTTGTACTCAAAGGGAACAGCAGACTGCATTGTGGCAGGGAGCAAGTAGATCAGTGACTACACACTGGCTGCATGATATGGACATTGTGGGTTCAAACCCCACTCAAATCTTTACTTGCCAAAATCTGCCATTGACCCCCATTCTGAATTTCTCAAATTTAAAAGCACTATATTTCTAAAACTATGAAACATTTCAAAGATTCCTTTTCAGGCAAACATGTCCACCGTAAGATGAACCTAAATACATTTGAATGGGGTTTCTAGGTGTAAGTATGTAGGACTAGTAGCATGCCAAAGTTTGTGCTATTGCCATTGAGAATGCATTGGGCGTTTAAGTTAAATAACTCAGAAACTACAAAACATTTCAAAGTAAAAAGTTCCAGCATGTGTCTCCACAGTAAGCTGAATTATAAAACGTGTGAATGGAGTTTCTAGGTGAAAGTGATTTTTTGACGTGCCACTATCTGCCATTGAGCCCCATTATAACTTTCTCAAATTTGAAAGCACTATATTTCTAAAACTATGAAACATTTCAAAGATTCCTTTTCAGGCAAACATGTCCACCGTAAGATGAACCTAAATAGGTTTGAATGGGGTTTCTAGGTGTAAGTATGTAGGACTAGTAGCATGCCAAAGGTTGTGCTATTGCCATTGAGAATGCATTGGGCGTTTAAGTTAAATAACTCAGAAACTACAAAACATTTTAAAGTAAAAAGTTCCAGCATGTGTCTCCACAGTAAGCTGAATTATAAATAGTGTGAATGGAGTTTCTAGGTGAAAGTGATTTTTTGACGTGCCACTATCTGCCATTGAGCCCCATTATAACTTTCTCAAATTTGAAAGCACTATATTTCTAAAACTATGAAACATTTCAAAGATTCCTTTTCAGGCAAACATGTCCACCGTAAGATGAACCTAAATAGGTTTGAATGGGGTTTCTAGGTGTAAGTATGTAGGACTAGTAGCATGCCAAAGTTTGTGCTATTGCCATTGAGAATGCATTGGGCGTTTAAGTTAAATAACTCAGAAACTACAAAACATTTCAAAGTAAAAAGTTCCAGCATGTGTCTCCACAGTAAGCTGGATTATAAAACGTGTGAATGGAGTTTCTAGGTGAAAGTGATTTTTGACGTGCCACCATCTGCCATTATAAATTTCTCACATTTAAAGCACTATATTTCTAAAACTATGAAACATTTCAAAGATTCCTTTTCAGGCAAACATGTCCACCGTAAGATGAACCTATATAGGTTTGAATGGGGTTTCTAGGTGTAAGTATGTAGGACTAGTAGCATGCCAAAGTTTGTGCTATTGCCATTGAGAATGCATTGGCCCCCAGCCAGCATTCAACAGAATACACAGTCAACTTGAGAATGACATTATAATGGCTTTATTTGTGTTTGTCCAGAGCCTTCTCACCAAAACAAAGTGTGAAAAAATAAATACCCGCTGTGTTACATATGGCATGGTTCCAAGTCTGTTTTTCAACTTGTGTTTCTTACTTTTGTATGCAATCAAAATAAATGCTAAAGGCAACATACAGACTGTATATTATGTAGGAACACAGTAAACACATGACGTGAACTGATGAAAAGAAGAAAAAACTTAAAAGAAGCGCATGACTAGCCTCCGCTGGCTTGGGATCAGATGCCTGACCTTATGACCAGCCTCAGACATGCTCTCTGGGAGAGAGCATGTCTCACCCCTCATAACCCAGGGGTTCTCAACATTGGGGTCGCCAACAAAGACAAAAACATAAAATAAGACTAACTACATCACCAGATGATATCTAGAGACACATCCAAGCTCCACAGAATTACTGTGACTTTCATGTGTCATTTGAACCATCAAATTATAGCCATGTAAAGATAGTGATATCATACTGATCTATAGATATAGTTATATTCCACCCATAGATAGTTACCGCATATCAAACCAAATGCTTTTCTCTCTAGCATCTTGCCATGTTTAGGAGACATATTATGGTGAACAAAATGTCCCAAATTAACATACAGCTAATGTATTGGTATCAAAAATACCACAATTGTTTCATAATCATAATAAACACATGATTACCCAAAGTGAAACAACAAAAATAAAATACACAGAATTAAATCCAAATCTTCCTAAAAAAAAAAGACAATATAAATAACATCTTACTTTCTATGGTCAAATCAAAAGTTGATACAATCATTTCCAAACGGTGTTACATTCTTAGACCCAACTCCCACAGTTTCTTCCTTATAAAGTCAAGAACCATCAAACCACACAGATTAACTTCATATACATGAGGACAGCTTGATCACAAATCAAATACACGTTTTCAACAGCAAAGGAACAGAAAACATACCCCACTATATGAAAAATAACACCAGGCAGGGAAATCTTACAGTCATCACGTTTCACCAGAGCTTTCTTACTGTCTGTCTGTCTCTCCTACAACCGTCTGTCTCTCCTACAACCGTCTGTCTCTCCGCTTGACTGTCTTCTCCTACACGTCTCATACTGAACTGCTTCAGCTTTACTACTGTCTGTCTCTCATACCCTGTCTCCCTCTCAGCTTTCCTACAGTCTGTCTCTCCTACACTGTATCCCTCTCTCAGCTTTCCTACAGTCTGTCTCTCCTACACTGTCTGTCTCTCAGCTTTCCTACAGTCTGTCTCTCCTACACTGTCTGTCTCTCAGCTTTCCTACAGTCTCTCCTACACTGTCTCCCTCTCAGCTTTCCTACAGTCTGTCTCTCCTACACTGTCTGTCTCTCAGCTTTCCTACAGTCTCTCCTACACTGTCTCCCTCTCAGCTTTCCTACAGTCTCTCCTACGCTGTCTCCCTCTCAGCTTTCCTACAGTCTGTCTCTCCTACAGTCTCCCTCTCAGCTTTCCTACAGTCTGTCTCTCCTACACTGTATCCCTCTCAGCTTTCCTACAGTCTGTCTCTCCTACACTGTCTCCCTCTCAGCTTTCCTACAGTCTGTCTCTCCTACACTGTCTCCCTCTCAGCTTTCCTACAGTCTGTCTCTCCTACACTGTCTCCCTCTCTCAGCTTTCCTACAGTCTGTCTCTCCTACACTGTCTCCCTCTCAGCTTTCCTACAGTCTGTCTCTCCTACACTGTCTCCCTCTCAGCTTTCCTACAGTCTGTCTCTCCTACACTGTCTCCCTCTCAGCTTTCCTACAGTCTGTCTCTCCTACACTGTATCCCTCTCAGCTATCCTACAGTCTGTCTCTCCTACACCGTCTCCCTCTCAGCTATCCTACAGTCTGTCTCTCCTACACCGTCTCCCTCTCAGCTTTCCTACAGTCTGTCTCTCCTACACTGTCTCCCTCTCAGCTTTCCTACAGTCTGTCTCTCCTACACTGTCTCCCTCTCAGCTTTCCTACAGTCTGTCTCTCCTACACTGTATCCCTCTCAGCTATCCTACAGTCTGTCTCTCCTACACCGTCTCCCTCTCAGCTATCCTACAGTCTGTCTCTCCTACACTGTCTCCCTCTCAGCTTTCCTACAGTCTGTCTGCCTTCCCTCTCAGCGTTTAGATTTGTGTCCTGGAATATCCTGGAAAGTGTGCAATGATCAGTGAAGACAATAAAAGCTCTATATATATGATACATAACATTCCAACTCCAAATCAACTGGATTGAATACACTTGTAAATAACAAACAAACAAAACTTCTGTTGTCCGTGTACAGTATATAGTCTTTGCCATAATACTACTACTAGTAGTAAGTACCTTCCTGTGTCCATATCATAATTATTGTGCATAATTGTGAAATTGTAAAAAAAACAACAACAAAAAAACAAACAAACATGTAGTACCAAGTGAATATGTCTGTCCCCACAAAAGTCACTCACTCGTGCCAAGTTGTTATCTTGGACTATTAACTTAATTCCGATTCTTCATCACCACACACACACACACACACACACACACACACACACACACACACACACACACACACACACACACACACACACACACACACACAGAGCAGTATTGAGGGCTTTTCGGTGGGACACCACAGCTGCCTGTTCGACAAAAGGTGAGCAGGTGGGCTTTCCTGTAGCTATGAGGAAAGTAAATAAGATGTAAATAAGTTATATTAAGAGAGAGCCTAAGGCTGTGCCGTTTGTAAATGAGCAAAGAGAGACCCTACGAGTGTGCTGTTTGTGTGTGGAACGAGCTTCTACATTTTCTGTCTTACCTTGATCTCTTCCCCCCCCCCCCCCCCCCCCTTCCCTTTCTTTGTTTTCTCGGAAAAATAACACGATGGGAACTATATGCACAAAATCAAATTTCACCCACAGAATTGTGACGTGAGATGATTCTGATTCTGTAGAACAAAGGGAATATCATTTTTAGCCTTTTCATTAGGCGATAATGATAAATGACATTTTCTATACTAGCACCTAATTAAAAAAGGCTTAAAATGTCTGTGCTGCTCCTTACGTCAACTTGATTGGCCATAGATGAATTCAATATATTATAGTCAAGTCAATAGACTAGTTAACTGCTGTGGCCATACAGTACACAGACACAGTATGAATGTTTGCCACAGAAGTTGGTGGTGTTTTTTGTTGTCTTTACTTGAGGCTCAGAGAAGTAATGTGAGTCACATGCATCATGGGTGCATCACCAGCAGAGGGCGTACAGGTATGTGATCAACGTGTCTTTGTAACAGTGAGCCACAGCAGTCCCTCTTCTTATCCACTTCAAACCCCAGCCTCAATATAAAAAAGATTGGCGATCTACAAACTCATGACCGGTTGTGAGGGGTCATTATTAAGCCATTATTATCATTAACCCCAACTTCAATATTATCTAAAAATAGCAGATCTACAAAGTGGTCATTCTTGAACCCCGGGACCCATGTTTGGGTCGCGGACCAATTTCTATGGATTGTGTATAACCGAGATCTACTATACTTATAGGGGACTGTCAGAGGAGTCTATAAGGGCTCGTATTCGGGGAGGCCTTATAGCCTAAGGATCTGTATTTCGTCTTAGGAGCTGGGGAGGGGACAGAGCTGATCATGTTTGAGTCTAAAGCCTGTCTCTAGATACCTCCTTTCTTATATTCTTTGCCATACTTTATAGGGTGACGTGACGTCATGGCCTTCCGTGAGCAACAGATTGCGAGTAAATAACTCCCCCCCTTTTTTGTTTCCTACAAAATAAATATATTATTTCAAAATATATCTTTTTTAAAAACCCAGTAAAAGATAACAACTTTTCATTCATTAAAAACAATTCCCAACATTTTTCAAAAGGGTTTCATAAATAAAATATATATTTTTTTAAATAATTTTCATAAATAAGCTTGTGGATCTGCTATTTTCAATTTACAGTAACCGTATCTTTCTAAAACGTTCTGTGCTTGGTTGGGGGCCCATCACCTTATCGAGGCCTCCTTTAGGATGGTGATATTATTAGGAAACAGCCCATTTTGAGGATAACCACAGACAGGCTGGTTTGGGTTGGGTTGCTCGACACCATCCTCCCCCCCAGTGGAATGACCTCTCAGTCACCACTGGGGCCAGTGGAATGACCTCTCAGTCACCACTGGGGCCAGTGGAATGACCTCTCAGTCACCACTGAGGTCAGTGGAATGACCTCTCAGTCACCACTGGGGCCAGTGGAATGACCTCTCAGTCACCACTGGGGCCAGTGGAATGACCTCACAGTCACCACTGAGGCCAGTGGAATGACCTCACAGTCACCACTGAGGTCAGTGGAATGACCTCTCAGTCACCACTGGGGCCAGTGGAATGACCTCTCAGTCACCACTGAGGTCAGTGGAATGACCTCTCAGTCACCACTGAGGCCAGTGGAATGACCTCTCAGTCACCACTGAGGTCAGTGGAATGACCTCTCAGTCACCACTGAGGCCAGTGGAATGACCTCTCAGTCACCACTGAGGTCAGTGGAATGACCTCTCAGTCACCACTGGGGCCAGTGGAATGACCTCTCAGTCACCACTGGGGCCAGTGGAATGACCTCTCAGTCACCACTGGGGCCAGTGGAATGACCTCTCAGTCACCACTGAGGCCAGTGGAATGACCTCTCAGTCACCACTGAGGCCAGTGGAATGACCTCTCAATCACCACTGGGGCCACAGGCAGCCGTCGTGTCCCATCTGATAGAAAAAGCCATCATTTTATTTTCCCATGACGTCATTGTCGGATGAAAACCTTTGCCAGTTACATTTCAGGACATGGAGTTCCAAATGGATCCAATGTAGTTATTATTTAGTCATAAGGTCTTGTTAATACTTACTGCATTGGTTTAATACTTATAATAAAACCCACACACTCAACCATTACTCAACCAGGTGTCCCTATTTTGTGCACGTCACTATACAAATTAAAATATAGCGGAAATAGGCGATCTGCGCGCTCACAGCGCGTCACGATTGTGGCACGTTTGTTGAGTGTGGAGATCGCTTATAGACCAGCACATTTTGCTACGTTTGCACGACACTGTCATGCGATGAAGCATAACATAGGGCATTCATTTATATAAACACACATTACAACATGAAATATGGAGGTTTGTGTCAGACAGCAACGATTTTTCACCAATGCCGTCAGCATTGGTGCACTTCTCGACACTTTGTGGTTGGTTGCAAGGAGTTGCAGGGAGAATCGTCAGCGGATTCGACCGTTATCTCTGCATTGGAACGGTGAAATCATCCGTTATCAGCATGTTTGAATGGTGCCAAAATGTCCATACTGGCATCCTCACCACATAGCCTGGTCAAGGTTTCCCCCTGGTGGACGTGTCATTTCCAAATATTGTCGGTGCATGGAACTACTAATATATACTATTCTCTGCCTATCAGGACGTAACTCGGACGGCGCTGAGTCGGGTCTGGTGGCCTTCGCAACGCTTGGCACGGCGACTCGCTCGGCTAGCGTAGCTCATGGCCACCAGACACGAAGCGCCTCCATCAGGACATCAGTGATAATGACAATGCTACAATCGCAGATAATGACATACTGAACAGTAAGGATGCCAGTATGGACATTTTGGCACCATTCAAACGTGCTGATAACGGATGATTTCGCCGATTCAATACATGATACCAGTCGAATGGGGTGGAATCGTTGGGTGTGGTTTGGGCTTAAATGACGGCAATGACAGGCTCTTTGACAGTACCCCCCCTCCCCCCCGTGAAGATGGAGCCATTGTTTCTAAACACAAGAGTACGTTTCACAAGCGGAGAAGGGACACCGCAGGACGTGTTCTGCTCTGCGCGTGGACAGGAAGGAGGCGAAGGTGTCGTTTAGACCGTGGCGGCGTTCTGCTGTAGCGTGTCGTCGTCCTCCTCGTCCACGCTCAGGTCCAGACGAAGGTTGTCCAGGGTCTGCCTCATCAGGGCGGACTCCTTACGCCTGCACAGAGGACCAGCAAAAAACAACGTTAAAGCCAGGCACGTGCACACATAGACATCAAAGGTGGGGCTTCAGCCCCCGCATGCCCTTGGCTTTTACCCGTCTGTATAAAACAACTGCTCTATCCAGACCATGAATGCAGCATTTACTATGGTGAAAGAAATGCAAATGCCCTCCCTCTCCTTTCCATGCCATAACGCGAGAATTTATTTTTTCTGAACTCTCCTGATCTTGAACGCAGCATTTTTGCGGTGAAAGAATTTGTTTAGGAATCCATGTCATCTCCGCATCTCCAGTAGCGAACGAGTGTGGGGTCACGCCCGAAAAAAAGCAGATCTACAAGCTCTCAACGCGTCGCAGTGCGATGGCGAAAGGGCCTTTCTGTTTGAATGTTCTCCCTGTGTCCCCTAGGGTGGGTACCCTCGCAAAAAACATGCAGTAATCCTGGTCTCTAAACTATACCTCCCCCTGGCCAGCCGGGGCGCCTGATGGAGGGGAAAGGAACTGGTCGGAATAACGTGTTCGTTCCACGCGCTACGTCCAACCGGGGAAACTCTCCCTGTTCAGGTGAAAAGAAGCAGCTTGGAC
This sequence comes from Electrona antarctica, assembly GCF_951216825.1. NCBI lineage: Eukaryota > Metazoa > Chordata > Actinopteri > Myctophiformes > Myctophidae > Electrona > Electrona antarctica. The sequence goes on from NC_136797.1 coordinate 25,221,378, forward strand.
TACTACTTGGCCTCACCCCCCAAACCCGCCTCACCCCTGCCCACTTTGACAAGCTGGAATGGCTTAGGGTCGACGACAGAGTACAGCATCTTGCAATGGGTCTGGTCCACAAGATTCGATACACCACCAAGATACCTGTCTAGATACTTCCTTAATGTTAACGAAGTCCACACCCACAACACCAGAGGGAGTACAACGAATGTACAACCCAGATTCGGCACAAACAAGGGACTAAATTATTTTCGCTCCTATGCCACCAAAATGTGGAACGCCCTACCAACAGTCATTAAGACATGCGAATCCCTTGACTCCTTCAAAACCGCTCTCAAGGGGCACCTACGGACGGCTGCAATTCGAAACTGGCCCCCGTAAAATCTGAATCCCCCCCCCCCCCTTTTTCCCTCACTGTATATGTTTCTTTTCCCTTTTTACCTCCATTATGATGAATTCCTGTTCTGTTCTTTGTCTAATGTCTATATAGAAGTGTCTATTTGTACGTCTCTAAATGTTTTGATGAATTGAACATGGTGGACCTTCTTGTAAACAAGTGTAATGCTTAATTGGGTCGTCCACACACTGTTAACATCCTTTGTATTGAGTTTGTGCTTGAAATGTACTGTAATTCTGCAAACTGTTATAAATATTTCAATCAATCAATCAATCAGACTACTCATGCATAGAAGGAAGCATGAGGTCAGTCTGCTGCCCCCCCCCCCCCCAGGTTGGCAGAGGAAGTGTAGCGCCCAGGATGACATTAGGATTAGATAATTGACACTAGGTGAAAAAATCATGAGAAAAACTATTAACCCATTTTGGGCGGGAACCCCTTTTGGTGTTAGCATTATGTTATGCTTTGGCTATTGAAAAATAGCAGATCTACAAGCTCATAGCGCGCCACCGAGTGGCGCGCTACGAGCTTGTAGGTCTGCTATTTTTGAAAAATCAAAGAACGACTGACATAGAAACATAGCTTTTTCAGAAAACTGTCAGGATGTAGAAGACATTTTTTTAGAATCTGATCTCAGGTAAAAAAAATAAAAAAATCTTACTTCATCTGTTGGTGCTGGTCCAGTAGCTGTCTCTGCAGTCTCCCAGACGTCTCTCTCTCCTCAGAGAGCTCCCTCTGGGTGTGTCTGTACTGGGCCTCCTTCCGGCTCGTCTCCTCCTCGGCCTCGTTCAGCTGCCGCTTCAGAGCGCGCATCCTCTGGGTCAACTGCGTGGGAGCGGAGCACAGCGCAGCACAGCACCAGGGTTGATTTGGACAGCGACATTTTGATTTAAGAGTTTTTCAGTCATGGTATCTTCGAATAGTTTTCATTTGGTTTTAGTCACATTTTACCCCCGAATGTTTTAGCGTTGGGTCTAGTTTTTTGAGGGCCGCAAGCCCTAGCATTATGTTATGCTTTAGCTATTGAAAAATAGCAGATCTACAAGCTCATAGCGCGCCACCGAGTGGCGCGCTACGAGCTTGTAGGTCTGCTATTTTTGAGAAATCGAAGAACGACTGACATAGAAACATAGCTATTAGTGTAGATGTCCGTCCATTGACAATGGATGGAGAATTTACATCATATGTGTTATGTACTGGTCCACTAGTCCCTTCCTAAAGTTTTAGTCTAGTTTGTTAATTGTTGATACAATTGTCAATATATTTAGTCTTAGATAAAAAGAGAGGATCCGGGCACTCAAAGTTAAACACGAGGAAAGCCTTTATTGAATTAAAAAAGGCCTTTTTAATAAATTCAAAAAATTGCACAAATGTTCATGATTTTAAACAGAGTAAGCCAAGAAGAGGGACCTGCATCTGCATCTTATGAAATGTGCATATGAAGAGAAAAATACTATGCTTTGGTGAGACAAATCTATAACTGTCCTCTATCGCCCTCTAGTGAGAATCTGTATATAATGACATGGTGTGTGTGTGTGTGTGTGTGTGTGTGTGTGTGTGTGTGTGTGTGTGTGTGTGTGTGTGTGTGTGTGTGTGTGTGTGTGTGTGTGTGTGTGCGTGCGTGGCTGCGTGCGTGCGTGTGTGCGTGCGTGCGTGCGTTACCAGGTCTTTCTGTTCAGTAGATATCCTGTGTTCCTCCTCCAGTTGGTCAGACAGTTCATTAATCTTTCTCTCCAGTTTGCTGACGGTGTTGTTCAGAGCGGCCTTGTTCCTGAAATACACTTCTCTTTAACAACCTTTTACACTGGACTAGCACCATATTCCTCTTTAACAACCTTTTACACTGGACTAGCACCATATTCCTCTTTAACAACCATTTACACTGGACTAGCACCATATTCCTCTTTAACAACCTTTTACACTGGACTAGCAACATATTCCTCTTTAACAACCTTTTACACTGGACTAGCACCATATTCCTCTTTAACAACCTTTTACACTGGACTAGCACCATATTCCTCTTTAACAACCTTTTACACTGGACTAGCACCATATTCCTCTTTAACAACCTTTTACACTGGACTAGCACCATATTCCTCTTTAACAACCTTTTACACTGCACTAGCAACATATTCCTCTTTAACAACCTTTTACACTGGACTAGCACCATATTCCTCTTTAACAACCTTTTACACTGGACTAGCAACATATTCCTCTTTAACAACCATTTACACTGGACTAGCACCATATTCCTCTTTAACAACCTTTTACACTGGACTAGCACCATATTCCTCTTTAACAACCATTTACACTGGACTAGCACCATATTCCTCTTTAACAACCTTTTACACTGGACTAGCAACATATTCCTCTTTAACAACCTTTTACACTGGACTAGCACCATATCCCTCTTTAACAACCTTTTACACTGGACTATAGCACCATATCCCTCTTTAACAACCTTTTACACTGGACTAGCAACATATTCCTCTTTAACAACCTTTTACACTGGACTAGTAGCATATTCCTCTTTAACAACCTTTTACACTGGACTATAGCACCATATCCCTCTTTAACAACCTTTTACACTGGACTAGCACCATATCCCTCTTTAACAACCTTTTACACTGGACTAGCAACATATTCCTCTTTAACAACCTTTTACACTGGACTAGCACCATATTCCTCTTTAACAACCTTTTACACTGGACTAGTAGCATATTCCGAGATGCAACACGTTCTGAGCTTGTTATGAATGTGTCACAGTCACAGACTTTGCCTGTCTAGGTGTTGTTATTTCTATGTTGTGTTTTTGTTGTAATTGTTTTGGTTCTATTATGTTCTTGTGTTCCCCAGCTGTATCTCATGTGTAATCAGCCCTCATCATCATCATGTGTATATCAGTCCTTGTCGGATCATTAAACTCACAAACATGGGTTTTGTACATATAGGGCGTCTCAGTCCTGCCCCCTTTCATGACAACGACAGGCCCGGAAAATAATTCCCCATTCATTTTCCCCATAGTGTTTATTTAAAGACCTTTTAAGCCTCGAACAAAGCCAACTATTGTGACAAATCATGACAATAAACACAACATTTTGGACCGATCATATAATTAGAAAGAAGAAAAAAAGGAAAGGGTACAACACTTTTTGTTTTTGTTTTTCTTCTTTCTACTTATTTGATCGGCCCAAAACATTGTGTTTCTGGTCATGATTTGTCACAACAAGAGTTGGCTTTGTCCGAGGCTTAAAGGACCACTTCACCACTTTTCAACCTATCTTCATATAATAGGTCCTCACTAATAATCATGAAAAAATGGCGCAAATTTTTTCTACTCGGTCTGTGTCTCATAAGAGGGCTGTGGGCAGTTCAGAAACCGTCTTCCAGTGACATCATCGATGGGGAATACAAGCTAATAGGAACTGCAGGCTTTCTAGTCCTGAAAAGTTGCAATGCGAAAATGGAAGCCATCGTTCTCACGATAATGAAAATCTAAACATTTTTGTAAAAAGATCTTGTTTAAAAAAAAATCTGCCTAATGATGATGTCACTGGAAGACAGTTTCTAAACTGCCCACAGCCCTCATATGAGACACAGACTGAGTAGAAAAGAATCGTGCCATTTTATCATGATTATTAGTGAGGACCTATTATATGAAGATAGGTTGAAAAGTGGTGAAGTGGTCCTTTAAAAGGTCTTTAAATAAATACTTTTTGAAACGTCTATGGGAAAAATGAATGTGAAATTCTTTTGCGGGCCTGTCGTGGTCATGAAAGGGGGCAGGACTGAGACACTCTACTCTGCCTGGCTGCCCTGCCATTATGGAGACTACGTTATGGAGACTACGTTATGGAGACTACGTTATGGAGACTAGGTTATGGAGACGATCACCCACCTCTCCTCAGTGCGGAGGACGTTCTCCAGCTCCTTGACTCTGCTCTCCGTCCTGGAGATCACGTCCTCCTGGACCCTGGACGTCTGGAGCTCGTCCACCTCCACACGCAACTCACGGATCTGTGCACGGGGGTGACCAGATGGACACAGTGGTTATCAAACTTTATAATGTCAAGAATCCCCCCCCCCCCCACCACCACCATTTGAGACAATCTATAATATAAAATCCTAATTCTGAGAGTGTAGAAAATAGAACCAAGTGTACACTACGTCGTATGTCTATTTGGTTTTATCTGTACGCTCTCAGAGTTGCAGTCCGCGCACGCACGCACGCACGCACGCACGCGCACACACACACGCACACGCACACGCACACGCACACACACACACACACACACACACAGTGTGTGCGTAGACTGCGTACCTGTCTCTCCAGTATGACTTTCTCACAGTCCAGCTGTTCATTGAGATCCTTCTCCTGAATCAGCTTCAACTGTAACTGTTCAGTCTGAAATCAACAAGTCATACATAACAATAGTCAGTCGATGAATCACCAGAATTGTACACATTGTACATTGTCAAGTGTCAGGAGCAAATCTTGCGTCATCATCATCATTTTTATTTTATTTTAATCAACAATTCACCTGTTCAATAGATCTTTTGTGTTTACTGGCCCATCTCTGCTCACTGTCATGAAGCTCCTCCACTTCACTTTCAAGATCAATCATTTTCTCCTGAAAAGGACACACACATTGAACACAGAGGAATCCACCAATGCCTAAATAAACACTTCTTACTTGTCTCCCTGTTTCTCCTACACTCCCTCTCAGCTTTCCTACCGTCTGTCTCTCCTAAGCTGTCTCTCTCAGCTTTCCTACTGTCTGTCTCTCCTACACTGTCTCCCTCTCAGCTTTATTACGGTCTGTCTCTCCTATACACTGTCACCCTCTCAGCTTTATTACGGTCTGTCTCTCCTATACACTGTCACCCTCTCAGCTTTATTACGGTATGTCTCTCCTATACACTGTCTCCCTCTCAGCTTTATTACGGTCTGTCTCTCCTATACACTGTCACCCTCTCAGCTTTATTACGGTATGTCTCTCCTATACACTGTCACCCTCTCAGCTTTATTACGGTATGTCTCTCCTATACACTGTCACCCTCTCATCTTTATTACGGTCTGTCTCTCCTACACTGTCTCCCTCTCAGCTTTCCTACTGTCTGTCTCTCCTACACTGTCTCTCGGCTTTCCTACTGTCTGTCTCTCCTAATATATTAAATAACTTCTGCGTAGAGGTGCATTGTGACTCATCCCTGTCCTCTTGTTGTGAGAATACAAGGTTATGTTGAAAGGGGACAGATTAACTGTCTTTAGAAATGGCTACATTAACATTATTTATTCATGAGGTTATGGAATTAGTACAACACTGCTTGGAAGGATTAGCATAATTAATACCACATTAACCTTAAATTCTGATGACCACGACCAACTGATTCACCGATTCATTTTAAGTTCATCCCCGTGTGAACGGGGGGGCCTGTGTGCTTTTGGTCTGAAGCAATGGAAATCACTTTGAATTGTTGTTGAAATGTGCTATACACATGAAATAACGTGCCGTGCCTTGTAGTAGTAGGAGAGTACTGGTAGTAGTAGTAGTCATATAAATAGTGGTAGTATCAGTACTAGTAGTAGTAAAAACAGTAGTAGTATCCATTTACAATTTAGGCACACATCAGACGCTCTTATCCAGAGTGTAAGATCGGGCTAAATGTCATAAACCCTGAGTCAACAATAGGGTAAATGGTCAGGTTCAGTAAGTAAAATAATGAAATCCTTCAAAGACCTTCTAAGCAACATTCTATCCATTAACATGCTCAGCATTTGTGGTCACTGCTGGTCAAACAGACAGCAGAGATTGCATGTCTCTCTAAATAAGATGTGAACAAATAACCAACATGGCATGCATTGTATAGCTAGAAAACGTCGACAAGGAGTGATACAAGGATTAAGGGAGTGCTAGTGGGTGAAGGAGTGCTAGGGAAGTGGTGAGCTTTCAGACTCTGGTGGAACATGGGGAGTGAGTCTGCAGCCCTGACTGCAGGGGGAAAGGTCAGAGTTCATTTCACTGTTTGGGGGAGGCAGGAGCGGCTTTTGTAGTGTTGGCCAGGACAGACATTCTGTGATGGCTGAGCCAACTGAGTGGGAAGGGGAGTAGGGGTGGATCGTATCTTGACGGTATGGGGGGGGTGCCATGCCTTTGATTGCCTGCCTGTGTTCAGTGTTCTGAACTGAGCGTAGGCGGAAAACCGGAAGCCAAGTGAAGGGAACGCAAAGATTTCGGGTTGAAGATCCAGTTCTGGATCAGCTGAATGCCGCCGCACGCTTGGTCTTCAACCTCCCAAAATACCAGTATCAGTAGTAGTAGTTGCGAACGCAGTGAGCAGTGAACTATGAGACCTAGCAGAACATGTCTGTCTGTGTGTGTCACACTGTAACACCACCCGCCCGCCACCAGAGGGCGCAGCTGTAACTCAAAAAAACTTAACTTAACTTAAAAAAAAATTACAAAATTAAAAAATTAAAAAAAAGAGAACTTAAAAATACCTTAAAAAGTACGTTATTTATTCTAATTGTTGTTATTGCAATTTACGAGCTGCGTTCGCTTCCCGCGTTCGCGCGTCTTACTTGTTGTATTCGTAGTAGCACTAGTATCAGTAGTAGTATTACCTGTGCCTGTTTAACCTGTTTACTCAGGTCGTCTTTAGCCTGGTTGACTGTCTGCAGCTCCATGTGCAGGTCATCTACGGTTCTGTCGGCTTGCTTCCACTGCAGCTGAATGCGCTCTCTGAGCTGGATCTCCTCCTCCAAGGTCCTCTCCTTGTCGCTCAGCTTCTCAGACACCTGACAAGACACACATAAACATTAAAGACGCATTTCTAGTCTTGAGTGTTGACGTGCCAATGACTTTTGCGTTGGCCATTTAAAAATGGCAGATGTACAAGGCAGCTTGCATAGCGAGTCGATTTGTGCCGCGCCGGAAGCCTGTACGAAGCTCCTCCAGGTCACTGCTCCTCCACGTCACGTCGTGCCGCGCTGCAAGCTTGCACTGTACATATTTTTTGAACATTTTTTGAACAACACAACACTTCTCTTCTCGGGGGAACCCTGGCACTCAAAAAGGTTTGAGAAGGCTTTTGTAGGATCGTCAGGGGTCATCATCGCCATGTTGGCTTGTGGTGGACATTTTTGTCAACATTGCATTTTTGCCACAGACATACAAAATGAGTGCACAAAAATATTACCGGAAACACATGAGTGTTAAAATGGAACCAAATGGACCCGTAGTTCCATTTGAACACTCTCAGAGTTAAGGGGGTCTTTGCAAATAAAACATTTGAGAACCACTAGTGCTAGTTGGACTCCTAATGTGCCCTAGTGTCGTAGTAAATAATTGTCATACATATTCTGAATAAAATCTGGAGACTTGACATTCAGTAAGTACTGTAGGTCTTATGATCAAAATAAGAACATTATAATGGTGTGTAAAACAGAAAATCTATGTTGGTGACCCCCTGATGATCGGCCTCAGGTCTTATCGGCTCGATAGTAATATCCTCACCTCTTCCTGCAGTCTGGTGACGACTCCCTGGAGCCTCAGCAGCTCCTGGTCTTTCTCCATCAGGGACTCTTCAATCTCCTCCAACCTGGTCTGGGCGTCGTCGCGGAGCTTCTGCTGCAGACTCAGCTCTGCCCCTGCCTGGGTGGAGGCCTGCAAGGCCTCTCCTAGCTGGAGGAACAACAGAGACTTTACCCCTGAGTTCACTAACCCTAACCCTGCCTGGGTGGAGGCCTGCAAGGCCTCTCCTAGCTGGAGGAACAACAGAGACTTTACCCCTGAGTTCACTAACCCTAACCCTGCCTGGGTGGAGGCCTGCAAGGCCTCTCCTAGCTGGAGGAACAACAGAGACTTTACCCCTGAGTTCACTCACCCTAACCCTGCCTGGGTGGAGGCCTGCAAGGCCTCTCCTAGCTGG
>NC_136797.1:25237197-25322197 GCF_951216825.1 Electrona antarctica
TGAAATGCAGACCAGCCTCTCGACTTCTGCTAAAATAAAAGGAACGTTTTCGCTACTCACCAATACAAAGACAGTTTTGGTCATTAGAGAGACTACTTTCCCCGGTGGATTCACTCTGAGCACGTATAAAATGCACCTTTTGGCCAGAAAAGGTGAAAAGTCTTGTCTATGGGGATTTTCTCTTGGCAATATCGGTAGAGGGCGCAGTGGAGTAACTAAAAGTATTTCTCTTCCGGTGGGGGGGGAAAAAAATCATCAGTCGTGCGGTAAGTACGGGGAGCTGATGGTAGGTGTGCTCCACCTCAGCCATCCATCTCCCAGGAGTCTAGCGCATTGTAACAGGGACAGTTACCGGCTGATACTGATAATAAGCCACTCCCGATGTACTTCTTCCTGGGGGATTCCTGAGGCGTTCCAAGGCCAGTGTGGAGATATATAATCCCTCCATCTGGTCCTTGGTCTGCCCCGGGGGGTCTCCTTCCAGTGGGACGTGCATCGTTGACCTGCCTAGGGAGGCGCTCGAGAGGCATCCTATGACCAGATGCCTGAACCACTTAAGCTGTCTCCTCTCATCCGCAAACAATTCTAAATAATTATACTATTCTTCAGAGCGACTGTGCCGGTGGCCTCGGTTACCATTGTTTTTTGAGTGGTGCAAACCACTCCAACAACTGGCTCTGTACCCGTGTACCCGTGTTTGTTCGTACCAAAAAAACGAGCATGGTTGCTATGGTTAGCAACCAAAAAACGAGCATGGTTGCTATGGTTAGTATGTGACGTCACTGACATCACAGATATCACGTCAGAGTGAATCAATCTCTGACAAGTGCTAATACATTTCATACCCAAGCTATGTAAGATCATACTATACCATCTCATTTCAGATGAAACCGCTCCTTCAACGCCTGACCTACCTTCAAATGACACTGTTGAGACTGAATTCATGCGGAGAGTACTTATGACACAGATGCTTTCCTGGTTCTAATGTACAGTAACTATAACAATAAATGTGTAGTTGCACCACTCAGTTCACACAGGTGTGTTTTTTTTTTAAACGTACTGTGTTGGTGCCTTCAGCCCGTCTCCTGGCCAAGGTGTCGTAGGTGGAGAAGCGCGTTCGAGGGGCGCTCACGGTGGGTGTTGGTACAGGGCTGCCGCTACGACTGCTGTAGCTGAAGAGGTTCAATTCAGAGGTGGCTGGAGATACACGGGTATATGTGTCCGGCATCTAGAGGGAAATTAAGCAACAGGACTGGTACTGTAGTCGGCTAGTAACGTAGTGATATTATGAGACGATGACAAGAGATGTAATGGGAAGGAATACACCTTCTGTGAGATAGATACCATTTTATAAAAATCTATTCTATGCAAAAAAAATCTGCTGTGAGAAAATAGCAGACCTACAAGCTCGTAGCGTGCCACTCGGTGGCGCGCTATGAGCTTGTAGATCTGCTATTTTTCAATAGCTAAAGTATTACATAACGCTTATGTAACCCAAAATGGGTTAATGATAAGATGTGATAGAAGGGGGCATAGAGTAATGAGATAAGATTTAATATAATAGCATGATATAAACGACAACAATAGGCCTATACCACATCTCCTATAACTCTCCAAACTATGATTAAAAACACTATGAGTAGAAATGCCATGCATTTCTCACCTTGAACTCAGACATTCGGTACGTGGGGTTGTAGTCGTACATAGAAGTCGTAGTGGTGTATGGGCTGATGAACACCCTGGGAGGGCTGTCGACCCCACCCTGCTGGAATCACACAGAACACTCATGTCACTTCAATCCACTGTTGATTTGGTCCACTAATGCGTTATGTTATGGCCTGGGCCGTGGCTCAGCGGTCCAGGCACCTTGGCTGGTAATCCAGTCTGGCAGTGTGCCGCGGGTTCGACTCCCGATCCCGACGGCCTTCACTGCATGTCTTCCCCCCCATCTCCCTCCCCATTTCCTGTCAGCCTACTGTCTGTCCCTCCATAAAAAATAAATAAATAAAAGCGAAAGCCACAAAAAAAAACATAAAAATAAATATATATATATATATGTTATGTTATAATACAGTACATAGGCCTACAGTATACCATTCCAATTACTGGTTGGTTGATTGATTGATTCATTGTCATATACTTGGTCTAAAAAGATAACAAAAAAACGTGTTTCCATTGAGGTCCTATATGTGGAGTTAGCTTGTATTATCAACCCAAGCTAACTCCCACACATCAATTATTAGGACATGAATTATTAGCATGCACGCACGCACACACGTGCACACGCACGTGCACACGCACACCCTCTCTCTACCGCTTGGTTCCCTCTCACCCACCCTGTCGGACGTGTTGTCCCAGTCCCGGGAGGTCAGGGACTCCAGGGAGCCTCGGTATTGGTTGGGGGCCAGCCGGGAGCTCTCCCAGCGGGGCAGCCTGGGTGGGGGTCCGTTGTTCTCGGGGCCTCCGGGCGCCGTGCCGCCGTCCGGGTCCCTGCAGGGACCCACACCGTTGCTGATGACGGCGCCGCCGCCGGGCCCGCCGTGGCCCTGGTGGTGGTGGTCGTTGTTGAGGAACAGCTGATACTTGGGGGGGTTGTTGTTGCCGGGCAGAAGAACGCGGGGTGTGGGCGGGGCCTCTTCCTCGGAGGCGGGGCTGTCGGGGAGGCGGGGCTTGATTTGATCCAGGTCCGATTCCTGGGAGGAGAGCACACAGTAAAACCCCTCGGTAAACGATTAAATTTTTCACCCCTCAAAACATGGAGGGCATGGTTTCTCTGAAGAGGGTACAAATTAATTTGAAGGCCCAAGTACTGATTTGACTTATTTTTCCTCCATGGCCAAAGACGTTTTTAACTTATTTTTATAGGGGCTTAAATTGATAACATTATAATCGTGACTGAACTATTGAACTATTGCTACTGCCATTTAGCGGTGGATGAGTTAGAACACCAAAAGGGGTTCCCGCCCAGAGTGGGTTAACCCATTTTGGACTGAAGTCGATTAAAAAAAGGCTTCTAAATCCTAACATTTTTCTGAAAAACCCATGTTTCTATGTCAGTGGTGCTCGACCTTTTTCATGTCAAGGACCCCCAGAATTATCTCTATTGGGCCACGGACCCCCCATCTCAAAATATGTAGTTCCAGGGACCCCCCAGAAGCCAATATTTTTGTTAAAAATATTCGCTCTGAAATATATATTCAAAGATTTGCACCACATTTTCACGACTTTTCAAAAATAGCAGACCTACAAGCTCGTAGCGCGCCACTCGGTGGCGCGCTACGAGCTTGTAGATCTGCTATTTTCCAATAGCTAAAGTATAACATAATGCTTAGTTAGCACCAAAAGGGGTTCCCGCCAAGAGTGGGTTAAGTAAAACTGGCAATGCTACAATGTAGAAAATATTCTGTTACGACTCAAGCAAAAGTCCTCCATCCAACATGACTAAACTCCATCCAACTTGAGTAAAAGTACAAAAGCATCACCGTCAACTTTTGCTCACAAGCCAGCATCGACCCTCATACAGCCATTATTTTCACACACACACGCACACACGCACGCATGCACACACACACTTGTGTGGGCGTGCTTGTGTGTATTTTCAGATTTAATGTGTGCATATATTTTACACCTTGAACTGAAGTTTATCTTGTACTGTCTTGACTCTTGCACTATCATGCTGGATGCTGGTGCATTGTTGACGGCTGGCCTTACATACACACACACATAATATAAGCAAGCACATACTTGCGTGTGCACACTGCGCACGCACACACACACACACACACCAAACTGACAAGTGACAATGAAACAAAAGTAAAGTACATCTGGATACAGTACATGCTAACTAAGTTTCTTTATGTTTGCAGGGACAGTTAAAACCCATTTACCGCTACCATTATTTAATCCCAACGTCGCGTACTGCCAGGGTTTTATCACGCGTAACACTTACTTTGAAGAGCCAAATATCCGTAATCGCATTTTACTATGAAACCATTCCGTGTGTGTTGACGAAGCTGGTGCTTGTTCTCTCGGTCGGTGGTGGAAAAAGTGGACCGCGAGTATCACAGCGCCTGCTACAGGCCGTTGAAAACGCTTGTCTGGGACAAAGTAGTCTCTCAAGACAGGGGCCGCTGTTTTCCAGAATATTTGACGATGGGATTCTCAGATTGGGGACAAAGCGACCCCTCCAATGTCGCTTCTGGAGATACAGCCGTCTGAAAACAGAGCAGGCGATGTAAGTGGATGCACGCGCATCTTCAAAATGGCCGCGGCCACTGGCTCAGAAGCATAACAGAGCTAACGAACGGTAGCTGTCGATACGATCGTATTAAAACATGCATTACATAATACATCGCTGTTAAAACGGCTTTTCCGGGTGTGGCACAGTACGCTATTAATGTAACCCTATGGGTTATATGTTCCTGGCAGGCCTCGTGTTAAGAGTTAGATTTGTAGATAGCGAGCTACAGTAAAAGCCCCTGTGTTAATGTTTAGCCCTTCATAACTCCAGAGTACACTCACAGATGAATCAACGCTGATGATGAGGGAGACTGAGGCCATTCATTCGTAATTCGTAACAATAACTGAATACAATTACAGAGAGGCAGAATGTGTGTTCATGCAGAGTGGCTGCAGTGCAGTGCTTTAGTCATGCAAGTACATTCGGTGTAAAAAAAAAAGAAAATCCATGCAAAAATGTTGCTTTTCAATCTGAAATGCCACACGTCAATCCATGCACATGATGATTATGTTCTCGCATGAGACAGACAATCATATAGATCTCCATATGGTGACATCTCCATTCATTAAAACGGGCTACACCAAAACCAGCACAAACTAGAAACACCTCATTATGAAAAGAAAAAAATAGACTGGTGTGCAAAACCCGCACCTTATACTGCAGGTGAAAACCAATCCTGATATCGTCCCAACATGAAGTGTATTGAATGTTTTAGGTCGGTGGTTTTCAACCAGTGAGTGGTCCTTGAGGGGGATCCAGGTGGTCCCCAGCTAAATGATGGAGAGTTGGTAACCAAATGGACCCTTATAGATCTTTAACTCTTGAGAGCGTAAACTGAAACCAAGTGGACCTGTACAGGTTAATTATTGTCAAACATCTGCATTACTTAATTTACAAGAAGTCTTAATCTTAGAGATTGTAGAAGAATTGTTATGTTGATCCAAATTTGCCGACAGCATGGAGTTGTGTGTCAGCGATAACAAAATATTCTTTAGTTTTGGGTCTCAGAGGCTAAATGGCATCAGACGGTGGTTCCGTGGCTCAAATGCTGAATAAATAATGGGCCTTGATATCAAAATGGTTGAAAACCAATGTTTTAGGTTGTCGTTTTATTGTCGTTTTGTATGCAAGAACTTCTGGGACCTCAGAGTAGTATGCACCCTTTTTAAATCTGAATGTCTTCTCGGCGGTTTTAGCCCAATTCATTGGATTTAGATGTCACCAGACGTTAATACGTGGCTACACAATGTCTCCTGCACATCCATCCATCCATGCACATGGTCATAGGTGTCATTCACATCCATCCATCCACGCACATGGTCATAGGTGTCATTCACATCCATCCATCCACACACATGGTCATAGGTGTCATTCACATCCATCCATCCACGCACATGGTCATAGGTGTCATTCACATCCATCCATCCACGCACATGGTCATAGGTGTCATTCACATCCATCCATCCACGCACATGGTCATAGGTGTCATTCACATCCATCCATCCACGCACATGGTCATAGGTGTCATTCACATCCATCCATCCACGCACATGGTCATAGGTGTCATTCACATCCATCCATCCACGCACATGGTCATAGGTGTCATTCACATCCATCCATCCACGCACATGGTCATAGGTGTCATTCACATCCATCCATCCACGCACATGGTCATAGGTGTCATTCACATCCATGCACATGGTCATAGGTGTCATTCACATCCATGCACATGGTCATAGGTGTCATTCACATCCACGCACATGGTCATAGGTGTCATTCACATCCATGCACATGGTCATAGGTGTCATTCACATCCACGCACATGGTCATAGGTGTCATTCACATCCACGCACATGGTCATAGGTGTCATTCACATCCATCCATCCACACACATGGTCATAGGTGTCATTCACATCCATGCACATGGTCATAGGTGTCATTCACATCCATGCACATGGTCATAGGTGTCATTCACATCCATGCACATGGTCATAGGTGTCATTCACATCCATGCACATGGTCATAGGTGTCATTCACATCCACACACATGGTCATAGGTGTCATTCACATCCACACACATGGTCATAGGTGTCATTCACATCCACACACATGGTCATAGGTGTCATTCACATCCACACACATGGTCATAGGTGTCATTCACATCCACACACATGGTCATAGGTGTCATTCACATCCACACACATGGTCATAGGTGTCATTCACATCCATGCACATGGTCATAGGTGTCATTCACATCCATGCACATGGTCATAGGTGTCATTCACATCCATGCACATGGTCATAGGTGTCATTCACATCCATGCACATGGTCATAGGTGTCATTCACATCCATGCACATGGTCATAGGTGTCATTCACATCCATGCACATGGTCATAGGTGTCATTCACATCCATGCACATGGTCATAGGTGTCATTCACATCCACACACATGGTCATAGGTGTCATTCACATCCATGCACATGGTCATAGGTGTCATTCACATCCACACACATGGTCATAGGTGTCATTCACATCCATGCACATGGTCATAGGTGTCATTCACATCCACACACATGGTCATAGGTGTCATTCACATCCACACACATGGTCATAGGTGTCATTCACATCCACACACATGGTCATAGGTGTCATTCACATCCACACACATGGTCATAGGTGTCATTCACATCCATGCACATGGTCATAGGTGTCATTCACATCCATGCACATGGTCATAGGTGTCATTCACATCCATGCACATGGTCATAGGTGTCATTCACATCCATGCACATGGTCATAGGTGTCATTCACATCCATGCACATGGTCATAGGTGTCATTCACATCCATGCACATGGTCATAGGTGTCATTCACATCCATGCACATGGTCATAGGTGTCATTCACATCCACACACATGGTCATAGGTGTCATTCACATCCACGCACATGGTCATAGGTGTCATTCACATCCATCCATCCACGCACATGGTCATAGGTGTCATTCACATCCATCCATCCACGCACATGGTCATAGGTGTCATTCACATCCATCTATCCACGCACATGGTCAATGCACATGGTCATAGGTGTCATTCACATCCATCCATCCACGCACATGGTCATAGGTGTCATTCACATCCATGCACATGGTCATAGGTGTCATTCACATCCATCCATCCACGCACATGGTCATAGGTGTCATTCACATCCATGCACATGGTCATAGGTGTCATTCACATCCATCCATCCACGCACATGGTCATAGGTGTCATTCACATCCATGCACATGGTCATAGGTGTCAACTTCACATCCACGCACATGGTCATAGGTGTCATTCACATCCATCCATCCACGCACATGGTCATAGGTGTCATTCACATCCATGCACATGGTCATAGGTGTCAACTTCACATCCACGCACATGGTCATAGGTGTCATTCACATCCATGCACATGGTCATAGGTGTCATTCACATCCATGCACATGGTCATAGGTGTCAACTTCACATCCACGCACATGGTCATAGGTGTCATTCACATCCATGCACATGGTCATAGGTGTCAACTTCACATCCACGCACATGGTCATAGGTGTCATTCACATCCATGCACATGGTGATATTAGGTCGGTGTCATTATTCACATCCATGCACATGGTGATATTAGGTCGGGTGTCATTATTTACATCCATGCACAAGATGATGAAGAGGTCTCATGCAGTCAGTTCAGACGTCAGCGATCAGCTGGGGCCGTGTCGCGTAACTTACCGATCCCATTCCCGAATCAGCCAGGGACTCCCGCCCAGAATCGCGGTTGTTGTTGTTCGACGTCTTTGGACTCCCGTCCTGCTGGGTCCTACTAGGCTCCGACGAGTCTGACCCAAACTGAACCTGGGCTGACTTGTTCTCCTCTGGATGGTTTTTTACAAGTGCGGATCCCTCTGGCGAATCCCTTACTGGACTTTCTGTGGTGTTCTGCCCATTTTCAACAGGAGTCGCAGAGATGGAGGGGACTAGGGGACTCCCCGTGGCAGACCTGGACCGTGGCTTCGAGGGCTCCCCCTGCTTCCGCGTTTTCATCGGAACCGCGGAGACGTCGGACGAAGACATCGCGATGACATGGCCCGTTTCAGGAAACGGCGAAATGCCGTTTGGACTGAAGGAGGAAGGGGAAGATCCTTGAGGAGAAGCGGACGTCGGGACGGAATCGGTACCGGAGAATTTATGGATCAGATCTTTGACGCTGCCAGAGCGGGTCAGGTTAGAACGTCTGGTTAGCGATGCTCCTTCGGCTGGCTGCGATTTCCCGCGGTCGGTCCTCCGGGATTGATCTGAATCTCCTCCGTTGGCGGTGGCAGTGCTTTGGTAAGGAGGCAACGCGGAGAAGGAGGAGGAGGATGAGGAGGAAGAGGAGACCTCGACGCGGTCTGAAACACTCCCACTTTGCTGAAAGAATTGAACATAATAATAAAACACCCCCGCCAGATGATGAATAAACTTAGGGGTGCCAAATTATTTTTGGTGAATATAAACCACAGAATAAGGATTGTGGTCAAAACAATTATTAGAGAGAAAAAGATTTGGGGACAAGACAGTGAGGGGTTGCTCTTTCTTTCTTGATCCACTGGACTGACATTTTAAGTTTGTGTGATTCTGGACGATAGTTTTTTACTTTCTAAACATGTTATTATCGTGCTTAGACCTAAGAACATAGAAGCAAAGAACATAACACAATCCGTTGGGATTTCAACAACAACAAATAAAAACAAAAAAGTAAATGAGCAACAGAAAAAAAGTCAAATAAAAAGTAAAAATAAAAAGTAGAGGGTATGCGTGTGGTGCGCGACATCAACATGATACCCGGGAGGTTATGCGGGAATGCCGACCGAGTGGCAAAACACTACTTTCCGGCCTTGACAGCCAACACATCCAAACAGAAAAGTCCTATCTGTTTGCATTAACCCATTTAGGCCTGACGTTGAAATAAAAAAAACGTTCACTCTGAAAGAATATATATTCAAAGATTTGTGCCGCATTTTTACGATTTTTCAAAAATAGCAGACCTACAAGTTCATAGCGCGCCACTCGGTGGCGCGCTATGAGCTTGTAGATCTGCTATTTTTCAAAAGCTAAAGCATAACATAATGCTTAGTTAAAATACCAAAAGGGGTTCCCGTCTAGAAGTGTTAAACAACACTAAATTACGTTAAACTCTTTGCCACTCACATTAACCTCTATAGAAAAACTGTAATTCAGAAACAAAAAATTACAAATACCAGCATTAAAGCTGCAATACTCTACCATACAAATAAATTGGAATAAATTAGTTTGACCTGGTTGAATAAAAACTATCAATACAATCAATTAATCGTAACATTAGTAAGAGTAAAAACTGTTTGAATGAAATGTACCAAAAGAGAAAACAGTACATTAGCCTCTGATCATGTGCTCAATCACAACATATTAGAGGCTAATTTAGAAACACGCTTACTGTTTTGTTTGAATTCATTGATTATGATCAATAACAGTCCTTTCAAACCAAACATTTTCTTCCAAACCAATAGGAAGGACAGACCGTGTTCATACAAAATTCATGAGAGTTCCTCTCCTGACATGAATCCCTCTTGAGAAGCGGTAACATCTGCTCATCTGAGAGCACGCACACACACGCACGCACGCACGCACGCACGCACGCACGCACGCACGCACGCACGCACGCACGCACGCACGCACGCACGCACGCACTCACGCACTCACACGCACACGCACACGCACACGCACACACACACAATGCCCACATTACCAAATCCAAATCCCCACTTCACTCACGGCAAAAAGGAAAATACAATTTTCATTTAGGCCTGAAAAGCCACTTAAATGAATCCAAGTTTAATTAACGATTTAAAAAAAATGCACGCGCACACACACACACGCACACGCACACACACAAGAGTAATTCCATTTAGTGCTACTTTTGAAAATGAGATGGCCAGTAGCCAGGTTTTTAACTTCGGGCCCTTAATCCAGGGGCTCGCCGAGGCATCCTCCCCCAGGGACAGTGATGTGAGTTTGGGCCAGGGTCTAGGGGGGGGATCAGGGCTAATCATGGAGGTATTAAAATGTTTACAGGTCATGGTGGGATTAGCCCATCGGCTAATAGTTTTTAATGTTATTATTTTTGGCTGTCATTATAGGATGAACTCTGACCACTAAGGATGAATGGAATGCAGTGTGTGTGTGTGTGTGTGTGTGTGTGTGCGTGCGTGTGTGTGTGTGCGTGCGTGCGTGCGTGCGTGTGTGCGTGCGTGCGTGCGTGCGTGCGTGCGTGCGTGCGTGCGTGCATGCAAGGCCAGCCGTCTACAAGACACCAGCATCCAGCAAGCCTAATAATGTAAGGACAAGATAAACTTCAGTTTAAGATAAAACATATGCACACAGTACATCTCTGTGTAAAACACACACACACGCACACACACGCACGCACGCACGCACGCACGCACGCACGCACGCACGCACGCACGCACGCACGCACGCACGCACGCACGCACGCACGCACGCACGCACGCACACACGGCGGGCCACCGCCCTCTTTGGAGTTGTCAGTTCCGTCAGGGAGAGAACTCGTGTCAAAACAACAGCATCAGCAACGCAACCAATTAGCGGGAACAGCGGCGTGTTGGACACATGCGCGGCTCGCCAGGGGTTGTCCCCTCGCCAATCTGCTTAGCAATATGTCCCCGCCTTGCTCTCCCCGCCGCACAGCTGCAAATAATAACACTAATGAACTGAGAATCCTCAGTGTTCATTTCACTCTGAGAGTGTACAGGTGTGAACAAGTGGACCCAAAGGGTCCATTTGTTCACACCTGTACACTCTCAGAGTCACAAATGGATAAATATTAGGGTTTTAGGGATTAGGGTTGAGGGACTTTACCGTGTACAGACCTGATGAACCTGTCTGACTGTCGGTGTGAAGGTCTCTTTTAACACTTTGACTCCTGAACACGAGTTACACAGGTTAATTGACTGTAGAACAGCTTCCCTCCTGTTCCCAAGTTACACGAGATATGTATTCATGGTTTAATCCGCGTTTTTTTTTATACGTTTTCAGTCACACAGGGATTCCACCGGACAGAGTGCGATAGGTGACGCGTTTTGATGACGTCGTCGCAAACAATTCCGCCGCTCTGGTGTGCAAAGGGTTATGGGAAATTGAGGCCAAATGCATTACAATGGCAGCAGTGGTGCGGTGTGGGTGCCTTCCTCTGTCGTTGTGATCGGAACTTTGGAATATTTTTTAAGTCGGCCCAGTGGCTCTTCAAATGTTAGTAAAAACACGGCAGGGAGATCTTGGAACACGATTGTTTAATCACCGCAGGGAAACTGTTAATGCAAAGAATAAATTACATTTTTATGGATTGAGATTTTCTTTTATCTTTCACGGTCATATTGTGTGGATGCATGTACAGCATATATGCCTGCCATGAACAACCTTTTACCCGCTGTGATGAATTTCAGAGTGATTATTTAACTCGACATCTTCTATTTTCTATGATAAGACTAATTCATATAAATCGATGTTTGATAATCCAAATGTAGGACATTTGAAGTGATCTTTAAGACTAAGATGTTATGCAAAGTAAGTTGAGCGGTGACACTCACGCTGCAACATGTAACAATCCTGTTTGCTTAACTCTTTTTTTGCCCGCTAGGTGGCAGCAGAACGAAAATACATCGCATGGATGCACCTGGGACGTATCCTCAGTGAAGTATCCCACGGTCATCGGGGTTTCGGGTCTCGCGAACATCATACCCCTCACTCCAGTGACCCAGCCAGGGGTGATCAAGTCCCGACTTACGTCCCAGTAGCTACCCTCGATCAGATCCACTAGGGAAAGACCAGGGTCACACAATCCGTTGGAACCACTCCGGAACTATACTCTGCCGGGAGTCGGGACTGGGAGGCACAATTCTGGCGTGTGGAGGGACTAGGCTCTGTGGGTTGACTCCTGTCGGGGCCCCTCCTACGTCTCACCAGGTCCACTCCTACCAGGTGCAGCCAGGACCTGTTAGCACAGCTAACATGTGCCAGACGTTCAGTCTCAGTCTACGAGCCTCTGTTTTATTTCCGGGTTATCGGGGAGGTGGTGGCTGTGGCCTCTCGTCAGAAACGGTTACATGTCCGGAGCGATGCGAGACAAAGTCACACATGAAATCCGATCATCGGGATGCGCGACGGCTCACCGTGGACAGCGCTCGAAGCTTTAGAGATACAGGGCTTTGAAAATCATGTTATAATGGAGGCTCAATGGAGCTGCATGGAAAAAAAACCATAGCTGGTGGGGACAGAGGCGTTGCGTAGCAACCGGAGCAATGCTAAAAGGTAAATCGGTCACCGCTTTCATATATGGAGTATACGGCTGTCTACGAACATGTACGTAGTTGGCACCTGCCTATACCGTAGCCCAGGGGGTCCGAATATGTTCGTAGATGGCGCAGAAATAATTAAGTACAGTAGCTATTCAAACGATAATCTTAAAATGAATGGTCTTCAATTAAATCTAATGAAAGCGCATTAATTCAGCAAGAATCGCTCTAGTAGATTAACCACACATCTATTTGTTCAAAATCTAGGTTGAATTATAAATTATCGGATTATGCATGCTCATTTTCCACCACCAGATTAATCCAATCTGCTAAACAAAATTACAGCTTTCCTACTGTCTGTCGCTATTAGGCCGTCTCCCTCTCAACTTCCCTACTGTCTGTCTGTCTGTCTGTCTGTCTGTCTGTCTGTCTCTCCTATGCTGTCTCTCTCTCTCAACTGTCTGTCTCTCCTATGCTGTCTCTCTCTCAACTGTCTGTCTCTCCTATGCTGTCTCTCTCTCTCAACTGTCTGTCTCTCCTACGCTGTCTCCCTCTCATCTTTTCCTGCTGTATCTGTCAGGGCTATTACAATGTGTTGGTTTTCAACCTGTCTACACGTTATCATGATAAACCCCATTAAAGTAACACGCTCTAACAGCTCATCTGCTACCACGTAACATGACATGTTTCCCTGTCAGGAAGACTTTTTAGACGAAGATTCATACAAAGATCTGTGTCTGTGTGTGTGTGTGTGTGTGTGTGTGTGTGTGTGTGTGTGTGTGAGACAGACAGAGCCATACGAACAGGCAGATGTTTCCTCCATCTCGACTTCAACTGTCTGAGACAAAGACTGACAACATCTGGACCCACGCCAGTCACGCGCGCACACGCACACACGCACACACATGTGTGCCTTGCTTAATGGCACTTGCACAAAAGTTATTGAGTGTCACTTTCCCCCACACAGTGTTTAACATGCTTTTTACATTCTCTGGGTCAAATGTGCACCTGCCAAAGGGACAGAGACATCTAGTGGAGATATCTGCTCTGATGAGCTATTGGCAGTACTGATTGTCAACCAGCAGGTGGTATTAGGCACCCCTTATCCCTGAACTTCTTTGCCTATTTTTGAGTGGTGTAAACCACTCCTACAACTGGCTTTGTTAGTTTACGTGTCTGTTCGTACCAAAAAATGAGCATGGTTGCTATGGTCACCCAGTTCACACGGGTGTGATTTCATTACGTCAGACATTACGTCAGACCACAGTTGATCAGGCTATATAAGACCTTACACCACTCAGTTCACACGGGTGTGATTTTTGAGTGGTGTAAACCACTCCTACAACTGGCTTTGTTAGTTTACGTGTCTGTTCGTACCAAAAAATGAGCATGGTTGCTATGGTCACCCAGTTCACACGGGTGTGATTTCATTACGTCAGACATTACGTCAGACCACAGCTGATCAGTCTATATAAGACCTTACACCACTCAGTTCACATGGGTGTGATTTTTTTACTATTTCGAATAGTTCAAATAGAGACGATCTACAAGCTCACAGCGTGTCGATGTAGAAAAGAAAAAGTCGGATTGTATCATCCTCGTTGGAGGATACAAAGATCCCACACCTGCAGATGACTAGCAGCAAACTAGCTAGTTATTCAGTACGGTTTGGAGCGGTCGGCACTCCCACATCAGGTGGGAACCGGCAGCCATGACTACCCAGAGCAACAGAAAGAACTTACATGAGGGGGGGGGGGGGATTTCTGCAAAACAATACAAGCACACAAAAAAGCATCTAATAACCGTGTGGCTTCCATGTGAATCTCAGACTTAACCCATTTTGACCTGAGATCAGATTCAAAAAAATGTCTTCTACACCCTGACAGTTTTCTGAAAAAGCTATGTTTCTATGTCAGTCGTTCTTCGACTTTTCAAAAATAGCAGACCTACAAGCTCGTAGCGCGCCACTCGGTGGCGCGCTATGAGCTTGTAGATCTGCTATTTTTCAATGGCTAAAGCATAGCATAGTGCTAACACCAAAAGGGGTTCCCGCCCAGAATGGGTTGATGTGGCCAGTATATGACATCAGTCGTCTATGACTTATGTATGACAGGACTCTGGGAATTTGGGCAAGGTTTCAGCCGATCAAACCCCCCACTGATTTCCACACAGACCCATTTCTAGATGGCTCTAGACAGGGAGCGTACCTATGTTTCCCCAGGTTCTATGTTCCCCACCATGCAAAAAAAGGTTCTTTGTTCCCCACTTAGAATAAACCTAAACCTAAACCAGAAAGCTAGTAATTTTAGTAATTCTAGTAAGACTAAAAGTATTTTAGCAACTTAGTCTTAGTGTTACTTTTAGTAGCAAATTCTGATTGGCCGGAATGAGATGATGCATGATGATGCACGATGATAAGAGCGCCCCTCACTTCACATGGGTGTGATTTTTTAATTACCATGCTGTTTTCCGGTTGGTTGTCGTTCCTGCCTTGCATGCTGTGGTCACTCTGATAGGCTGTGGAGATCTGCTCCTTGTCTGACCTGAACAAGGAAACAGTGTTGATGATTAGGATTATGTACATAAAATGTCTCCCTGATGGATTAATACAGTTTGATAAATGAAATGTCGATAAATGAACAATCCAGCTGAACGCATATGGAGTGACCTCGCTAATGACAGGAACTCAATCATTGATTTCGTCGACTAATGCTGTGACGAAAAATGTCCGTCGACTACCTTTTTTCACTGACGAAAACTAAATGGAAAGTACATGAAAACTTAGCTACGATGACTAAAACTAAATATATTGACAATTTCGTCAACAAATAAAAACTAGACTAAAATGTTTGCAAGGGACCAGTGGACAAGAGATCCAGTATAAGTAAAAGTCAATTTACACTTGGTTGGCGGTTGCATGCTGAAAATAGCAGATATGCAAGCTCACAACGCGTCACGCTCCATTTGGTTCCATTTGTACACTCTCAGAGTTACAGACCCATATAAGGGTCCATTTGTTCCAAACTATAATTTAGCCGGGGACCCCCTGGACCTCCCTCAAGACCCCTGGGGGTCCCCGGACCCCACTTTGGGAACCACTGGTACAGACAGACAGACAGACAGACAGACAGACAGACAGACAGACCTGCAGTAGTCTCTTAATATTCTCAGAGTGAACCTGTGGAGTTTTCGAGTCTCTTGGCGGTACTGGAGCAGGTCTTGCGTGAGGAGGTCGTGGAGAGCGCTCAGCGCCTGCTCCTGGAACACGAGTCGTTCGGACTGGGCGAGATGCTCCGTGACGCGAGCCTGCAGCTCACCGCGCGCGTGCAACAGCAACTGGGAGAGAGAGAGAGAGAGAGAGAGACAACACAAGTTAGTACCACTCGCCGCCATCTGGTGGCTGGATCCGTAACGAGAAACGCGTAGTGTAAAATCGGGGCCCATGTAACGTGTCCCGCGAACGTTATTTAACCCATTCTTGGCGGGAACCCCTTTTGGTGTTTTAACAAGCTCGTAGCGCGCCACCGAGTGGCGCGCTACGAGCTTGTAGGTCTGCTTGTAGTTCTGCTATTTTTGAAAAATCGTGAAAATGCGGCATAAATCTTTGAATATATATTCTTTTTCAGAACGTTTTTATTTTATTTTGACGTCAGGCCAAAATGGGTTAATTCACCCAAAACATACATTTTGTAACCGCCGATCACACCATGGTCTGATATGGACTATGAACTATGACGATATGGACAGTCACATAACATCAATACATCAGCTGTGCTTACAGTGCAGGTGTGCAGGTTGTGGTTTCCCTTCAGGTCCTGCTCCGTGTGTCTCTTCTTCTCCTGCAGGTCTGAGAGCTCAGAGGAGAGCTGCTGCTGCCGCACGGCGATCTCACACAGCCTGGACGAGAAGAGGAGAGACGAGGAAGAGTTGTAGCGCATTCATAAGTATTATTATTATTTGTATTATTTTTATTTTTATTATTGTTTGTATTTATTACTCTGTTTTTTTTTTTTTATTAATTTTATGTCTCTTATTTTACCCCCTTTTAAGTTGTTTATTAATTATTTCTGTGAACATAACCATGTGATCCCTTTCTTTGTATATTGGTTTTATACCTGTATTGTATATATGTTGTGTGTATCTTAGTTATGTACTCAACTTATTGGTTTTATACCTGTATATAATTTATGTTGTTTGTATGTCTGGCCTCGTGGGGAAAGATGGTGGGTGGGTGGGGAGGATTGGGAAAGGAGTTGTGGGAGAAAATATAAAAACAAAGAGTTGTATTTTCTTTCTGTGAAACTTGCATAATATGATGTCATACTCTTTGAATACATTTTTTATATATATTTTAAAAAAAAAATGTAGCGCATTCAAATGCCCAGTATAGAGCGTCGCAGTCCCGCCCCCTGTCATGACGACGCCAGGCCCAGGAAATGAATCCCAATGCATTTTTTCAAAAAGTATTTATTTAAAGACGGTTACGCCGCGGACAAAGCCAACTCCAGTCGTGACAAATCATGACAATAAACACAATATTTTGGACCAAACAAACAATTACAAAGAAGAAAAACAACAACCTGCCGTTTTTTTCCTACTTTCTAATTCTTTGTTTGGCACAAAACATTGTGTTTATTGTCATGATTTGTCACGACAAGAGTTGGCTTTGTCCGCGGCGTAAACCATCTTTAAATAAATACTTTCTGAAAAGTCTATGAGGAAAATGAACGGAGAATAATTTCCTGGGCCCTGGTGGTAGGGGGCGGGACTGCAACGCTCTATAGACCCATGACAAAACAGTGACATTCATAGCAAAAATATAATACGAGATGAAATGGGGGTAATCGTCGATGTTAAAATGGAGCGCTTATACAGTACCGTTCTCCAAAGCGCTTTACAATGGCCATGCCGTTCACCTGTTCACACAAACAATCATTCCCACAATGATGGCAGAGGTGTAATCGTGCAAGGCTCATCATGAGCAGTTAGGGCTTCAGTGTCAAGCTCAATGACACTTCCACACTTTGTAGTCATTTCATTTCATTAGTTCAAAGTTTAGCTTTTTTTGGGGGGGAAATGTGTTTTGAAAATGTTTTGAAATAATAATTAAACACAAATGTAGGACCCACTGTTTATTAGGAAACAGTGGGCTAGAGCAGCCACTTGGGAAATGCAAGGTTCACGGTTCAATCAATTTACAATTTACAATTTAGGCATTTAGCAGACGCTCTTAATCCAGAGCGACTTACAATAGGCAAGAACAAAAAGCATGGGAATACATCACATATGTAACAAAATGCATTTATCGCGAAACATGCGTAAGCTAAGACCGTGACTAGAACATATCTATATATTGACACTATACATATAAACTATAACTAGAACATATCTATATAATGACACTATACATATAAACTACACATATGTGCTATACTATGCTGTACAATCCCTGGCTCCCCTGGGTTATGTGTCCTCGAGAAAGACACTGAACCCCTAACTCCTCCTGATAAGCAGGTTGGTGCCTTGCATGGTTTCCTCCGCCATCTGTGTATGAATGTGTGTGTGTGTGTGTGTGTGTGTGTGTGTGTGTGTGTGTGTGTGTGTGTGTGTGTGTGTGTGTGTGTGTGTGTGTGTGTGTGTGTGTGTGTGAAATGATGAATGTAATGCATGGATGAAGGCGCTATGCATTGTAACATCTTCATTGGCATAATGACAAAACTTGGCTATTCTAAATTTAGAAAGGAAAAAAGGGCAGATCATGCTAAATACAACGAATGCATATTGTAATTTTTTTTAACATAGCTGTCCCTATGACGAATGACAGCTTTAGTACAAGACCACAGACTGTTACTGTGAGCAACAGAGCAGTTGTTGGTCATTACGTCACTTGCTCGAGGGCACCTCCTCACCAATGTTGTTGTTGGAACTTGGAAGTAACTCATGACATTTTTCCCACGCAGGGTTTATTTATTTATTTCCTCCAAAAAAAGGTTTAAACCGGCAACTCCTCGAGTCACATGGCTGCCTCTCTGACCCAAGCAAGCCCCCCCCCCCCCCCCCCCCCCGCTGCCGCCACTTACATAACCGTTCAGAAAGCACGACATCCTTAAGCAAACACACCGTGTTGTCAAAGACACGCAAACGACTTGAACGGTTGGATGGAAGGCTGCAATTACTCCTCCCTAAGTCAGCAACAACAGGCAAAACATTCATATGTAAACTATGTGACTGGTGGGTTGTTTTGTCTGTGAGTACAGTGGATGCACTCACTGATCGAGAGGATTAAGTAAGAACAGTGAGTGAATGCATGGATGCACAACTTACAGTCACTGAGTGCTTTTGTACAGAGTTAAATGAACACTAATGATTTTACTGTGTATAAATGTGAAGAGAAGAGTGGCAGCGGTGGCCGAACGGATAGCGGCGCGGTCTAGATACCGGAAGGTTCCCAGTTCGAACCAGCCGTCCGACACGTTAAAATTACCACCGCTGAAATGCCCTTGAACAAGGCATCAACCACTACGATGAAATGTGTTCTATGAGCAGGGCCTGGCTGGAAACAAGTTCTTGAGCTTAGCCCAGATACCCTGGGTAAATATAGATTTCATTTCATTTCATTTCATTTCAACCAATATTCTCCCAGCGCAAGTCTGAGCTACGACACGCCCCCTCTAGACCAGAAACCTAGAACACGTTAGGGCCAGGCTGTCTGGAACCTGGCGGTGAGCCTTTCCGACGCTTGTCAGATCTCTTCTCTGGAATAAAGCCAAATGTTATTGTAATAAGGGGTTTCCTCCGTTTATTGATGCAAAGAGCTTTACAATGTGCACTACATTCACCCATGCGATGGAAACCATGCAAGGCAACAACCAAGCCTGCTCATCGGGAGCAGTTTGGGGTTCAGTGTCTTGCTCAAGGACACTTCGACACTAAGTCGAAGGGAGCCGGGGATCGTTCCATGTAGGAGGAACCTTCTGTCTCCCTTAAGTTGCACAGTAAGCAACATGCGTTTTTCAGACAACTCTAAGCAATGCGATAAAATAAATACATGGGAAATCCCCCATTCAAGATATTTATTATATTAACTAATTTAGCTGGAGACCACCGGGAACCCCCTCGAGGACCCCTGGTGGGGTCTTTGAGACTCAATGACTCAATGGTCTTCACGTGCAGTTTCAAAACATGCCCACATGAGGGAGCTAAATCCCTGCCACAGCACAGGAACATGCCCACAGAGAACCAGTGGAGACAGTGGAAGTGTCGTGTTTACAGAAATAGGAAACGGATATAGCTCATTTGGAGGAAACCTTTGATGGATATGCTAAGAAATTAACATCAAAATGTAAGGAGAGGCAAATTAATGCAACCGACACGAAAACAACTGCATGAAAAACAAAAGGCCTCAGGGGGGAAATTATTAACATTTTGTTAATGAGAAAT
This sequence comes from Electrona antarctica, assembly GCF_951216825.1. NCBI lineage: Eukaryota > Metazoa > Chordata > Actinopteri > Myctophiformes > Myctophidae > Electrona > Electrona antarctica. The sequence continues at coordinate 25,257,243 of NC_136797.1, forward strand.
TCAAGGGTGTCTGCTGCCTTTCCTGCGTGTGCGACTGCACCGCGCGCGTGTGTGTGTGTGTGTGTGTGTGTGTGTGTGTGTTTGTGTGTGTGTGGGGGGGGGGGGGGGGGGCATGTGGCTAATATGCATGCACTATGTACTGCAACTGCCATGTATTGCGTGCTTGCGTAAAGGCGATTGTGTGTGTGTGTGTGTGTGTGTGTGTGCGTGCGTGCGTGTGTGTGTGCGTGGTTGCGTGTTAACCCATTTAGGACTGAGGTTGATTCTAAAAAAAAATCTTCTAAATCCTAAATTTCCGAAAAACCTATGTTTCTATGTCAGTGGTTCTCAAATGTCAAGGACCCCGAAAATTATATGTAATTGGGCACCGACCCGGACCTGAAAATATCTCCAGAGACCAGAGACCCCCCCAGAAGCAAAGATACGAGTTAAAAAACGTCCACTGTGACAGAAATTTTATTCAAAATAGCAGATCTACAAGCTCGTAGCTATGAGCTTGTAGATCTGCCATTTGTCAACAGCTAAAGCATAACACAATGCTTTAAAACACCCAAAGGGGTTCCTTCCCGTCCCGAATGCGTTAACAGAGCTGTCAGAAGAAGCAGGACTTTTCTTTCTCCGCGGTGCTTTACGGGGGCTGCTGGCGACAGACAGACAGACAGACAGACAGGGTGCACACAAACACATGCAGGCGCTGAATGAACTCATCACATTCACAACAGATTACAGGTTTCTGAGGGGAGAAACACACTCCAATCAGCTGTCAGAGAGAGCCATCAAAACACTGCCTCCGACAATGTGCTCCCTTATCATTTGCCGCTGTTCCGTGCGTGTGAGTGGGTAGTGTTCGATTGTGTGCGTGTGCGTGCGTGCGTGCGTGAGTGCGTGCGTGCGTGCGTGCGTGCGTGTGTGTAGTATGCGCTTATATGATTATGTTCCAAATATGTCTGTGCACTGCATTTGTATATCTTGTTTGTCGCATCGCGATACATTGTAGCAGTAATTTATACTCTTGCCATCCTGAAAGTATAGAAAAGACACGTGTGTGTGTGTGTGTGTGTGTGTGTGTGTGTGTGTGTGTGTGTGTGTGTGTGTGTGTGTGTGTGTGTGTGTCTCCTTTGTTAAGAGTCGAGTCCTATTCTGAAATATATAGCTATTAATATCGAAGCTTTCAGCTAAACTGTGACACACATTCATGTACACACATACTGCAAAGTGAAATGGAAACACATACACATTGCAATGCCTCAGAGTGCATGAGCACGCACGCACGCACGCACGCACGCACGCACGCACGCACGCACGCACGCACGCACACCCTACCAGCTGTCAAGCTATTCTGATTAGGTGCAGAAATGTGTAAATAGGACACTGTAATTATATAGATGTATAACAAACACGTTTCACTTCATAATTGGAGGTGAAAAATGTGTGGGTGTTTCTGTTCGCCGTGGCACTTTCATTTGGAGAAAAGTGTGGGGTATTTGTGTGTACAGTATGCCCTTATGATACACACCGGTTAATATATATATATATATATGATTATACAGTTGATGTGGGAAATCGGCCACCGGAACGGTAACGTTGCGTGCAGCGTTGAGCTTGTAGATCTGCAATTTATGTCGTGTGATGGTGACTGGCTTTATGTTTTCTAGGAAGGGAAGCCGGGCGGAGAGGGTGATATTTGTCACTGCAGGCACTCCGACTGGCTAGGGCGGCACCCGTCAGCGGGGAGTGTTGGGCGGGAGGAGTAGCATGGATGCTATGTGTCCTCCCGGTGGGGGCTCCTCACTGGCACGTGAGCCAGTAGGATAGGACAGTACGTCCTCCGGTGGGGGCTCCTCACTGGCCCGTGAGCCAGTGGGATACGACAGTAGGTCCTCCCGGTGGGGGCTCCTCACTGGCACGTGAGCCAGTGGGATACGACAGTACGTCCTCCCGGTGGGGGCTCCTCACTGGCATGTGAGCCAGTGGGATACGACAGTACGTCCTCCCGGTGGGGGCTCCTCACTGGCACGTGAGCCAGTGGGATACGACAGTACGTCCTCCCGGTGGGGGCTCCTCACTGGCACGTGAGCCAGTAGGATACGACAGTGCGTCCTCCCAGTGGGGGCTCCTCACTGGCACGTGAGCCAGTGGGATACGACAGTACGTCCTCCCGGTGGGGGCTCCTCACTGGCACGTGAGCCAGTAGGATATGACAGTACGTCCTCCCGGTGGGGGCTCCTCACTGGCACGTGAGCCAGTAGGATACGACAGTACGTCCTCCCGGTGGGGGCTCCTCACTGGCACGTGAGCCAGTAGGATATGACAGTACGTCCTCCCGGTGGGGGCTCCTCACTGGCACGTGGGCCAGTGAGGACACAGCAACCGCAGTGACAACACAACACACACACGTGTGTGGAGAGTCAATAACAAGACCTGAGGCTAAAAATGTCTTCAAAATGTTCAGTTTTCTGAAAAGCGTGTTGCTATATCAGTGGTGCTCAAATTCTAAACGATTTCATGTCAATGACCCCCCAAAATGATATGTATTTGGCTGCAGACCCCCATCTCAAAATATTTTGTATCTTTAAGGGGACCTTCCAGAAGCAAAGATTTAAGTTAAAAATGTTCACTTTATATCTTCAAATGTTTGAATCCCCCCCCCCCCCCCCCCCCACACACTGTTGAGCGTGTGCATGTGCACATCTTGTTACCGGGGCGGACCGGGGGATTTTCCAAATCACCCAAATCACTGAATGCTCCTTTAAGATGTGGCAAAGAACCATTTTGGCAGTGAAACTATCCTGTAATCCTCTTTTCCTGGCAGCCCATGCAGGGTGGGGCATGGAGGTGGCAGAGCATTTAGTTGTTTTGTTGAAAATAACACATTAATCTGCCCTCATCCATTAATGACCACCAGCTTTGATCCAACCTGACGTCACGGAAAGGATCAGATCAGCAGGCCGGGACAAGTGTCAACGATGCATTGATGGGAACCGTGTGTGTGTGTGTGTGTGCGTGTGCGTGTGCGTGTGCGTGTGCGTGTGTGTGTGTGTGTGTGTGTGTTGGCAAACCTTGAGCCTTAAAGAAAAGTGATGTGTTTTGTCTTGTCTTCATTCACGTGACTAATATAAAAGCACACGAGAGGATAGAACAAAAAAGAACAGATCCTCAGCTATTAATTTAGGGTCCGTTTACTAAGTACAGTATAGAGAGGGTTTAACCCATTTTGGGTGGGAACCCCTTTTGGTGTTAGCATTATGTTATGCTTTAGCTATTGAAAAATAGCAGATCTACAAGCTCATAGCGCGCCACCGAGTGGCGCGCTATGAGCTTGTAGGTCTGCTATTTTTTTTAATCGAAGAACGACTGACATAGAAACATAGCTTTTTCAGAAAACTGTCAGGATGTAGAAGACATTTTTAGAATCTGATCTCGGGTCAAAATGGGTTTAAGCGGTATTTTTCACAAAGAAATCTCAGAAAATAACAGAGATTCTAGAATGTTTATTTCCACCACTATTGATAGATTGTTAGACCCTATGCCTGTGACCTTTTGAACCCATTTAGACCTGAGGACCATTCTACAAATGTCTTCTAAATCCTGACAGTTTTCTGAAAACCCTATGTTTCTATGTCAGTGGTTCTAAAACTATTTCATGTGAAGGACCCCCAGAATTATATGAATTTGGCCACCGACCCCCATCTGACAATATTGTGACCAGATTTGACTGAGAGCCTGCCATCGCGCAAATTTCAGCTTTTCACCAGAGGATAATTTTTTTTAATTTATTTATTTTTCAAAAATGAGTTAATAGCACAGGCAGACTCTTCACATACTAGAGCATGTCTGAAATAAGTGTCTGAGCTGAAATCGACATGTACATATGAAATAAATGCTTAAACATGTAGCTAGGTGTAATGTTAGAGTCCACAGAAGCGAATCTTTCAAGCCTGTTTTCAAAACTCGCTGTTTTCTGCAAGACATTACTCTATAAGCCATATCTCCAAAACTGGTGGGTCAAACTGAACAAACAATATGTCAATTTGAAGCTATGATTCCCTGCTTTCACATGACATGAAAAAACGAAAATTCAAAAAAATCCAATGGCAGTCCCTCAGTCAAATGTAGTCACATATGTAGTTCCAGGGACCCCCCAGAAGCAAAGATTTGAGTTAAAAGCACCACATTTTCACGATTTTTCAAAAATAGCAGACCTACAAGTTCATAGCGCGCCACTCGGTGCCGCGCTATGAGCTTGTAGATCTGCTATTTTTCAACAGCTAAAGCATAACATGATGCTTAAAACACCAAAAGGCCAGGTGTAGCTAATCAGCGCTGAGGTGTGAAGCTGCGCTTAATGGTACACCTCAGTAATGGCTGCACGTAGGGCACCCCTCCGTGGATTTATCTCTATAGAGCGTCGCAGTCCCGCCCCCCTCGAGAGAGAACCGGAAAATAAATCCCCGTTCATTTTCCTCATAGACTTTTCAGAAAGTATTTATTTAAAGACGTTTTAAAATCTTTTGAAATGGCACGGGCCGGCCTAGCGGTCCGGTCACCTATAGGCTCCTAATGCAGCGCATTGCGGTTCGAGTCCCGTTCTTGACAAACTTTGCTGTATGTCACTCTTGTCTCGTTTCCTGTCTGTCTCCCCCCCCTCTCTCTCTCTCATTAGCAGGCAACAGTGCAGCACTATCTCTCTCTCTCTGTTTCTGGCACAACAGCGCCCCTACTGGTACTCATCACACATGAGTCACACACAAACATAGTCACATAGGTTAACAACACGGACATTGCTGTTCCTCTGAGTGGTTGCACCACTCAAAAAGAAAACGGTATAATATATCGTTTCTGGTTCTTCTTGATTTTAAGTACAGCATTCTACAAAAACCATGCAATCCTCATACATCCCCTCAAGCGCTGCATTGGCCTCTCAGAATGTGTTCTAAATAGATTCTGAACATTTCCGAAGAAAAGGATTCATTAGTCATAACTTTGTCACGAGAAATGTGACATACGTGTTGCACGAGCGAGCTAACGTGGGCCTCAGTGGAACCACTAGTAGCGCTAGAAGCATACCTTCTTTATGTAAGTGTAAGTGTAAGGTCCGGCCAAATTCCCATTCACTTGAATGAAATGTTAATGATTCCGCAACCAGCTGGAGTAGGCCATTAATGAACTGCAGTGTTTTAATCACTTCCTCATTGGCCTCATACTGGGGTGCATACTTAGTTTAGACTAGTCATTGGTTAGACATGGGTTAAGGTTAGGTTTAGGTGTGCTGCCCTGTGGGAGGTTAGGTTTAGGGTGAGGGTTTGAGATAGGTTGTAGTTGTAGGACTAATGACTGGTCTAACCAATGACTAGTCTAAACCAAGTACTGTCTAAACTAAGTACTGCACCCGACTTCATATCCAGAACCAGATGCTTGCCGCCTGGCCATGGGTGCGAAAAGAAGGCATTTCGCACCCATGTGGTGTGCAGTATGCACGATAACCATTTTGGTCACCCCACAATATTGTACATGTATCTGTTGGACCAATCAATGTGGATGTATCTGTTGGACCAATCAATGTGGATGCCTAACGCCACTGCAGCTCCACTGCAGCTTCACTGCAGCCATCGATCAGCGCCACGTTATCGGAATGTTCCCTTTTTAATCGATTAACCAATGCCAGACGGATGCGTTTGGACGGCGTCACCCATTCGCCCCGGTCCTTGTTTTGACGTCACCCACGCTCTGTGTGTGTATATCCCTCTTAATCTCACTTTCCCTTTCTTTCTGACACGCACGCACACACGCACGCACGCATGCACACACACACACGCACGCGCGCACACAATTAAGACTTTTACTGTGTAAGGATAAAGGCCTAAAATAACAACAAACAGACAGGCAGAGACAGGATGAATCATGTGAGGTTGATCCTTGGAACTGAACATGCTGATGTTTGGAGATACAGTACAACGTGTACCTGTTCCACAAAGTTGCTGTGACCAAACCCCACACCACACAACACCACACCACAACACAGTACACACCACCACAGCACAGTCACACAACACAACACAACACAACACAACACAACACAACACAACAACACCAACACAACACACCACCACAACACCACACAACACAACACAACACAACACAACACAACACAACACAACACAACACAACACAACACAACACAACACAACACAACACCAACACAACACACCACCACAACACAGTCACACAACACAATACACCACCACAGCACAGTCACACAACACAACACAACACAACACCACCACAACACAGCACAGTAAAGCAGACCACAACTGCACCACCAAAAACGACATCTAATCGTGTGACCAGACCTCACCTCACACACCACAACATGTGGTTCTCAAACGTTTTAATTTCACAGATCCCCCCCATAACTTTACAGACCCCCCCCCCCCCCCCCACCCCTCTCTCTCTCTTCTATTCAAATGTATTCCGAGTATAAATAAAGGTGAGAAAGAAAGAAAGAAAATGGCTGTTAATTGGCATGAGAAACATGCGTTTACATTGCCAAAACATGACAACATTACATCGTGAAATAAAACAATCAAAACTAAGCCATGTATAGGAATAAAGAAAGAAATGTGTAAACAGAGCTGTCACACTGTCACAATTTCACTGCAAAATTACATATATAATATGAAAACTCTTTAAATACAAACTTACAAAACCTGTGTGTGTAACTGTGTGTGTGTGTGTGTGTGTGTGTGTGTGTGTGTGTGTGTGTGTGTGTGTGTGTGTGTGTGTGTGTGTGTGTGTGTGTGTGTGTGTGTGTGTGTGTGTGTGAGCATACCTGAGAATACCTGAGCACCGTGACCGACCCAAAACAAAGAAAAATCCTAACTAGGTACAGACTCAGTGAGCACAGTCTTGCGATCGAGAAAGGCCGTCATAGGCAGACCTGTATCCCGAGAGAAGACAGACTATGCACCCACTGCACACAAAATGAAGTGGAAACCGAGCTACACTTCCTAACCATCTGTCCATTGTACCAAGACATCAGAGACACATACTTCCCACAGATTACAACCACACACGGAGATTTTGAAAACATGACCAATGACAAAAAACTCCCATATCTGCTGGGCGAAGTACAACAATGTGCAAACACAGCAGCAAGATTTGTGAGTTGCTGTGATAGGAGAAGGATATCAAACGGAACACAACCACCCTAAAGACAAATCATTGTGTATATTCCTGCACTATACCTGCATCCAGTGATCTTGGTACAATATAGAAATTGATCTATTGAAGATTCTGACGTTCAAATGTACATATTTTTTGTTTTGATTGTATTGATGTATTGTTGTATTGTGCTTTCTGCTTTGGCAATGTAAACGTATGTTTTCTCATGCCAATAAAGCCCTTTGAATTTAAATTGAATTGAATTGTGTGTGTGCGTGCGTGCGTGCGGCGTTCTCTCTTACTGTGTGTGTATGTTGGTGAGTTCCTGCTCCGTTTGACTGTGTAGCTGCTGGAGGTGAAAGGTCAGCTCCTGGCACTGTAGAGTGTAGCTCCAAACACCTCCTCTGTCTGAGACCTCCTCCAACAACACACCCTGAGGAGAGGAGAGGAGAGGAGAGGAGAGGAGAGGAGAGGAGAGGAGAGACAGTGTTCACTTCAAGCCTTTCTCATACTTTTTGCAAAAATTGCAGATTTTGCATCTGCTATTTTTGTACATCTGAGATGTACAAGTTTCAATGGGTTACAAACACCAACATAAACAAGAAATGTACTGTACTGTACTGTACTGTACTGTACTGTACTGTACTGTACTGTACTGTACTGTACTGTACTGTACTGTACTGTACATATTGTGTTTGACGGGCGGGTCTGGCACATTGTAGTTTCTTGAGCAGTAAACAATATACTGTAGAATTGTAGATTCATAATTTGACATGGTGACGGTGCAAAATGGACCCTTAGGTACATTTTAAACACTTTTTGTAGACATTCAGGATTGTTGTTTTACTTTGACAAAATGTACAAATGTGTTTTCAGGCCAGGCCCATATGACTTGATCTGATATCATTAATTAATTATAATTAATTAAATTTAACACTCTGGATTTTGTTGTGTGTTCATAAAAATAATTATCCAGCATCCATCTGCCAAACGCAACCTTCAATTAAATAACGAGGGGTGTGCGGTCATGACAGGTTTTTGTCTGTTTTTGTTTGATGCAGGCAGGTTGAGGTGTTACACTCACTAATGGCTGGTGTCAGAATCTGTCGATTCACTGTAAACGTGTTAATTTAACTCTTGAGTTATTTTTAGTGTACTGACCCCACATGATTCATATTTTATACAGTGCACACACGGGCCCCAAAATGTTTAAAAAATGTGCGTTGTAAGGCAGTGGTGGACAAAGTATATACTCAAGTAAATACTCAAGTATTCAGAAGTAAAATATTACAAAGTACATCTTAAGAAATTGGCAGAAATTGTGAAAATAGCATATCTACAAGCTACACACAACAAAAAGAAATGCTCCATAAATGTACAGTAACTCAGGTAAAAGTACTTGATTTACTGTCCACCGCACTGGTTGTGAGCTTATAGACTGATAGCTGATCCCAAAGGCATCCTCCCGACATCCCAAAGGCCCACCTGTAGGCCTGGTCTCACTCTCAAGGCCCACCTGTAGGCCTGGTCTCACTCTCAAGGCCCACCTGTAGGCAGGGCTCGACGCTTAGCATTTTTCCAAGTAGCACGTGTGCGACTAAGTTGAAAAATCTAGTAGCACACAAATTATTTTAGGAGCATGATGAAAAGTTATCAAATAATGTGTTTGAGGGCCCTCCTATATACAGCTTTAGTCCCCACACGTCTCAATATTTGCCATTGACAATGAACAGAGAAATTAGGTCAAAATTCCGCTAAATATGACGTTAATTTTTTTTTTTTTTAATACTTTACTTGTAAAAATACATGGCAACCCGCAACCCGCACCCCACGGTCATTTTCCGCTAACCTGAGCAGGGCTCCCTAGCCTGCTGGAGGGGCTCACATCATCCCATGCACCCTCGAGAGGGAAAAAAAGGAAAATAAATGCAGCCTTGAGCCACCAATGTGGTCTTGTGGAGCTTGATCACCTCCTCCTCCTCCTTTCCCCAAATTGCCAATCCCAATAAATCCAAAAGTAGCCTAGTGTGAATACTTCCACAGCCTAATTACTAAAGGATAAACTATCAGTCTTCTCCAAAATCTGTCAATCTTTGTCAACTCAGCACGTGTTGACAACGCATTGTAAACAGAAACAGAAATGAAATGAAATGAAATGATTACTATATTTACCCAGGGTATCTGGGCTAAGCTCAAGAACTTGTTTCCAGCCAGGCCCTGCTCATAGAACACATTTCATCGTAGTGGTTCAATGCCTTGTTCAAGGGCACTTCAGCGGTGGTAATTTTAACGTGTCGGACAGCTGATTCGAACTGGCGACCTTCCGGTATCAAGACCGCTCCGCTATCCGTTCGGCCACCGCTGCCGCTGCCGTGTGTGTCACACCAAAAGTGGTGACCTATAGAATCCTGTACATAGAAGCATCACGCAATCGTCACCCCTACACAGCTGTCATTAATGAATGATCTTGACTTGATTGCCTATGCGTTCAAGTTATATAGGGTGAAAACCGTGAAATGCACAGGCTGGCTGCCACTGCAGGCAACATGCACATTTCCAAGAAAGTTTCAGGGCACACTACTTTGTCTAACAATGTGGATTATAGTTTGCTCACTTTTCTGCTGGTCAATTTGAGAAAAAGGGTAAGGACTGGAAAGATCTCTCTTTCTCTATCTCTCTCTGTCTCCCTCCCTCGCTGGGGTGAAGACGTGTGTGCTCTCTCGCTCTCTCTCTCTCTCTCGCTCTCTTCTCTCTCCTCCCTCTCCGGGGTGTGGGGGGGGGGGGGGGGGGATTAGTTGCGCTGCCTTCGACAGTGCTATACTTCTCCAGCAGCGGTGCAGAACCGAGAGAGTGACACATTCTTTTGGATGTAAACTGCGCAACTTTTAGCTTTAAAGATCGGATTCTGTAGTCGCACCGGTGCTACAAAGTGAATTTTACAACTCGCACGGTGATATTTTAAGTCGCAAATGCGAGTACCTAGTCGCACTGTCGAGCCCTGCCTGTAGGCCTGGTCTCACTCTCAAGGCCCACCTGTAGGCCTGGTCTCACTCTCAAGGCCCACCTGTAGGCCTGGTCTCACTCTCAAGGCCCACCTGTAGGCCTGGTCTCACTCTCAAGGCCCACCTGTAGGCCTGGTCTCACTCTCAAAGCCCACCTGAGGCCTGGTCTCACTCTCAAGGCCCACCTGTAGGCCTGGTCTCACTCTCAAGGCCCACCTACCTATAGGCCTGGTCTCACTCTCAAGGCCCACCTACCTATAGGCCTGGTCTCACTCTCAAGGCCCACCTACCTATAGGCCTGGTCTCACTCTCAAGGCCCACCTGTAGGCCTGGTCTCACTCTCAAGGCCCACCTACCTGTAGGCCTGGTCTCACTCTCAAGGCCCACCTACCTATAGGCCTGGTCTCACTCTCAAGGCCCACCTACCTATAGACAAATTCACAGAGGGGTGCCCTGGGCGCGGCCATTACTGAGGTGTAATCCATGGAGCAGGTGCTCCGTAGGCCATGTGTAGCTAATCAGTGCTGCTGCGCTTAACCCATTTTGGGGGGGAACCGGGAACCCCTTTTAGCATTATGTTATGCTTTAGCTATTGAAAAATAGCGGATCTACAAGCTCATAGCGCGCCACCGAGTGGAGCACTACGAGCTTGTGGGTCTGCTATTTTTGAAAAATCGAACAATGACTGACATAGAAACATAGCTTTTTCAGAAAACTGTCAGGATGTAGAAGACATTTTTTGAATCTGATCTCAGGTCAAAATGGGTTAATGGTACACCTCAGTAATGGCCGCACCCAGGCAAGCCTCTGTGAATGTGTCTATAGGCCTGGTCTCACTCTCAAGGCCCACCTGTCACCTGTGTGCCTCGGGCCACTGTTTCATTAAACTGAATGAGGGACCGACTGAATAGGACACAGGTACAGTAGAGAAGGAAAGATGAAGAACTACAGACAGACAAGTGAAGACAGATATGGAATTAAAAGGAAATGACAGCATGTCTGGGTATTTGCCCTGACTTGGTTGGATGAAGAGAACTAATCCTTTCCACACCGAGTGACTCATAGGCTCGACTAAATCACATTCATCGTTGCTCTCGATAGCAGAGGTTCTCAAACATTTTCCTGTCAAGGACCTCCCAGATTTACAGTGTTTAGATGTTCTGCCATGGACACACCCCGTGAGAGAACATTTTAAGATGTTTCCGATAGCCGATACTTTGAGTGTTTAAACTGATCCTCAATTTGCCCTCTGTCTGTCTGTCTGTCTGTCTGTCTGTCTGTCTGTCTGTCTGTCTGCCTGCCTGCCCGCCCGCCCTACACTGTCTCTCTGAATTTATACTATACTCTCTCTCTCCGACACAGTCGCCTTCTCAGCTTTCCTCCTGTCTGTCTCTCCAATGCTGCAATGCTAAATGTACACAGAGGACTTTGCTGTGTGAAGGTGGGCATGGTGAATAATAGCTGCTGTCGACTAATCCACACGTGAACCCACATGAACAGACACATCAACAGACCTGCAGCCTCCAACTGAACTCTGCTTTCTCCGCTCCATTTCAGTTCAAAGCTAGCTGATGAGTGTTTTCTAATGGGGCACGGTGGCACGGTCGGTAGTGCTGTCGCCTCACAGCTAGAAGGTCCTGGGTTCGATTCCCGCTGGGGACGCTGTGAGTGCTGGGGGCGTGTTCCCCCAGCACTGCCCCAACATGCAGTAATCCTGGTCTCTAAACTACCTCCCCCTGGCCAGCCGGGGCACCTGATGGAGGGGAAAGGAACTGGTCGGAATAACGTGTTCCTTCCAATGCGCTACGTCCAGCCGGGGAAACTCTCCCCTGTCAGGTGTAAAGGAGCATAGAAGGAAGCATGAGGTCAGTCCGCTGCCCCCCCAGGTTGGCAGAGGAAGTGTAGCGTCCAGGATTACATTAGATAATTGACACTGGGTGAAAAAATGGGTTGCAAAAATTGTGGGATAAAAATTAAAAACAAGTGTATTTTCTAATAGAGGTGTCATGCTCTGTGTCTGTCTGTCTGTCTCAGGTACAGTACCTGCCAGTCTTCAGTGGCGGAGTTTTGCAGGACGTGAACTTTGTCCTCTAGCAGCTGCCGTAGTTTGTCCAGCAGAGGAGGAAACACCTCTTTGTCTGTGCTAATCCTCAGCGTCTGGAAGGAGAAGGAGAGACAATTCAACTGATTGGACTCTTGAGGTGATGGCGTGGTTGGATCTCACAGGATCTACAATGTGGATCTCTGACTTGGCTTCAATGTACAGCACAGATATGTGACATTCCAAAGTTTCAGAGAACCTAGTGAATTAGTGAATTGTCCAAGCATTGTCACGGACAAAGGAGGGGGCTTGCCAAGTGTGGAATGGTGCCAGGTGCGAATTGGCCTCTTTTCTCTATACTAGTAGGCAAATCAGGCACAACAAAGAGGGGGGGGGGGGGGGGGAGGCCTTTCATGAAAAGATCAGGGAAAGTGAAGAGAAGTGTGAAGAAGGTGGTCAGACGTAAGTAATGTCTGTATATCTCAGACTTATGTGACCAGACATAATCCTGCATGAGGTTGAGGATCCAGAGAAGAAGTCTATCAGTTACTGACTCTATACTTGATAAAAGATGAGAATGAGAGACCAACCTGGTAGAGGAAATACATCATTAATGTATAAAAGCTTAATCAAAGATCACATGTATCAGGTCTTGATGCTATAAGGTGCAGCTTCAGTGTCAATATCTCGTCGTTACAAAGACCAACTTTTTTTTTTTACTGTGACGCATTTTAGAATTAAACTAAATCTCACCGTCCCAACTTTTGAGCGGGAACCCCTTTTGGTGGTTACATACATTATGTTATAATTTAGCTATTGAAAAATAGCAGATCTACATAGCAGATCTACATAGCGCGCCACCGAGTGGCGCGCTATGAGCTTGTAGGTCTGCTATTTTTGAAAAATCGTTAAAATGTGCCTCAAATCTTTCAGAAAATTGTCATGATTTAGAAAACTTTTTTTTTTTTTTTCCCGACGTCAGGCCTGAATGGGTTAAGCCATTTAGACGTGTGGTCGATTCTGCAAAATGTCTTCTAACTCCCCAGAACGGACCCCCAGAATGATATGCGTGCGGCCCGGCGACCCCCATCTCAAAATATGTTGTTCCAGGGACGCCCCCCAGAAGCAAAGATATGAGTTAAAAACGTTTGCTCTGAAAGAATATATATATTCAAAGATTTGTGCGGGGTGCATACTTAGTTTAGACTAGTCATTGGTTAGACATGGGTTAAGAGGTTAGGTTTAGGTGTGCTGCCCCGTGGGAGGTTAGGTTTAGGGTGAGGGTTTGAGATAGGTTGTAGTTGTAGGACTAATGACTGGTCTAACCAATGACTAGTCTAAACCAAAAACTGTCTAAACTAAGTACTGCACCCGATTTGTGCCACATTTTCACGATTTTTCAAAAATAGCAGATCTACAAGCTCCGAGCTACGAGCGTGTAGACTGTAGATATGCTATTCTTCAATAGCTAAAGTATAACAACATGAATTTTAGCTCACCAGCATTTAGACAGTTGCAAATATTAAACGTAGCTCACGTTACCAACACTATTAACCACTGAGCGTATAATCTGCTGTCAGTATAACTTGCTAATTGATAAATCTAGGTATGAAGTGCTGTGTTGTGATACTCACTGCAGGCCTCAGAAAGGACAGAGAACCATTCATGATGAGAGAAGGACTGAAACTAAGCCAGATGAGACCCCAGGGGGAGTCTCTCAGTGTGTGTGTGTGTGTGTGTGTGTGTGTGTGTGTGTGTGTGTGTGTGTGTGTGTGTGTGTGTGGAAGGGAAGGGGGGGGGGGGGGTCTGCGCTTTTGTGTACATGGTGATGACCCTAGCTACAACCTTTCCACTAACCACAAAGAAAGAGAGACAGAGATTTCTTCTCTGTCTCTCTCTCTGTGTGTGCGCGCGTGCGTGCGTGCGTGCGTGCGTGCGTGCGTGCGTGCGTGCGTGCGTGCGTGCGTGCGTGCATGAGACAGAGAGACAGAGAGACAGAGAGAGGGGGTGATAGTTAATATCCTGCCATGGTTTGTCTGCCTGATTGATCAGTTTACTTAGGAGTGTGTGTGTGTGTGTGTGTGTGTGTGTGTGTGTGTGTGTGTGTGTGTGTGTGTGTGTGTGTGTGTGTGTGTGTGTGTGTGTGTGTGTGTGTGTGTGTGTGTGTGTGTGTGTACGCGCAAGCGAGCGAGAGAGAGAAATAGGGGGGGAGTGAACTAAACTAAAACATGTATTTAAACCTGCAGTCTGTAAGTTTTATACCCTACGTGCGAGACCCCACATGGTTAGGATAGGGCTAGTCTCTGTTGACTCCCTTCCGTCAACTTCAGATTCAAAGGGAAAGAGGGCGCTGTTTTTCCTTTGTTTTGCCGATGGGTACCCAGATTGGGATAGGGCACATATTGCACTCGTGAGCTCCAGGCAGTACTACTTGTCAACCAGTAGGCGTCCTACCTGACTCCAGGGTCTAAGGGCTCCATTTTTGTCACCGCTAAACCCCTTTTCCCTAAACTTCTTTGCCTTTTTTACTATTTTGCAAAACATTTTTGAATAGTTAAAATGGCCAGTCAACAAGCTAACAACGTGTCAATGTAGATTAAGTAGTTAAATAGTTGAACTATTCAAAAAAAAAAATCAAAATAGTAAAAAAAAAAGGCAAAGAAGTTTAGGGATAAGGGCTTTAGCGGTGACGAAAATGGAGCCCTAAATGTCTCAGTGAAAGAGTAGAGAGACCACCAACCACTGCACATTATTTACATCAGTCGTTCTCAAACTGTTTCATATCAAGGACCCCCAAATTGACACTCATTAGCCTGCGGACCCCCATTGGAAAATGTACGCCAAGGACCCCCATAAGAGAAGATTTTTACGGCTCTCTCATTTCAAGGACCCCACTAGGTTTGACCTGAATTAGGCTACGGTCCTCCATTTAATGGCATTTTTTTATCTCTGGGACCCCAATGTATATTGTAAAATCAAAGTTAATTTAACTCTGAGAGTGTACAAATGGAACCAATGGTCCATTTGGTTCCATTTCTTACAGACCCATAAGGGTCCATATTTGGTATTTTGGTTCCTAATTATCATTTAGCTGGGGACCCCGTGGAACTCTCTCAAGGACCCCTAGGGATCCCCGGACCCCACTTTGGGAACCACTGATTTACATACTCGACCATACTGTACATATTGGTTAATGTTTCATTATCATTTTCGTTATCAGGCTTGAATTATTGCTTTGCGAATTGGACTACGGTCTATATGTTGTCATTGTCTCTCGGGAAGCACTTTGGGTCAACTATGCTGTTGATCTTAAAACGTGCCATATCAATAAAGTGACTTGACCCTTTAACACTTTATTGCCTTTTTGAATTTTACACATTCTCATTTGAGCTTTTACAAGCAATGTTTTAACCCATTTTAGGCGGGAACCCCTTTTGGTGTTAGCATCGTGTTATGCGTTAGCTATTGAAAAATAGCAGATCTACAAGCTCATAGCGCGCCACCGAGTGGCGCGCTACGAGCTTGTAGGTCTGCTATTTTTTTTGAAAAATCGAAGAACGGCTGACATAGAAACATAGCTTTTTCTGAAAACTGCCAGGATGTAGAAGACATTTTTTTAATCTGATCTCAGGTCAGAATGTTTTAAACGATGCAGTAAAGTGCTCGGTGTAAGACAAACTGTGCATCCACTTTGTACACCCTGAGTGTACAAATGCCCCCCGTGAGGGTCCATTTGGTTCCATTTGAACACTCTCAGAGTAAATTTCTCGCTGATGATTTGAAAGTGTATCCGGGGGCAGCCCCCGGGGCCTGTGCAGGGTGTCCCCACCCAGCCCAGGGTGTCCCCACCCAGCCCAGGGTGTCCCCACCCAGCCCAGGGTGTCCCCACCCAGCCCAGGGTGTCCCCACCCAGCCCAGGGTGTCCCCACCCAGCCCAGGGTGTCCCCACCCAGCCCAGGGTGTCCCCACCCAGCCCAGGGTGTCCCCACCCAGCCCAGGGTGTCCCCACCCAGCCCAGGGTGTCCCCACCCAGCCCAGGGTGTGTTTGGGTGGATTCGAGACGTCAGTCTTGGTTCAAGGTTTGATGACTGTGGCTCGAGGCCAAGTGTGACACACCTTGATAAGCAGCCAGGTATGAGGGTGGAGATTCTCTCTCTCTCTCTCTCTCTCTCTCTCTCTCTCTCTCTCTCTCTCTCTCTCTCTCTCTCTCTCTCTCTCTCTCTCTCTCTCTCTCTCTCTCTCTCTCTCTCTCTCTCTCTCTCTCTCTCTCTCTCTCTCTCTCTCTCTCTCTCTCTCTCTCTCTCTCTCTCTGATCAATTCAAAAGGCTTTAAAACTGTTACAGTTTTGTCAAAGCACCGTTAACGTTGACAAGGTAGTAAGACACGTTTTTGCGATAAAAGATACAGATAAGACAATACAGAAAGACACACGCACACACAGAAATATTGCTCGCACACGCACGCACGCACGCACGCACGCACGCACGCACGCACGCACGCACGCACGCACGCACGCACGCACGCACGCACGCACGCGTACACACGCACGCACACACACACACAAACAAGTGTCAAATGTATTCACTTGGTTCGCTCTCTTCACGTTGAGTTTCACGTCTCTCTTGTTCTCTTGTACGGCACATGTCGTCCTCGGTTACACAACGGAACAAGAGGGAAAGAAGAAGTGAAAGAGAAGAACACAATCTTCCAGATGTATAGGATGATGATCCTCCAACATGAGATGAACATCATCTTTTTTTTTTTTTAATAATAATTTTTATCCCACGATTTTGTAACCCATTTTTCACCCCTGTGTCAATTATCTAATGTGAACCTGGGCTCTACACACCCTCCGCCAACCTGGGGAGAGCAACGGACTTGAACTCATGCTTCCTTCATGCATGAGTGTCCAAGTCGCTCCTTTACACCTGACAGGGGGGAGTTTCCCTGGTTGGACGTAGCGCGTGGAAGGAACACGTTATTCCAACCAGTTCCTTCCCCTCCATCAGGCGCCCCGGCTGGCCTGGGGGAGGCAGTTTAGAGACCAGGATTACTGCTTGTTTTTTGTGAGGGTACCTACCCTAGGGGACACGGGGAGAACATGCAAACTCCACACAGAAAGGCCCTTTCGCCAACCCCGCCTGAACATCATCTTGCACATGTGGAGGTGCAGCAATCCAGTCAAAGCTCTAACAACAGGACACCGTTTGCCCTGCACTCTTTCGCCAGATTTATACTTTGTCGCAACACCTGTGTCGAACGCTAAAACATGTTGCTCTCAGGAATGTTTTTGAAAACATCCGAAGCGAGATATAGACAATGCAAAACCGCCCTCAAGACCCACCTCTTCAATATTGCCTTCCCTAGCTAACCCTTCTCACCGTCTTTCTTTTTAATGTTTTTAGCTTTTAATGTTTTTCCTTTTTCTAATAGTTTATTTTGTTGCTACGTCTGTAAAGCCCCCCCCCATGTAAAGCGTCTTTGGGTACTCAGAAAAGCGCTATATAAGTTTGAGATATTATTATTATTATTATAATGCAGGAACCGAATATTGATTGTATTTCATCAACACTTCCACGTTGTTTTCCGAGGTGACACGCTGCACTGTATTTCATTACCGTATTGCAATAACATCCTTCGTTTTGGTGTGAATACTTGGTCAATGTATTCATTTGGGTCAATGTATTACATTCTTTATTAAATAGCCATGCAATAAGCGGGATCATCAACGGGGAGCAGGTCATTATTGAGAATGTAATGAAGAAGAAGAAGAAGAAGAAGAAGACCACTGTGGGTCTAATCACCCTGTCGGAGTGTATTTCTCCCTAGCTTAAGTCAACTGTCTCCTCATTTTCACATCGACAGATGGACTGCCTTCTCAGATGTGATGTCTATTTCTCACCTAACCCACGGCTCTGTCAACTTGCCACACAGCAAGTTCCTTAGTGATGATTTCACTACTTGGGAAAAAAAATATAAATAACGAATTTACATTTACAATATTGTTTGTGATAATCAGAGTTGATCTTGAATTAACAGTTTCAGCTTCGCCCAGCAGATTGCTGCTGAGATGGTCATGATGATAAGCGCTCGGGTGGTAACAGTTAAGTGTCTAAGGCATGAAAGGAAGCAGTGCAGTCTACCGGGAGCAGTATATGGTCTATGTACTAACTGTATATGCCTCAGGCTAGATCCTTGGTTCTCTGTGTTATGTCAAATATGTGTATGTGTGTTGCCGCAAGACAAATGTCAGCGCGAGCCAAAAATAAAGTAGCACTATAATATCATGTATCATATACCTGTATCCTAGATATTTATCTCAGCCGTGCAGGCCGAAGGCGGAGCCAGAGCTAATGTTTTTGCCCCAGTCAGTGTCTGTCTGTCTGTCTGTCTGTCTGTCTGTCTGTCTGTCTGTCTGTCTGAACCTGGCCCATGGAGCCAGATATTTACATTATACACATAACTCCAGTCTGGAGTACAGTACGTGGAACTCCGTACTTGAGCAAAGACGGACGGCGTGCCCATGATGAAATATGATTGGCACCGATCGCTCCAGTGGTTTGCGATATTATTTGCAAGCAGACAGCAATCAGACAGACAGACAGACAGACAGACAGACAGACAGACAGACAGACAGACAGACAGACAGACAGACGGACGTGGTACGGTCGCCCATAAACCATCTCGCCCCTCCATCTTTTCCGCCGACCTCACACAGACTGCTCGGTGCCGCGGCTCTGGTATTCTTTATTTTGTTTTACTGAGAATAAGGTTAGAAATAAGTTTAGGGTTAGGCCTATATAGTTTTACTGGGGTTAAGTTTAGGTATAGGGTTAGGTTTAGGCATAGTGGTTATAGGAATAAGGTTAGGTTTAACCGTTTAAGCATACATTTACTTAGGTTACTTTAGGAATACCAGGCCGAACAGTTCCGTGGGCTGTACGCCCCGGGGCGAGTTGGTAAAGGGGCGACTCGTCTGGTATTCGTACTATAGAGCCACCCCAGAGTCCATGAAAACGAGTCAAACGACCCATCTTTATTTCCCATTTCACCGCAAACTGGTATTGTAGCATACAGTATTATAGTTGCATAACAAATTAGTTTAGTCCTTTTAAAACGTTTAACCTTTTATTCTGCTTATCTGCAGCCTGATGCAAGTGCAGACTTTTGATACAAATTTAAAGTATGAATTGAAGCAACTACTGGTTTATATATTGTTGAGTTATTTTGGGTTATTTCTTCCTCAGCATGTCATGCTGTGGGATGTCTAAGATTACATGTTATTCAGGTCCAGTTGTAGGTCTCTTGTTTGTTTGTTTGTTTGTATATGTTCCCGTCTGTTGATATATGCTAATGTGACAGCCATATGCATCTCTGAGATAATCAAATCATTATGTGACAATACAGGACTTGTGAATAGCCCATTTTGGGCGGGAACCCCTGTTGGTGTTTTAAGCATTATGTTATACTTTAGCTATTGAAAAATAGCAGATCTACAAGCTCATAGCGCGCCACCGAGTGGCGCGCTACGAGCTTGTAGGTCTGCTATTTTTGAAAAATCCTGAAAATGTAGTAGTTTTTAACTCAAATCTTTGCTTCTGAGGGGTTCCTGGAACAACATATTTTCAGATGGGGGTCGGTGGCCGATTACATATAATTGTTGGGGGTCCTTGACATAAAATATTGAGCACCACTGATACAGAAAGTCATGATTTAGCAGATATTTTTTTAAATTTCGATGACAGGCCTAAATGGGTTAGCTTGCTTATTGTAAGTCTATATACAGTACACTACTATTCTATTGTGACCACACTTACAGCACCGCTCAATTGTGATTTGTTTTAACAGTTGTTGTTTTTACTTGTGGTTCTGTGGTTCTGTCTTGTGGCTAAATGGAGAAATACTTGCAAGTAGGAGAAATAATTGTACTGTAGGTTTGGGGTGTTACTGTTTTGTAGACATGCAATGTTGACAATGACAAAAACCAAAAGATGAATGTCTTCCTTTGCTTTACCTGCATGCAGGCTACTGTAGTGGCAGGATATACACTGCTTCACATGTACACACACACACGCATGCACGCAGCGGCACGCACACACTATGCATAGTACGCAATAGGTCTACAATCCTACATACATACACTGCATAAAAGGTAACAGGTCAGGTCGCCCCAATTCCATCTCGCCCCAGCTTTTTTCCGCCGACCTCACGCCGACAGCTCGGTGCGGCGGTTCTTGTATTCTTTATTTTGTTTTACTGAGAATAAGGTTAGAAATAAGTTTAGGGTTAGGCATAGTTTTACTGGGGTTAAGTTTAGGAATAGGGTTAGGTTTAGGCATCGTTTTACTGAGGTTTACTTAGATTACTTTAGGAATACCAGGCCGTGCTGTTCCGCCGGCTGTACGCCCGTGGCGAGTTGGTAAAGGGGCGAGCAGTCTCGTATTCGCATAAAATACCCCATGCGGAAAGCAGAACGACAGATGCAGACTCTTTCAGTCTCATTAAATGAGTCAAATGTTGTGGCAACATCAACAGAATGTGAACATCAACAACATCTTCTCTACCCAACACTGCATCATACCACCTCTACTCGCTGGACAACCAGCATGGCTGGCCATAGTCTTGGAGGAGGGCCATTTCTCCCAGATGCTAAATTGGAGCCTGGAGGTGCTACATATTAATGCAAAACAACACTCATTTAAAAACAACCTGAGCGCACAGGACGGAGTTCTCCGCCCTATCAATTAGTAACGCCCAGCGCTCAAGACGGAGAATCCCTTTCTCTGTATCTTAGTTATGTACTCAACCTATTGGTGTTATACCTGTATATATGTTGTGTGTATCTTAGTTATGTACTCAACTTATTGGTTTTATACCTGTATATAATTTATGTTGTTTGTATGTCTGGCCTCGTGGGGAAAGATGGTGGGTGGGTGGGGAGGATTGGGAAAGGAGTTGTGGGAGAAAATTTTAAAACAAAGAGTTGTATTTTCTTTCTGTGAAACTTGTATATGATGTCATACTCTTTGAATAAAATGTATTAAAAAAAAAAAAAACATTCGATGTTGCGCAACAGTGGGACGTCATCGAAAATGTTCCCCCCCTGTTTAGCCGACGAGATGGAAAAATCTTAAAGCGTGAATAACTCTTGATCTAAATCATTCCGTCCAATTCTAAGAAAAGATTATGTGTTAGACGGCCCACCACGGTCCCACAGCTAGTCGCGATAGAATTAATCATACCTCCCGTTGTTGTCGATTGCCTCAAGAGTGTTTTGGCTACATCTAGCTACTTCAGCCACATCCAGGATAACATCCGGTCCGTCGCTAAATGTGCTCCGCTGCTATAAATCGCTGGGCGCTATGATTTAATGGATTAAATAACCCCGGGTGATCGGGGTGTTAAACTGAATAGAGGAATTGCAGAGAAACTGCATTTCAGTATAGAGCCCTGGAGAACCACATGGCGTAGATATGAGTAGAACTGCTAATCTAAAAGTCTGGTCACCCATTATTGAGATGCTTGTTGTGTTGGACTGAAGTGATTGAATACGATATTGTTCTGCCCCGTAATGTCATCTAATTAATGAAAATGTTTTTTTAGAATGTATTGTGATGTTGTTTCTGTCCTCGGAGTGCGGTGTAGTCATCAGCCATGTCGGTTATTATTTTATTGTTTTTCTTTGACGTTATGTTTTGTCTCTTTTTATTGTAAGTCTTGTTTTGTTTGTATGTTTCTGCTATGTTTTTGACCAATCTGTAACTAAATATTACTGAAATGCCTGTATACCAAAAATTCATAATAAACAGATGTTTAAAAAAAAAAAAAGAACTGCTAATCTGGGGCTGTTGTCACATCACCCATGATCACCGTTTAGTGGAACAAAGAAATATCGTCCGACACTGTTCTAGTCCCCACTCTTTTTTCTGGGAAATGCCCATTTTAGCTCCGCGACAGTGTAGCGCGTCATAAATGTATAGCCTTTGAACAAAAGCTCACAACGTGTCTGCGACGTGTTATGAGCTTGGGCTGGGGTCATTTATATATCACTGGCTCTCAACGTCGGGTCCAAGTTAGTGGCCCCATAAAGGGCTGTAACTCTGAGTGTACAAATGGATGGAACCAAATGGACCCTTACAGTTTCAAGAGTTTACCTGAGAATTTCCTCTCCATTCCATTTGTACACTCTCAGATTTACAGACCATGGTGGGCCCCGGACCCCGGAGTCTGATGGCAGGGCCTTACACTTACAGTGGAAGCACATTAGGGGAGCACATTTAGGGGAGGACCTTAATTGCAGCTAGTCACTGCGACACCGTCACACAACTTAGTATAGATTGGGGTTAGTGGGCTGAAGTGGCATTTTTGCCCATCAAAAGATGACTATCTATAAAGGTAATCAATCAATATATATCTGTCTATCTAGGGTTTGTCTATCCTTCTCAGCTTTCCTACTGTCTGTCTCTCCTACTTTGTCTCCCTCACAGCTTTCCTACAGTCTGTCTCCCTCACAGCTTTCCTACAGTCTGTCTCTCCTACACTGTCTCCCTCACAGCTTTCCTACAGTCTGTCTCTCCTACACTGTCTCCCTCACAGCTTTCCTACAGTCTGTCTCTCCTACACTGTCTCCCTCACATCTTTCCTACAGTCTGTCTCTCCTACACTGTCTCCCTCACAGCTTTCCTACAGTCTGTCTCTCCTACACTGTCACTTGTGGCAGCGGTGGCCGAACGGTTTGCGGAGCGGTCTTGATACCGGAAGGTCGCCAGTTCGTATCCCCAGACCGGCACGTTAAAATTACCACCGCTGAAGTGCCCTTGAGCAAGGCATTGAACCACTACCATGAAATGTTCTATGAGCAGGGCCTGGCTGTAAACAAGTATCTGATGCTTAGTCCAGTTACCCTGGGTAAATATAGTAACTTTGCTTTTGCTTACCCTCACAGCTTCCCTACAGTCTGTCTCTCCCTCACAGCTTTCCTACAGTCTATCTCTCCTACACTGTCTCCCTCACAGCTTTCCTACAGTCTGTCTCTCACTCTCAGCTTTCCTACAGTCTGACTCTCCTACACTGTCTCCCTCACAGCTTTCCTACAGTCTGTCTCTCCCTCACAGATTTCCTACAGTCTGACTCTCCTACACTGTCTCCCTCTCAGCTTTCCTACAGTCTGTCTCTCCCTCACAGCTTTCCTACAGTCTGACTCTCCTACACTGTCTCCCTCTCAGCTTTCCTACAGTCTGTCTCTCCCTCACATCTTTCCTACAGTCTGACTCTCCTACACTGTCTCTCCCTCACAGCTTTCCTACAGTCTGTCTCTCCTACACTGTCTCCCTCACAGCTTTCCTACAGTCTGTCTCTACCTCACAGCTTTCCTACAGTCTGACTCTCCTACACTGTCTCTCCCTCACAGCTTTCCTACAGTCTGTCTCTCCCTCACAGCTTTCCTACAGTCTGACTCTCCTACACTGTCTCTCCCTCACATCTTTCTTACAGTCTGTCTGTCCTACACTGTCTCCCTCACAGCTTTCCTACAGTCTGTCTCTCCCTCACAGCTTTCCTACAGTCTGACTCTCCCTCTCAGCTTTCCTACAGTCTGTCTCTCCCTCTCAGCTTTCCTACAGTCTGTCTCTCCCTCTCAGCTTTCCTACAGTCTGTCTCTCCCTCACAGCTTTCCTACAGTCTGTCTCTCTCCCTCACAGCTTTCCTACCGTCTATCTCAATGAAGACAACATGGCTAGGTAAACTACAGCAGGGGCACACTGCATGTCAGGGAGAAGGGTGAGTTTCTGTCAAGCATCATTAGCAAGATAAGATATGTGAAAGATATCTACATCTCATTCTCTCACTCTGCTTCTGTTAGTTTGTATTAGAGTTATGCAACAGCCTTTCCATTCCCTCCGATAGTGACATACTGTATGGTAAATATTACACAAACCAACAATGACCTCGCCACTTCAGGGCCAGTCCACACAATATAAATAAACTGTGCACGCACGCACGCACGCACGCACGCACAGGAAAGAGAAGAACGCCGGTATGTAGTGAGTGTGTGTAATGTGGTTTGAGCAGGTTTGTACAGTAGGTACAGTATGTATCATGTTGCCATTCCAATCCAATTAGTGTATACTAATGTAGACATATGTATGTCTGCATGTGCCTAATGGGAGTGTGCATAGTATGAACATTGGTGAATGAGTGTGTGTGTGTGTGTGTGTGTGTGTGTGTGTGTGTGTGTGTGTGTGTGTGTGTGTGTGTGTGTGTGTGTGTGTGTGTGTGTGTGTGTGTGTGTGTGTGTATGTGTAACTTTAGCTTTCTAATAGTAAGACCAACTCCCTCATTCTTGACATACCAGCCTCTCTCCTCTTTCCCACGACTATAACTGATGCCCTAGACCTGCAATAGGTCTAGTATATCTATGCTCATAAAAACATTCATAAAAACATGGACTCCCTTCACAGATTATCTAAAAAGATAGGTGAAAACAAAGAGTAAACACATGAAAGAAATGAAGGAAATGCACAATGTATGGCAGTGCTCTGTCTGTCTGTTTTTGTTTTTGTTACGTATGTTGTTGATTTTGTTTATTATTGTCATTATTATTATTACGTTGACGTATGTTATGTATGTACTAAGGGATTGTTTTAATTATATGTTGAAAAAACAAATAAATATAGTATATCTATGCTCTCAGTCAGGCCTGCAACTCTCCATTCTTTTCCTAGTGATGATTCTATCGCTTACTTTGTCTATGAATCAAATAATGGAGTGTATCAATGTGAAAAAATAAACATTCATGGATTTTTCATAATCAACTAAATCGATTAGTATGTTTACCTACTGCTTATTTACTTTACCTTCATGCTATTTTAGACGAAAATCGTGTTGTGATGTGCCGCATTGTGAGCCTGCACAGCACACATTTGCTATTTTTTAATAATTTGGAACAATTACTTTATTTAAATATTTTTTGTAATTGATTATATTGATTAGTACACAACAATTTACGTATACTGCAATATACCAATAATACTATTTACAAGATAAATATCGTTAAAGCATTTCAACTTGTTGTCTGATAACCCACCCATACTCATACACTACAGTAAGGTCTTCAAGGTGTGTGTGTGTGTGTGTGTGTGTGTGTGTGTGTGTGTGTGTGTGTGTGTGTGTGTGTGTGTGTGTGTGTGTGTGTGTGTGTGTGTGTGTGTGTGTGTGTGAGCCAAGTATTGGATCATATTCAGCAATGTTCTGATTCATGGCATAACTTAGTACTAAGGTAATCAAGGTATCGGGGAGTGGAGGTACGCACGCACACACACACACACACACACACACACACACACAAACACACACACACACACACACACACACACACACACACACACACACACACACACACACACACACACACACACACACACACGCGCGCACACTTTTAATTGGGATGGTTCTGTTCTGTAGTGTAGGCTGCAAAGATGACATCACCTCAAAACTTGTCGCATAAAACACAAATCATCCTGAGAATTGTAATAAAACATCAACGCCACAGATACGTTAGTATGGAAACCAAAACAAACACCAAAGTGCTACAGTAGCACAGTTGCTATAGGTTAGCATTCATATTTAGACCACTGTTTCCCAAACCAATTTTTATGGGTCAAGACTCACGACTCGAATAAAAATCCCATTTTATTTTCCTACATTGAAAAAACATTTTTTAAATGTAAAAGAATGTAATGTATAATAATAATAATAATAATAATTAAGAAGTAGTGCAAATAGCTGATCTAGAAGCTGGCAACGTGGCGCGAAGCGACGCGCCGTGTGCTTGTAGATCTGCTATTTTCACCAGTTTGGTTTCCGGGCAAACTTTATTTGGGTCTTGCCCCGAAAAGTCTGGGAACCACTGATTTAGACAGCTGACAGTTAATCAGTGCACTTTGGTGTTTGACAGGCAGCGGTGGCCGAACGGTTTGCGGAGCGGTCTTGATACCGGAAGGTCGCCAGTTCGAATCCCCGGACCGGCACGTTAAAATTACCACCGCTGAAGTGCCCTTGAGCAAGGCATTGAACCCCAACCATGAAATGTTCTATGAGCAGGACGTGGCTGTAAACAAGCATCTCGAGCTTAGTCCACTTACCCTGGGTAAACAAAAAAAAAGGAAAAATACTAACCATAGTTTTGTAACTAACTTTATACCAGTGGTACCTTTGGTGATTGATTGAACACTTTATTAGCAGTTTGCAGAATATTATAATTATACAGCAATGCTAAAAGGATATCACAAAAAGTCCTAAGGGCTTGTTTCCATTGTGGTCCTGTGTATTCAATTCATCGAGGTACTCAATAGGCGGACCGCGATCCACATGCGGACCACTGCACAACTATCTCCCGGCTATTATAGCAAAGTATACCTTTCATAATATATAGATTATCTGCAGGTTGATAATTATTAAGTAAAAAAGGTCTATGCTTGAGACTGCTTCTCTGTGTGAGGAGCCGACAGGGTGTTGATTGGGGCTATATACCATAAAGATTACAACATTATATACCATCCAATCAAATGGAAATTGGAAGTGTTTTATGTCTTAATTGAGTGGATCCTTAAAATAGGTCATTCATAGTAGCTGTTGGCCTTAGAAAATCTATCAGGGAACCAAAAGGAGAGGTAAATGTAACTTTCCTATCTCCTTTGTGCATATTTCATTTTGTTGATGAATTGAATACATACAGTAGGACCACAATGGAAACCAGTCCCCAGGACGTTTTTGTGTTTTCCCTTTAGCTTTAATGTCTTACTGTAACACACGCTGTTCACATTTCTGACTAATAAAGTATTTAATCAATAACAAAAAAACATGCGTTTTTTCCTGAGGTTACCATAGTGAGGTCACATTATGATTGAGGAATCAATATGTTATCCATTTCAAGTATACTGCACTGTACTGCACGATAGTGACGTGATTTGGGGTTTCTTTGATTTCAAATAATGAATATAAATAATAAAAATGTGATATATAGTTACAAGATTATGTACTGTAAAATATTGTGGTATAATAACCATGACATATAAGACCACAGTCAGCACAACAATACCACACAATGACATTTATATATCCATTTTTAACTTGTATTGTATACAAATGGAACCAAATGGACTCTTAGGAGTGTACACAACACGGAGGATTTGTCTGTGCCTCATGATTATCTCATCATGAAGCACATGACCGTGTCGTGTATTACTGCTTAGATAAACATATCCAACTATAAAAACAACAGGGCCACACCCTGGTCTAAGACAATGAATCCTCTCTAACAGCGCGCGCTCTCTCTCTCTCTCTCGCTCTCTCTCTCTCTCTCTCTCTCCCCCCCTCTCTCTCTCTCTCCCCCCCCTCTCTCTCTCTCTCTCCCCCCCCCTCTCTCTCTCTCTCTCTCTCTCTCCCCCCCCTCTCTCCCCCCCTCTCTCTCCCCCCCCCTCTCTCTCTCTCTCTCTCTCTCATGAAGGAGACATTGAGAGAGGAGGGAGAGAGGGACAGGAAGAGAGAAAAAGATAGACGATTGAGATGAGACAGGCAATAAGAGACACATGACAAAGAGAGAGAATTGAGTGATAGGAGAGGAGAGAGATAGACAGAGAGAGAGAGAGAGAGAGAGAGAGAGAGAGAGAGAGAGAGAGAGAGAGAGAGAGAGGGACAGAGAGAGATATTATCATTATAAATCTCATTATCATTCATCAAAAGATGAACATACACAAGAGTCCCCTCAGTCAACTAGTCCTGATGCCCAACAGACTAACATTAGACCCTACACTCAACTAGTCCTGATGCCCAACAGACTAACATTAGACCCTACACTCAACTAGTCCTGATGCCCAACAGACTAACATTAGACCCTACACTCAACTAGTCCCGATGCCCAACAGACTAACATTAGACCCTACCCTACACTCAACTAGTCCTGATGCCCAACAGACTAACATTAGACCCTACCCTACACTCAACTAGTCCTGATGCCCAACAGACTAACATTAGACCCTACACTCAACTAGTCCTGATGCCCAACAGACTAACATTAGACCCTTCACTCAACTAGTCCTGATGCCCAACAGACTAACATTAGACCCTACACTCAACTAGTCCTGATGCCCAACAGACTAACATTAGACCCTTCACTCAACTAGTCCTGATGCCCGACAGACTTCACTGTACAGTGAGTCAACAAATCCCACTCAACCAAATTATCAATCAACAAAAACAAGATGATGACACCTATTGGATCCAAACATCAACAACCCAAAGTAAACTCCAATGCGTATCTGGATCTTACAGTAGACTGTGGCAAAATATTTGATCACGGCGGGTCTGTGATTGATAGCAAAATGAGAAAAAGCATAACAATGTACAGGCTGAAGCAAGCACCCATTTAGACCTGGAACACCTACTGTATGTATGCTGTCATACCTTTCAAGCCAGGAACGCCTCGGCAGTCGGCAACATAAAGGTTTTCCAGAAAACGTAGAATCGGCCTCAGGTCTGACATTCTGAATGCTTAACCCATTACGCTGTACCTTTCGAGCTGGGAGTGGCTCTGTGTCATTTTTGTTGTTGCTGCATATCGCTGTTGTCGGGCAGAATCTCTGTATCCTAACTTTTTCTGTTTTTCCGAAAATGGACGCACTACTTGATCATACTATAGCGTCACACGAAACGAAACTGACAAAAAGCATCAAAAGAAACAGATCCATCCACAAGCTCGAAACCGACGCATTTTGAGCTTGTAGATCTGCTACTATCCTCAAAAGTAACAGTTTTGGACATATGAGGTTCGATAGCTAAAATCAAAAATGACACAAATGCTTTCCCGGTTTGAATGGGTTAAAGGACCACTTCACCACTTTTCAACTTCTCTTCCTATAATTGGTCCTAACTAATGTTAAAAATACCACAATTTTTTTTCTACTCAGTCTGTGTCTCATAGGAAGGCTGTGGGCAGTTCAGAAACCCGTCCACCAGTGACATCATCGATGGTGAATCCAAGCTAATAGAAACGGCAGGCTTTCTTTTCCTGAAAAGTTGCAATGCAAAAGTTGAAGCCATCGTTCTCACGATAATACAAATCTAAATATATTTTAAAACAAATCTTGTTTAAAAAAAATCTGCCTAATGATGATGTCACTGGTGGACGGGTGTCCGAACTGCCCAAAGCCCTCCTATGAGACACAGACTGAGTAGGAAAAAAAGGTGGTGTTTTATCATGAACATTAGTGAGGACCAATTATATGAAGAGATGTTGAAAAGTGGTGAAGTGGTCCTTTAACAGAAGACCGACACGGACAATCCTGGGCTGTCCAGATAGAGGACAGGCTGTGATGGAAACACGTCTCCACTTTCTTGACCGCAAACAACATACCACCCCAAATTCTCACTCACACGCCGACCCGGCCTTGAACCACGTCCCTGAACCGAACGTAAACGTCCTCAAGACCTCCGACGCCTGCTTGACGTCATAGGTCACCTGTGCGCATTCAGCCATAATATGCAGTAAACCATATACGCCGTGCACGCGTGCATGCACGCACCCACGCACGTCTGACTCTGTCCATGAATGTTCACAGTTTGCCGCAAAATGCAGTAGCAGCCTGCCACAAAATGAGGGACAATGGGTGACTATAGTCTATACATACATCATGTATATGTCGGTCTGTCAGTCTGTCTGTCTGTCTGTCTGTTTGGAGGTTTTTGTTATCTTGTTAGTATTTTCGTTACTACATGTATTTTAATCATATTAATGCTTTGGAAGAATGAGAATGATTGTCATGCCAATAAAAATGAAATTTAAAACTTGAGATGAGTGAAGGAGGGAGAGAAAGCGAGTGAGTGAGAGGGAAAGTGATAGAAAGAGGAGAGAGAGAGAGAGAGAGAGAGAGAGAGAGAGAGAACAGGCAGTTTTTGTAGTTAGTCTGGTTGGTTGACTCACTAAACCAGAGTCAAGGGAAAGAATTCACCTCATTAAAACATTACAGAAAGGGGTGTTGTGGGGGGTGGGGGGGGGTCGGGGGGGTAGGTCAAGAAGCAGATGAAAGCCATAGGGCTGCCACGGCCCACGATCATGAAATGTTACTTGACAATGAATTGTCATCGAAACAATTACGATTTAGCCAATTTTGTTATTGACATTGAACATTGGAACATCAAAAAGACATGTTTCCCTTTAGGCTTTGTAAAAAAAGAAAAAGAAATACAGGGTCAATATGACCTACAACATAAGTAGCATGGTACGAAAAATCACACAAAAAAATAGAAAAAGAAAGAAAGAAAGAAAGAAAGAAAGAAAGAAAGAAAGAAAGAAAGAAAGAAAGATAGAAAGAAGGCTATATTTAATCAAAGCCATTTCCACAGTTTTGGAAAATGAAAGAACATTTCAACATGGAAGCGATTATCCGGCTTATCTCAAATAATTTCAATTATGTAACTTGTGACAGGCCTAACAGTGAGTTATGAATGTTATAAACTGATACAATGGGCCACTGTTGTACAGGTGAGGTTGAGAGATGATTGTCTTTTGCCCCCAAAACAAGAGAACCTTTTCTGCAAGGTCCCCTGCAGTCTGTGCTGCTCCTTAAAGCCCGGTCAAGACCATAGATAGAGTATTAAAAGGATAGAGACTGAACCGGAGTGATAGTGGAAGTTGCTCAGTGGCGTTTCGAAGCACCCGGAAGAACCGTCTACTTCCGGAAGTGCAAACGGGCGCTCAATGTTAAACCCCAGCTGTACGGGGTTTCCTAGTCATAACTCCACGGGTCTGCCTGCAGTCCCACCTCTTACCACTAGGCCCCAGTGCTTCAACGTTGGAGAGCTGCACTGGGGGCTTGGTCAAGACGGTTTTAGCGTTGTCCCTGCGGTGTGATATGTCTTGTTGCACGTTAGCCTCGGAAACCCAGACGTTTTTATTTTCAGGGAGAACAAAAAAAGTCTGGTGCCGACTCCACTTCAATACGGCATACAGTAGCGCAAACGTCGATCACTCTCTGCTGATTTCTGATCGTCTGCACCTTTGTTAAATTGACACACATGTACACACTACACACACACTACTCTCTCTCTCTGTCGCTCTAATTAATTAGTCTCATGTCGCGCAGCTGCGTCTAGATTCTCCCGGCGGATCCTGCCGGGAGCTGCCTATGCCATAGAAAGCATTGGTGGACCCCAGGCTAGTTGCACGTTGACCCACGTTGACCCACATTGACCACACCAAAGGGTCGAGACGGTTTCAGCGTTAACTCCTTGCAACCGTTTGGACCCAAGGAGTTGCATGGTAACCCTTTGGTGTGGTTAGGGCTTAAGACCGATGTATACACCAGTGTAAATATCCGATCTACAAGCTCACATATATTGACTATACATAATGAAGCTTTACACTCAACTGGACATTATGGCCTGAGTCTGGCAGTAAAGGAAGGAAAGGAGGAAAGGCCATGGGGTCGAGTGAAAAAGGCTAAAAAAAATTAATAATAATAATCATAGGCCACCAGAGGAAAACACAAGCATCCTGTACAAACAGTACAAACAGTGTCCAACCATGCACGCACGCACGCACGCACACACACACACACACACACACACACACACACACACACACACACACACACACACACACACACACACACACACACACACACACACACACACACACACACACACACACACACACACACACACACACACACACACACACACACACACACACACACACAGAGAGAGAGAGAGAGAGAGAGAGTCAGAAATAGCCAATAATCTGGGGTTACTGCATTCCAGTGAAAATCTTTACACATGCACGTCTTGCATGACCGACTGTTTAGTTTGTTAGCAGTCAACTAAAATATCATTAGAGTATTGTTTGCATTGTGTACAGTACAGTACAGTACAGTACAGTACAGACAGTACAGTACAGACAGACAGACAGACAGACAGACAGACAGACAGACAGACAGACAGACAGACAGACAGACAGACAGACAGACAGTGGTCACGTTATAATTCAGTGTTACCGTTTACATTTTACAGCTGATTATTATCAGTCATATAGCCGCATAGTATATGTAACTTTTCATTGTGTGTGTGTTTGCAAAACAAAACAATAAATACATAAATAAATAATACATTGTGGTGTTTCCACTGTTTGTTTTGCTAGCCCCAAAACGTCCCTGGTCTACCAAAAATAGAAAACACCAAAATACGGTGAGATAATGTCTTTCTGCAGGTAAACACCACCACACGACTCCAGTGGCTGAAGGCTGCTGGGATAGAGGGAAATTAGGCCTGACGTCAACAAAAAAAAAGAAAAAAAAAAAGTTTGCTCTGAAAGAATATATATTCAACGCAAAGTTACATAGTATTCCTTTAAGCGCCAGGGTTTGGTTAGGAAAGAGGGTAAAAGGTGAAGTGGGTGGGGCTCCGAGTGGTCACGGTTCAATCACCGTGATATTATCTGGTCAAAATCAGGGTGGGAGAAGTTAATAAGTTACAGTACATTCTTTCCAACCACGACCACCAGTTGAAGATCCTGAAGTCTCACTCACTCACTCACACACACACACACACACACACACACACACACACACACACACACACACACACACACACACACACACACACACACACACACACACACACACACACACACACACACACACACACACACACACACACACACACACACACACACAAACCCAGTCTGTGGTTGTACTGGTCAGCTCCCAGTGGCCAACAGTAGAAGACTGTGATTGAACTGTACTGTACTGGTCAGCTCCCAGTGACCAACAGTAGTACTGGTCAGCTCCCAGAGACCAACAGTAGTACTGGTCAGCTCCCAGAGACCAACAGTAGTACTGGTCAGCTCCCAGAGACCAACAGTAGTACTGGTCAGCTCCAAGTGACCAACAGTAGTACTGGTCAGCTCCCAGAGACCAACAGTAGTACTGGTCAGCTCCCAGAGACCAACAGTAGTACTGGTCAGCTCCCAGTGACCAACAGTAGTACTGGTCAGCTCCCAGAGACCAACAGTAGTACTGGTCAGCTCCCAGAGACCAACAGTAGTACTGGTCAGCTCCCAGTGACCAACAGTAGTACTGGTCAGTTCCCAGTGACCAACAGTAGTACTGGTCAGCTCCCAGTGACCAACAGTAGTACGGGTCAGTTCCCAGTGACCAACAGTAGTACTGGTCAGCTCCCAGTGACCAACAGTAGTACTGGTCAGCTCCCAGTGACCAACAGTAGTACTGGTCAGCTCCCAGTGACCAACAGTAGCAGACTGTGGTTGTACTGGTCAGCTCCCAGTGACCAACAGTAGTACTGGTCAGCTCCCAGTGACCAACAGTAGTACTGGTCAGCTCCCAGTGACCAACAGTAGTACTGGTCAGCTCCCAGTGACCAACAGTAGCAGACTGTGGTTGTACTGGTCAGCTCCCAGTGACCAACAGTAGCAGACTGTGGTTGTACTGGTCAGCTCCCAGTGACCAACAGTATGGTCAGCTCCCAGTGACCAACAGTAGCAGACTGTGGTTGTACTGGTCAGCTCCCAGTGACCAACAGTATGGTCAGCTCCCAGTGACCAACAGTATCAGACTGTGGTTGTACTGGTCAGCTCCCAGTGACCAACAGTAGCAGACTGTGGTTGTACTGGTCAGCTCCCAGTGACCAACAGTATCAGACTGTGGTTGTACTGGTCAGCTCCCAGTGACCAACAGTATGGTCAGCTCCCAGTGACCAACAGTAGCAGACTGTGGTTGTACTGGTCAGCTCCCAGTGACCAACAGTATGGTCAGCTCCCAGTGACCAACAGTATCAGACTGTGGTTGTACTGGTCAGCTCCCAGTGACCAACAGTAGCAGACTGTGGTTGTACTGGTCAGCTCCCAGTGACCAACAGTATCAGACTGTGGTTGTACTGGTCAGCTCCCAGTGACCAACAGTAGCAGACTGTGGTTGTACTGGTCAGCTCCCAGTGACCAACAGTATGGTCAGCTCCCAGTGACCAACAGTATCAGACTGTGGTTGTACTGGTCAGCTCCCAGTGACCAACAGTATCAGACTGTGGTTGTACTGGTCAGCTCCCAGTGACCAACAGTATCAGACTGTGGTTGTACTGGTCAGCTCCCAGTGACCAACAATAGCAGACTGTGGTTGTACTGGTCAGCTCCCAGTGACCAACAGTATGGTCAGCTCCCAGTGACCAACAGTATCAGACTGTGGTTGTACTGGTCAGCTCCCAGTGACCAACAGTATCAGACTGTGGTTGTACTGGTCAGCTCCCAGTGACCAACAGTAGCAGACTGTGGTTGTATTGGTCAGCTCCCAGTGACCAACAGTAGCAGACTGTGGTTGTACTGGTCAGCTCCCAGTGACCAACAGTATTAGACTGTGGTTGTACTGGTCAGCTCCCAGTGACCAAAAGTATCAGACTGTGGTTGTACTGGGCAGTGGAGATCAATGGATATTGATTGATGGATATTATTATTTATTGTTATTATCATAATAATTTATATTAGGCCTACTTAAGATATGATCAAAGGCCCAATCTCTAACCACGTGACATTTGTAAACAAACACGTGTTCATGTGGCTGGTCTTATCAGAGCAGAGTACAGGTGGTCATGAAACAGGACTGATCTTTGGCAGCACTTTGACATGATGACAGCTGATATAGTGTACTTTTCAGCTCAGTGGATCACTGCATCGATGTGTTAATTGTTTGCATACTTGTGCAGTTTGCCAAAGGGAGGTGGAAATGTAATTGGTAGGCAATCAAAAAGATCCATAACAATGCTTCTTTCTATCAGATGCATTTTTTACGAACTAAAACCATGGTTGTTAATAACTAAGCACAACATGTATTTAACTAGTAACTAGTAGGACAATTTATGATGTGTGAAGATAAAATAAGGGGTTGACTGTGGTATACTTTCACTGACAAGAAAATACTACAAAAGTTATAGGCTATGCCTCTGATGAAACTTAATTGTAGTATTGCCTACTGGATCATATTAAAGTCCACACTGTATCATCTCCACACATCATGTTATATTGATTTGTAAACCATGGTTTACCATGTAGGCTAGTTAATTTACTTTAATAAATAAGTAAACATTTTTGATTTACTTCTTCCACTGACCTGCAGAGAAACTGTGCTCTTGTAAATTAAGTTTAATTAACCCAAATTGCCAATGCTTCTGCACCTTGGCTCAAGTAATTTCAGTCAGCTGTGGGCCTAAACGTGACCTTAGAGTATTTTTGAGTGGTG
The DNA here is from genome assembly GCF_951216825.1 of Electrona antarctica. Lineage (NCBI taxonomy): Eukaryota > Metazoa > Chordata > Actinopteri > Myctophiformes > Myctophidae > Electrona > Electrona antarctica. The sequence goes on from NC_136797.1 coordinate 25,292,744, forward strand.
CAAACCACTCCAACAACTGGCTTTGTGTGTACCTGTCCCTCAAAAGAATGAGCATGGTTACTATGGTCACTGACATTACGTCAGACCACAGCTGAACAGGCTGTATAAGACCTTACACCACTCAGTTCACACGGGTGTGATTTTTATTTTAATACACTTCACTTAAGTAGACAATATCAGAGTAGCCTATAAAAGCTATGCTTCCACCACCTATAGGCTGCACAGCTATCCAGACGAGTGAGTGAACAGAACACCACTGTTGTCACTCTGTCCTTTCTGCCCGACGAATATAGTCCAACGTTATAAATGACCGTAGGGCTACTGTCGAAATTAAACGATAAGGCCGCCACCACCAGTACTCTTCAATATCCTACAACATGAACCAGTAAATATCTGTAGCCCATTTCGGAACCCTGTACAACAATACAAAGGGCATTCAGTGTTGTATGGGGGTTAATAAATATCTCAACCAAGCACACAAACCAGTATTTATAAAGCCTCGCGTCTTACCAGTAAGTATAAAGTTCTTTCTTTCCTCGGCGTGGGGTTCAGGGTTTGTGTTGAGGAGGGTGGAACCGCGGTCAGTTCGTTAGTTGCACCTGTGGACGCTGTCACTGTGTCACTCTCCGTCTCTCTACTGTACTGTACTGTATGTCCTTACTGTACCTGTCTACCTGTCTCTGGCTGGCATTAGCTGTCAACTGGCTCTGTGGAGACTGGCAATAAGTGGGCGGGGCTCACCGTGCATGGGTGGGGTTGGTTGGTTGGTTGGGTGGGACCGCTAGCCCTCATGGCTGAACATCACCCTTGTTAAAAAAAAAAGTACAATATAATAAAACATAATGGACTCCTACGTCATGAAAAGTATTCCCTTTTGGCAGAACTCCAGTACATGGTGAAAGTTTAAGCTAAATAATGGGGGTTCTCTCTCTCTCTCTCTCTCTCTCTCTAAGCGGATGTTCAGCTAATACCATGTTTGGAAATATTTCTCTAAGTCTCCCACACAAAAAAGAACAAAAAAAATGCAATTATTTCAAGAATGTTTATCTGCCATGAGGCAATTTCATTTCCTTGAGTAGAGTGAGAGTGACCTAACTTATCTTGAGTTTGTTGGCCCATATTTCAGTAGACAACTTTAGCTGTAGTCTGTCTGCACTCTGCAACATGCCTAAACTATGGGGAACTTGTTGGCCTACTTATTAAGCTATTATTTATATGTATTAATTGAGGTTGCACTGCCCATTGGGCAATAGAGGCCTAAGGGAACAGAACCCTTAATCCATGTACCTATTGTTAATGGCTTGGTCTAGTCATTGAAATAATGTAGAATAGAACCTGTTGCACTAGCTAATTAAGCAACACAGGATCATTGTCCAGTGTCCACCAAAGAACAGCCTAGAAGCCTGTTCTAGAAGAGTTGGTAGAATTGTTGTCTAGTTTTTTCCTATTTTTGCGCTGCTATTGTATATTGTTTTACATTTTTGTTTTCATCCCAGTTCAGTTTCAGGTAGGTTCCAGACTTTTAGTAGTTTGAGATTCAGTATTACTGAATAAAAAAGCTATAGTATTTGTTCCGAATGCTCATTAAAACACAACACGTAACTCACCAAATATTCTCCCCAGACCTTCTGGTGTGCTCATAGGCTTTCCTCTGTCTCCAGTCATGTCTGTCCTCAGTATTGTTCACTTCCCATTGTTGTCGACGCTCTGTTGTTTTTGTCTCACTACTTGTATTTTATTTCCTTGTTTTATGGTGAATACTTGTAGTATTTTATTTCCTTGTTTTATTGTGAATACTTGTAAATGTATGTGAAGTTGTTTGTGTGTATGAGTGTATAATATATATTCTGTGAAAGTATGAAACAGCTGAGGTTGTGAAAAAAAAAGCAGTTGTAAGAAAAATGTATGCTTTTAATTCTGTGAAGTTGCCTAAACTGAAATAAAAACAAAGTTAAAAAATAATAAAACACAACACATGCCGCGTTAGTGCTTGTTGTGTCAACAAATTAATCTAAAAACATTTTCTGTACGGTTTCATTTCATTTTAGTTAGTTTTGTAAGTATACAATATGAAGTAGTAATATGAAGTAAGCACACAGCAAAATGTAGGCTATTTCACTATATTTTCTGTATTTCTGTATATCCTGGGTAGTTATTACTACCCAATACCAAATTGACCCAACCCTTTGGGTTCATTTGGTTACAGTATATGTACACTCTCTGAGAGTTACATCAACGCTAAGGATTTTATTGTGTTGTATTGGGCAACCATGACACCACACCTCACATTCCTGAGAGCTGTAACCGTAGCAACACACCTATTATAATCAGACTCCGCTTCAGAAGGGAGGGGCTCTGTGTAGGTGCATGGAAACAGCACACACACACACACACACACACACACACACACACACACACACACACACACACACACACACACACACACACACACACACACACACACACACACACACACACACACACACACACACACACATATCACACACACGCACACACACACGCACACACACACACACACAGTGTAAAATAATATACTTTTAAATTGTATACCGCAAGTATCAGAATCAATTGTTACAGTACATCACTGGTTTACAGGTGTCTCGATCGGGGGGGACAGCTGTAGCCGGGGGACAGCTGTAGCCGGGGCCACAATGATTTGGTTGTCTGTCCATCCGTCCCAACCGCATGAACGCAATATCTCAGGATCGTCCGGAAGAAATGTCATGACATTTGGTACAAACATATACACTTGAGTCGGACTAAGGGATGGCGTGATTAGAAATAGTTGGTCATCATAGGGCAGTGGGCAATAGGCCTATGTCCGTAGGTGTCCAGCTGGTCCGTGGCAAATTTTAGATTTTGTCTTTACACACCATTATTATGTTCTTATTTTGATCATAAAATCCAGTTATTGAATGTCAGTGTAAGAGCCATAGTGGGGTTTAACGAGTCCTATCCAATGCACCTGTGTGATATTAGGAGGTTAACATGACCTGTAGAATGCAGCTCTGTGGGTTCTGAGTTAATTGTATTAATGAGCCTTAACCAATGGGATGCTCCTTGCCATGTTGATTAGCAACTCATATTGTCTGGGGGGTTTGCTGGCAGTATGTAGTGGCAAACTTAAAGAAGAGGAAGTTTGCCACTACAGTCAGTCTCCAGATTTTCTTCAGAATATGTATGACACTGATTTACTATGACACTATTTATGGCACATACAGTACAGGGAGTCCACTGGTAGTGGTTCTCAAACGCTTTATTTTCAAGGACCCCAATAACTCTGAGGGCGTTCAAATGGAAACAAAAGGACCAGTTAGGGCTAGTGTTTGCATTTGCACTGTATATCCATAGCAAAAATGAAAATGTGACCCCTCAAATCCATTGAGGTGCATCCGGCTCGGTTGCGCGTCTATGGAGTAAGCTGGGTGAGGGTGATCCTTTGTCACTGCAGCGTTATTATGTATCCCACCTCAGTTCTAGGAAAGCCCTGCTGTGATTGGCCAGTAGTCGTTGTGATTGACAGTTCTCGTTTTTGCGACCAGTCATTAGTCTTACAACTACAACCTATCTCAAACCCTCACCCTAAACCTAACCCCCCACGGGGCAGCACACCTAAACCTAACCTTAACCCATGTCTAACCAATGACTAGTCTAAACTAAGTATGCACCCCCCTAAACCTAACCCGAACGGCCCAACCTCAGTAAAACTATGCCTTCCCGGGAGCCAATCAGACACATGGTGAGGCGGGTCTACCCTAGAACGTTGGTGGGATTCATAATCACGCGTCACTGCACGTACTACGGGCTAGGATGTCACCTGTCAGCGGGGAATGTTGAAAGGGAGGAGTAGAAGGGAAGCGGGCATCCTCCCAGTGGGTGCTCCCTACTGGCAGGTGAGCCAGCTAGCCCAATTAGGCTCAACTGTGGCAACACATAAATGTGTGGAGAGGAATTAATTAGGGAGAAAAAAAGGGGTAAAAACATTTTTAGCTACCCTAAATGTATGAAAAAAGAAGTACATGGTCAAAGGTCAAGGTCACAGTGACCTCACAAAACGTGTTTAATAAATTCCTTTCTAAAGTCTTCGTTATGCTGTAAGTCTGTTCAGACATGGATGGAAATGCAACTGGTTGGTTTGATGGTGGCATACAACCATAAACTGTTGGCCCCATGCAATAAATAGGAACTTAAACTAATATACTAATGTTAGATCCGTTGATTCACAATAGATTGATTGACCATTAAAAATACATGCTCTGAAAATGCACATGGCCCACCCATCTTAACACAGCAGCCGGGTGGGTGTCATGTGAAGGGGTCGGACAGATGGGTGGGGCGAGAACACCTCTGAGATTTCCAAGTGGGCGCCGATCCAAAAACTTTTAGCGAACAGCTGCTTTCGGCACTTGACTGTAGGTAAAAGTGTCCAAATGGTTATGATGACACATCAATTCAAATCAGTTTGTGGCAATTTCCCATCTTCGTATGAGTCAACTGAATCTAACTAGACGTCATATCTGTACAGTGTCTGTACAGGCACTGAAAGTTGGGAAACACATTGTGAGTCAAAGTGATTAGTCATCATGGGAGAATTCACGTTGAATGAAACAAACACATTGCTGAAGAGAGACAACATCAGTCTGTGTCAAATGTTCACATCATAAAACAAGCTGTGTAAGTAGTGCATTGAACTAAAGCAATGACTTTCTGTGACAAAATGTCCTTCAAATATACACAAAGACAAATGAGGGAAAAGGACATAAAAGTCTTTGTTGGACGGTATAGTGCTTACCTTCACTCGAAATTATACGTTTGATAAAGCCTATTTAGAATCTTAAACATATAGGAAGAATTTGAGCTTAATGACTAAACAAGCCCTAGAAAAATCTATCCATATGCTCAAAAAATGAACACATTACACAAATGTTCAGATCTCTGCGCTGCAGCAGTTATAGGGTTAAAGTGTCCCCGAGCACTTGAAGCTCCAATAAGGCACAAGAGGATTTTTTAGAATGGCTAAGATGTATATAGTGACGTGGAACAGAGGAGGGCTTCCGACGATCGCTTCTAAAATGACAGTAAACCACATCCTTGCATGGCTTACTGCTTCTCTCAAACGGTAATATATCAGCATACAAACTTCAAAAACCTAGTCTATTAGAAGGACACAGGAGGGAGGGAGACCACACAAGTAATCACAGTTTAATTTAAAACAAATCTATACGTATATGGAAAATGAGGTATATCAGTATTTTAATGAGAGCATAGATGTGGGACAGTGTCATCTTTAGAAAAATGACATGCAGATGAGCAGGGCTCCTTTTTCGAGGACTTAGAAAAAGTATTGTTGTTGTTATTGTTATTACTATAATATTTGTATTATAATATTGTTATTTACCATAGCCTCACATTGTAATTATAACAGCTTAGAGTATGGCTGTTTTGACATAATATTCCAGTCCTGCATCCTCAAATGGAATAATTCCAAGGGATATTGGGACAGCAATGACTTCAAATGCTCAATGCAGCATTTTATATTTTGAACATATTCTGTTCATGAGCCATTCGTCATCCAACTGTCTCCTGTTTATTGCATAGTAGCTTTCCCTCTCCTGTAGTATTAAATTAAAAGCATGAGACGATGAAAGCGCTCGGTTATAAAAATGGCACATTTATTGCTACAGAACGGTCATGAACATGAATGTCATTGTATAACTACAAGATGAGAGAACCAACAGGCACTGGCCAACTGTTGGTCTGGTATGAGAAAAGATACACCCAACTTCTACTTATCCGGAGGGAAAAAGAAAATTGCAAGAACAACATCAACAATAGCAACAATAATAACAACAACAATATTATATAACATACAAACGAAAAGAGATAAAGAATAGACTAGCTACAACATAAATTGGAAATAATTAAAAAGGGACGCGTAACTAAAAACTGAAATAAAAACAAAAAACCAGACACACTGAAAAATACAATAAAATTAAAGAACAGAGGCACTCAGCCACACACTGGAAGAAAGTGTAACTGCTGTATATACTTTTTCTTTATACTTATACCTTCTTCTCCACATAGCTTTCTGTAAGAGAATCATCTGTTGCAGGTTACGATGGGACCTCCACCCAAACTTTGACCACACCCCCTGACCCACTGACCACACCCCTCTGAGCCATTACACAGGATCGTCCTCTGTAACATGGGTCAAATAAAAAACACCTTTAACTCCAGTAAAATAATAATGTAGCAAACTGATTTATCATCTTAAATTATCATTAGGTTTTATTCCAAGTCTATACGGTGGAATATTCATCTTTAGACTTTAATGTATATATGTTTTTAAATTATCTTTAGTTGTAATCCTATTGGTAACAAAAGATGACTCCTGCAATATATATATTGTTCTCCCTTGGGGTGCGCTACAGTACGTTTATTCCATAGCAAAAAAAAGCACTACACAAAAGAAGCTTTAACAAAAAGCCCAGGCACTGAGACATGGTAGTTCTGCTTTATGTATTTTGATCATCATCATCATCATCATCATCATCATCATCATCATCATCAACTCTTCACTGAATTGCATCACAAGTAACAAGAAGAATGAAAAAGGCCACAGTTCATATATTTTCACCATTACATAATGATCCTAATAAAAGTGGAACAAGTTTATTTTTAAAACCACGTAACGACACAAAGATGACCCGGAAATCATACAGAGTGTGAAAAGAACATGATCGATTGAAGAAGCAAAAGACCTGCAGCGCTGCACGAGCTCTTAAATGTATTCACGCGTAGCCTCCTGAGTCCTGTCAGTCAGATGGGTACATTTTGTGCTTGTTCACAATTGTAGCAGAAACATATTAACCTTGATTTATTTACTTTCATTTTCCCCAATGAACCTGTCTTTTCTGTGGCTACTACTACTAAAAATGTTTAATGTACATTTTGTAACCACTTCATGTGGATTGCATGGTTCCAGAACTTTCAGGCTAAGTCAGGCATAAAAAAAATTGACAAATTCCTCCAAAGTAATCCTATGATGTCGATCCATCAGGTCTTTTTTTTCAAACATGCAAGGAAGTGGAACCAGACGTCCACAGAGTGAGCTACAACCGCACGGAAGACTGGAGCCGCTGCATCACTGCACTGACTGACTGCTCTGCAGGTGGTACTGTTCTCTGTGGCTTCACCCAAGAAGACAAATGGAATGGAACCTCTCTTTTGTCTACACTTAAAACCCTCTATACGTAGTAAACTTGAGCGGAGTTGGCTCTGTACTTAGTCCGCTCTTTGTTTCCCTATACACCAAGCCTAGGGCCCTATCTTGCGCAGCACCTTACCCATTATGCCTAAACGTAATAGCCATTTCTTACAATTTTGAAAAACATTTTAAAATACTGAAAACAGCTGATCTACATCGACGTCTTGTGAGGTTGTAGATCGGCGTTTGGACTATTGTAAGTGAAAATAAGTAGTACAAAATGGCTAATAAGTTTAGGCATGAGGCGTATGAGGCACCGTGCAAGATCTCGAATCTCTTTGCTGAAAATAGCCCATCTACAAGCTTGTGTTTGAGCTTGTAAATATGCAATTTCCTGCAAATGTTGCCCCCAGTAGTATATGGTTCAAGTGTTCAATTCCAGGTAGTGTTGTTCCTTTGTATAATTAGCATACTGCAGAGACACTTAACCAATTGAACCCCAGCATCTCTATCCCGGGGGGGGGGGGGGGGGGGGGGGACATTCTGCAAATATAGCAGATCTACAAGCTCACGTGTTGCATTGTGACACATTTTGAGCTTAATGTATAGATCGTCTTATTTGCTGTAAAAATGTGTCCAAGTACTGTTACAACACAGGTCTGTTTCACTAGGGGACTGCGGGTGGTTAAAACGATGCTGTCACTGTACTGTATAGGCGTGTTGTCCAATTTGAATGTCAATGATTTGTAGCCTAGGCCCCCAACGCAAAAGGAGGTTGATTTTTACCCTAGCATGAGTCCTATGTAGCTGAACTATGTTTGAGTGAAGTATACTCGACAATTGTACATTGGAAATATTGGCAGGTTTTTTTTTTCTGGCAGTGGAAGTTGGTAATAATTTTACGTTTCATTATATTGAAGCCAGTGATATAGTGTATATAAAAACAGGCTTCTATGATTGTTCAATCTATTTCCTTTTTCACAATAATTCACATATATTTCCTGCAAAATAAATGTCACACCAGGCCTATGACCCATGCTATAGCCACTTGTATAAAATTATTGTTTTCTTTCATTCTTTTCCACGGAAAAAATACTCTGATAAATTACCAAATATCAGCATTGTTGTGCCACTGGCATTTATTGGTGCTCATCTCTGGAGTATAAAATGAATCAATTGTATTGAAATTGAATGAACTGATTTTAAAAGTGATCTCTTGCGTTTCTGCTCTGCCTCCTATCTCTCTATTGTTGTGGGGGGAAAAAATGACAAAAGTGGCCATTTTGGATTCAACTCGTTATTGCAGTAAAATGGGGTACAGAGTGAGAAATGAGATGTACAACAAGGAAGACTAACATAAACATTGACATGGTGTTATAGAAACGGGGTAACAGGTGTAATATTAAAATAATGAAGACATTGTAATCCTGGAGCGTGTCCGTTATGACCAGGCTTGATTATATGATAAAGAGAAAAATATGAAATGAAACCTCACAAAGCAATATAATATACCATAAAAACTAGCATTTACAGTGACAGATTCAGCCCTAGTGTTTAACCTAAGTCCAATGCAAAGTAGCGTTTCTTTTCCTTAAAAAAAATAGATGGCAACACTAAAAAACATAAGACTGAAACTGCCTTGCACATGATATAATTTTGGGGAAGTAGCTGAAAAAAGATTGTTTGTTTGCAGATGATGTGACTATGTTTAGAACACTCCAAGTCCTGTCATGACAAAATGTCCATATCTGAATGTCAACCCAGGATCTGAGGGCATCTCTAACAAGTAAAAACAACAAGCTCATGAACAAAAGTAAATTTGCCAATTAATAAAGAGTGATTTCCCAGTGAAAGCCAAGACTGAATTTCAACTTCCAAAGGTATGGTGGTGCACACATAAAATCCTTAATATTAACACATCCAGATTTGAACACTCTCTGAGTTAAATGAATACCCCAGGAATTGACTGTCAACCTTAATTAGGGCCAAGGCAGATCAATCACGATGAGTCATTTTGATGCTGAAAATGCTCAATGTCATTTATCACTGGCAGTTCCTCAAACCCACAGAAACACACAAACCAAGTGTGATTATTTACACGTTACCCTTCAAAAGTACACGAAAAATGGCAATGTCATGGGCATGGAGAGTGAAGCAAATATTATATACCGGTACCTTTTTAATATTTGATCCCTCCCTTGATCCCACAAAAATGTCCCCACAGATATAAACATAATGTCGAAGAGTTTGGAGCTTTTGACCTCACTACATTTTCAATGTGACACACTTTTCAACACACACCAAATTTACTTTTTCATCTATTTTTTTTAACAAAAACAAAAAAAACAAAAACAAAACTGATACAACATATTCTAAAACACAAAATAACAACCAGTCTACATGTAAAAATATAACTTTTACATACACAATTTTAAAATAATGGTAAAGTTTGCCATTTGTTGCATACAATTTACAAATGTCTGTGTTGAATTTGTTAGCAGTGAATTGGAGTGGATGGAACTCTGGTCCCAATTTGTCCTGCACAGAATGCCGCACTATAGCCAGAGGGTGTCGCCACGACAACGAGAAAGAACAGTCGCGTGATGTGTCACACTGAGGTGCCTGTCCAAAGTTCCCACTATTTCAGTCTTTGAGAAAAATATTGAATTCCCCCAGACACACTCCTTTGACAAAGAAAGCAACAAAAAATGGCGCCCTCCTCATATATTGTATATACTTTTTTTTGTACATTTATATATAGATCAATTTTTCAAATAGATTCTTTTTCCAGTTTCCATGCCTTCCCTTTGATTGGATAGGACTTAAACCACATCTAAAGGGCCGTCAACAGCAAACCTTTACTGCCAGACAGCGAAATTGTGTTTTTGAACCTTTTTTTTTTCTTTTTTTTTTCAATAGACAGAGAAACCAGAACAGACAAAAAAAGCAATAAGGGAAACAATTGTTCTTTGTTCTTGTTTTTGTGTTTGTTTGTTTGTTTTTTAAGAGAGAAAAGGAAAAAAAAAGATTTACAATATACAGCCACAAGTTGTACTGAAGACTACATTGGCTCACAGACAAGCCGATTCAAATATTGATAAAAAGCTGATAAGCTATAATACAATAGCAGACGCGTTGCTCGCTATAGAAATGGGATTGTGATTTAGAACCAGGGGAGATGGTATATAGGTGACATGAGGGGTTGCTGGGTGGGGACAGAGATTGGGGGAGGGGTGGGTGGGATTGTTATTAAAACAACGGTCTCTCCAAGTGGTCAGAAACCAAAACACACGCGGTCTACTTACATATAAGCATACAGTACATTAAATACAGTTTAGTTAATTTTTTTTATTTTAATGTTTTTATTATCCAAAAAATACTTTTTTGTCCTTTTGAACTGTTTTTCTTTTTTTAAATTCCCAGGTCTGGTAAAAAACCTGACTGCATAGAACCTAATGACTAAGAACAGGTTTCCCTAATGTTGCATCCTATTAAAAGTCCAGGTAAATGTCTCCCACTGGGTTCTCAAAATGATATGAACTCTAAAAAGGCACGTTGGTAGAATTGTGAATGTTCAAATTGCATCTCTGGGGCTGCCTGTGGGTGAGCTGGGGGAAGATCAAGGCCAGGGTCATACGGTCTCTAGAATCTGTGGGCGAAGTATTGGGCGCATAAGGCTAGACTTTGGGGAAAGGGCTTGGGCTAGGTTTTGGGCCATATAGTAGTGTGTGGCGGGGTTTATAAGGCTAGGTAAAGGCTAGGTACTGTACTGTTCTATGATGAGTTCAAATACAGGGCAGGATTATCCAGGGGCAAAGAGGGGCATGTGGGAAGTTTGTTGTAGGGGTGCAGCACTTGACAAAATGGTTAGGAAAAGAAAAGATGGGCTGCCGTAATTAAGTCTTAAGGGTGATGTTTGTTTTTTTCTTTTGTCATGGACAAAGGAATGGGGTTGAGGACAGGGTTAGGGACAGGACAGGGGCTTAAAGGAATGGGGTTGAGGACAGGGTTAGGGACAGGACAGGGGCTTACTGGTTGAGGACAGGGTTAGGGACAGGACAGGGGCTTACTGGTCGGAGGATCCTCAACAATAATCCAGGTAACGAGGGGAAAAGACAAGTAAAACACAGGAATGCATACATACATATACCGTATTACCGCTGCTTGCTTGGCCCCTAAGAAGTAATAATACCCTACACAGACAACTGATTGTTCCCTTGCTTCTAATTGCAGCTTTTGTCACCACTATTCTCTTTAGCATGTTTGTGTCCCTATATGTAACGCCGAAGCGATGTTGGTCCATTTTAATCAACCTCTCCGATATCACACAAACACCATGTTTAAAATGTCGATGTTCTTGTACAGTTGGTTGCCAATGCTTCTGAAGTGCTTAGTCATGTCAACAGCTGACATCCAGGGAATGTGCTAAATGTGGGAAATAATTAATCTACGTCTACCCTTTCCTCTCTCTCATCTTGCCATCAATCTGTGTGTACTCTGTCCGTCCACCCACCCACTGGATCTCTTCAGCTTTCTCCCTATACACAGTAAAATCCCAGCCTGGACATCAGAGAAAATGTACGTTGACACTGTACATTTCTGCAAAGCACAAGACAGAAAAATTGATTATTCTCTTGTGTGCACGTATGAACATATGTTCAGGAAATACCCGACTCGCACCTCACACTGATGAGCATATACGCGGTTTGCAGAAAAATACAAGGGCAACGTACTTCTCTGTCACAACATTAATTTAACTCTGAGAGTATAACACATGTATCCAAACGGACCGCTCTGTACACACTAAATGTCCTTTCAGACGGGCAGCGAAAGACACGCCTCGCAATTCATTTTCAAAGAGAGACGCAAGTTTGTTTTGGACGCGCGGAGAAGTCGAGGGGTGACAACGCAAGCGTTTTGTTTCGTGGGCGCGGTCCCGTGGAATTGTCGCACGCATGCTTGTTTCGACCTGGGTTGTGTTGAGCTTTATCTTCTTTTTTCTTTTCGTTACGCATCCCGCACCACCCTAATGAGCTGGAGCAGACCTGGAGCAGACCTGGAGCAGACCTGGAGCAGACCTGGAGCAGACCTGGAGCAGACCTGGAGCAGACCTGGAGCAGACCTGTTGTCGCAGGCGACAACGCCTGCGTCACATGCTCCCCGTCGGAAAGGACCTTTACAGTTACAAATGGATATAACAACACTGAGGATTTTACTGCGCAGTGACAGAGAAAGGGGAAAGGAGCTACCGATGTCCAGGCAACCATATCCCGGTCTGTCTTTGCTATCTGCAATGGTCCGTTAAATATTTCTATGCTACGAATGGCCGTGTTTGAGGATCGAATCATCGAAAGGTTAAATTTGACATCAACACACATTTTCGTCAGTGTATAGCCCCATAGAAAAATCATCATCATCATCATCATCATCACTAACATCATCATCGTCATTGTCATCATTGTCATCAGGGTCCCTCCCACCACAATTAGAAGTACACTTTTTCATTAGTGCGTGACCATTTCTTTTTGTTTCTGGAAAGTAATTATTTTCACCTTATATTTCAAACATTTTATTAAAATGCCCTGCCCCTCTAGAGCCACTCAGTGATTGATTGACCGAACGAACGATTGATTGATTGATTAGGCTATTTGAAGGATTGATTGGATTGATTAGCTGGTCGTCTGGGTAATTGTCTTCCTCCCCATATAGATACACACACGGGTCACCTCGGTACTTTCAGAGTATCTCACTGTGCAGTGTCACCAGTCTTTCCTTATATGCTCGGTTTGCATTACAGAGTCACCGCAAACATCTGTTGACAACAGCGCTGGCCGAAATACGTCAAAGTCAACGTGAGGAACAAAAAAGAAAAGAAAAAAAAGAAAATACAAAACAGATATCCAGGAATCGGGACACCCACAGTCTAGAAAGAACAGGAACGGAAAGGGAGTCTTCGTATGTGCGTGAACCACACTAGCAAGCTACTTCCTCATTATTTCCGGTTTGTTTGTTTGTTTGTTTTTGTATATATTTAATCTTCTTCCGGTTGTCGTTTCTTGTGTATCTGTCTGACTCCTACGCAAGAGAAGAGGCAGGGCTTTGATCCAGAGTGTGGACATAGATTGCCATTCAGTCAGAGACGGAGCGAAAACACTCCGCAACACTGTGTTGCGTTTGTTTTTTAGTTTTTTTTTTTTACAACAACACTTAATGATATGTTTTGTACTGTTCTGTTGTTCTGTCTCCTTCCCGCATCCAGTTGCATGTTGTTGTTGTTGTTTTGTCAACTTTTTTCTTTTCTTTTCTCATATATATTTATATATATTTATATATAGAGATTTTTTTTGTTCCTTGAAAATGGGAATGAAAAATATAAACGCAACAAAAAAAATGTAGAATGATTTATTTCGTGTCATATGATAGGAAAAAATCACACCCGTGTGAACCGAGTGGTGTAATGTTTTATATAGCATGATCAGCTGTGGTCTGACGTAATGTCTGACGTAATGAAATCACACCCGGATGTGATTTCACAACTGGCTTTTTTTGCGCAGAGAAAATGACCACGGTTGCTACGGTCATCCAGTTCACCCGGGTGTGATTTAATTACGTCAGAAATTATTTTGAACATAGCAACCATGGTCATTTTTTTATGCACACAAAAGCCAGTTGTAGGAGTGGTTTACACCACTCAAAAAAATAAAAATAAACGCTGCGTTCGATGGGGTGAATGGTAGCGAACACGTTGTCGAATCTGCCCGCGAAAAAGCATAGATTCCAACTTCAACTGCAGACGGAAAAAATGGAGATAGAAAACTGTAAGCAATTCTGAGTCTGATGTTTGATTTCCATAGACGATGAAGAATAGATGAATATAATGCAAATTAATACGCTGATCTGATTGGTAAGGCAGAAGGGTCTGCGGTGTTCATGATTGGTCGGCTTGTCAAGTGTCAACAAGGGTGTCTGACTGGTTGTTGTCGGGTTGTCACGGAAACGCCATCAGAGGAAGTGGTCGCTCATCATCTTGATGAACTCTGGCAGCTTGGACCTGGAGAGAGAGAGATAGAGAGACAGAGAGAGAGAGAGATACGATTGAATGGATTATCTACTGCAATGGTTCTCAAATGGACCTCCAATTTGGTGTATGTATTCGGCCAAGAAACCCCTCTCAGGGTTTCAGACATTTAACCCATTTAGACCTGAGGTCGATTCTAAAAAAGACCTTCTAAAATCTAACCTAAATTATTATTATTATTATTATTATTTTTAGAGGTAGCATCCGGATTGAAATGCAACAAGTCTAAATGGGTTAAGGGTCCATTTGGTTACTGATTATCAATTCACACAATCCATACATTAGGCTACATACCACCTGGTATGGATGTTTGTCTGCAGCCCAGTCTAGTAGCCAGCCCATAGAGTCCCATTGTGAACCCGGACATGTTGAGTAGTGAGTACACCAAGGTTTTATGTTATAAATGTTTAGTATGGGTCCCCAGCATGTAGAAACTGCCGGATGCTAACTTGCATATGTTGAGCAATTTTCATAATTGGCATAATATGTGACCATACCAATTACAACCTATATAAGGCAACATATTCAAAATGTCATCATGCTTTATGTAGCATGTGACATGTCAAACTAGGGGGTTTTCAAGTTTTGCAAAACTAATGCTTGGAATGGATTCAGCATCATGAAAACCCCCTAGTTTGACACATCACATGCTAGATAAAGCATAATGAAATTTTGAATATTTTGCCTTCTATAGGTTGTTAATGGTATGGTCACATATTATGCCAATTATGACAATTGGCATATTTATTTATGCAAGTTAGCATCCGGCAGTTTCTACATGCTGGGGACCCATACTAAACATTTCTAACATAAGACGTTGGTGTACTCAACATGTCCGGGTTCACCTTTTGGCTACTAGGCTATAAAGTCACAACTGCTGCAACAACTGAACATTTGTTCAAAGGTTGTTGGACAACCACTTCAGAAACTAAACCTAAGGTTAGCAAGGAATATCACCTCTAACACTAACCATGTGTTGTATGGAGAATATAGGTTGCTGCCTTCAGGAAGGAGATATGGTGTACCAGCATACAATAAGGTCAGACTAAAGAGGTCCTTTCTTTGTCCACCAGACGACTTTGAGGCTTAATCAGGAGTTGTAGTAGCCATGGGGTAATCTAGGCGGTGGACATTGCTCTTGTCTTCATGTCTTTATGTATGTAATATTGTTTAGTTCTTTGTGCTATGTCAAATGTGTGTGTGTATATGTGTTCTGCATACTTGGCTGCTGGGTCGCAAGACAAATTCCAGTGTGAACCGACAATAAAATGAAGTACTATATCATATCATTTATCATATCATACAAAAGGAACCAAATGTACCGTAAGGGTCCATTTGGTTCTCTCTCACTCACTCACTCACTCACTCACTCACTCACTCACTCACACACACACACACACACACACACACACACACACACACACACACACACACACACACACACACACACACACACACACACACACACACACACACACACACACACACACACACACAAGAAAGAAAGAAAGAAAGAAAGAAAGAAAGAAAGAAAGAAAGAAAGAAAGAAAGAAAGAAAGAAAGAAACACACTTTAAAATACACTTATTTCCAATCTGTTGTTAGAATGTACCCATTGAGTGAAATGGAGTGATTATGTCCTGAATGATTCAATTTTTTGTTGTTGTTGTTGTTGACGTTGTTGTTTGTTGCTAACACACTGTATGTAAATCCAATATTACTTTCCATGATGGAGCCATGTTCTTTTCTCATGTTCCTTGTTCAAAGGAACATCATAAATACAGTAACACCTGACTGCAAGGTGACATCTACTTAGTGGATTTGTAACGTCGAATGACAATTGTTTTTAGGTAGAGTCCTTAGATCTGTGAAATCTTCAATCAATGAACTCAGTGGTACTTTTCAACCAGTGGTCCCCCCCAGTTAAATGATGGAGAGTTGGTAACCAAATGGACCCTTATAGATCTTTAACTCTTGAGATTGTAAAATGAAACCAAATGGACCCTTACGGGTCCATTTTGTTTCATTTTAGTTAAATTATTGTTAACCATCTGCATTACTTAATTCACAAGAAGTCTACTCAATTAGAGAATGTAGAAGAATTGTTATTTTGATCAACGTTTGCCTGATATCTCTCCTACTGGTAGCAACATCTTATCCAACGACAACAAAATATTCTTTCGTCTTTGGTCCGATAGGCTAAATGTCATAATTTGGTGGTCGGTGGCTCAAATGGGCCCTCTATGAAGAGGGTTGAAAACCACTGAATTAACTAATTGATTTTCAAATTAGATTTTTCTTTCTGGAGGGCTGAGGGGGCCAGCTTACTTAATTCATCAATTAAGTAATCAACCAACCAACCAACCAACCTCTAATGGGGTCATATTACGAATCCAGGTACAACAGCAGATGGGTGTTTAAGTGAAATCTTCTGACCATTTGGGGGTACGTGGGGGGGAGGTGTTTACATTTGTCCCATGGGATTGGGGGGTCCGGCGGCGTCTCCTCCCATGGCGGCGGCGGCGGCATGGTGGGCGGCGGCCAGCGAGAGGGGCGTGCCGTCCGCGCTCACCGTCACCTTCTCCTCCTCGCGACGCTTCAGGCACGCTGCCTTGGGGTTCAGGTTGCGCTCTGGAAAGACACACACACACACACACATGCACACGTGCACACGCACACACACACAGATGTACGCACACACACCAGCATGCACACACACACACGAATGCACGCACCCACGCACGCAGACATGTACGCACGCGCACAGCCGCACGCACACACACACACACACACACACACATACACATACACGTGTCGTGTACAGTACACACAAAATCATACATTTTCACACCCACGTTAAAAAGAAAATAATGTTTTGTAATAATAATTTAATAAAGAGAATAAAGATTTTTGGCCCACATTTCAAGCTGGGTTTTTATTTTATAGATTTTTGGCCCACATTTCAAGCTGGGTTTTTATTTATCACTTCTTAGGTTTGTGTGTTTACCTGAAAAATTGCTATTTTTATTAACACTGCGAAGAGTGTTACAAAATGACCAAATGGACCTGTTATGTTTAGGTTCCATTTGTACACTCTTATGAGTTAAATTAACACTGAGATTCAGATGTCAGGTCATTTATAAAAAATATAAAATTCTGTATTGAATTGTATAGTAAATTGTATCTACAGTAAGAAAGTAAGAAACCTCAAGCAAAGTGTAGTTTTTTCATCGTAATAGATTCACATGATGAACATAACTAGTACAATGACATACTTTCATATAAAGTAACTATACGTTAACTGATGGAACACTATGTATTTGCATTTTTTTTTATTCTAATAATGTTGATGTATTTAGGGACTAGTATTGAGAGCAACAGGTGGTACTGCCACCTACTGGAGGTAAATACACATTGCAATTCTTGTATCTGTCTCCCTCAACAAATACATTGTTGATATACTATTTCATGCTTAACTTCATTATCGCAGTATTAATACCACCGCTGTATTAGTTTTAGTGCATATATTAATATAGTCTCACGTAGCCAGACAATCAGAGAAGTCTGAGGAAATCTAAATTCAACATATGAGCTACAACAGCAAGGAGAACACTCAGTTTGAGCCCATACGTTGAATTTAGACTTCACCAGACCTGTCCGATATAGGCAGAGATCTCACACCTGACAAATATAATATGACTAAAAGGAATATTAATACTTTATCTGTGCATTGTTAATCCATTCTGGGCGGGAACCCCTTTTGGTGTTTTAACTAAGCATTATGTTATACTTTAGCTATTGAAAAATAGCAGATCTACAAGCTCATAGCGCGCCACCGAGTGGCGCGCTACGAGCTTGTAGGTCTGCTATTTTTGAAAAAATGAAAAAATGCGGCACAGATCTTTGAATATATATTCTTTCAGAGCCAAAATTGCATATTGCCAAATGATACTGAGAGTAACACAGAAATACTAGTCATGACCGTAGATTACAATAGCACTTCTAACCTGTAACTTTGTTGCTCCGGCTCAGCCAGAGCAACTGTTCCGTTATAATAATCTATCGTTATTTTATGGTGTGAGATGATAAGTATAAAACCAGCTCATCAGAACAGGTTACTGATCCTCCACCAGGCTGTGGCTGCTATACTGACTACCTGGCTTTAGATAGAGATAGATAGATAGATACATAGATAGATATATTTTGTTGGATTTCATTGAAATCAGATAATAATAATAATGATGACAGAAATACTCCTAACCACTTTGTTTCTTCTCCAGGCTCAGATAAACAGCCACAGTCTAGTGAAGGACCGGTAACTTGTTCTGAATACCTGGGTTTATATTTGTTATACATTACAAGAATAATGTATTATAAATCTAACCTATAACTTGCTCAATATAAGAGCAACAACCAGCAGGATTTATAACTGTATAAAGTACAGTAATGCTAATAATGCTAAGCTATAACTCACTGCTCTAGGTTCAGATGAACAGCCACAGCCTAGTGAAGGTTCAGTAGCTTATTCCGACTAGCAGGGTTTATACGAGTTTAGATTATAACAGTAAATTCTGATAGAAATCCTAACCTATAGGGCCCGGTTTATACTTCATTGCGCACCAGTGACCCGCGCGGAAATAGCAGATCTACATGGTGACAACACGCCGCGCTGCGATGCGCTGTCAGTTTGTAGAGCTGCCATTTTCGCCCTTGCGACGCCAGAGTGCATTCAGTGCAATCAAGTGTAAATCGAGCCTAGCTCGCTGTTCTAGTCTCAGATTAGCTTGTCCTTATAACCTAGCTGGCTTTAAACTATCTCATAATCCTATCCTATAGCTGCAGGTTTAGAGACTATAATCCCAACCTAGCTGCAGGTTTAGAGACTATCTCAGATGATAATCATAATCCTAACCTCTAACTTGCTGCTCCAGGCTCAGTATAACAGCCACAGCCTGGTGGAGGATCAGTAACTTGGTCTGAGGTTTGTCACTCTTCAGGTGGAGTTGCACCATCCTGCCCAGCTCCTTGAAGGCCTCGTTGATGTCGCGCACGCGGAGGCGCTCGCGGGCGTTGTTCGCCATCCTCCGCTCCTTCTCGCGCTCCATCTTCTGCTCCGGGGAGAGGTCCTCGTCGTCGTTGTTGCTGCGGTGGCCAATGGGGATGTGCCAAGGTGGGAGGGAGGCAGGGAAGGAGGCAGGGAAGGAGGCAGGGAGGGAGGCAGGGTGTGGTGGTATAGTGAGAGCAGGCGATAGAATGGTTGGCGGAGTAAGAGGACGAAAAGGACGAGAAGATGAGGATAAACATGAGGAAGAGGAGGAGGAAGAGGAGGAGGGGAAGATGAACGGGAGAAAGAGAGAAGCGGATGTGAGGAGGAGGAGGAAGAGGAGGAGGGAAAGATGAACGGGAGAAAGAGAGAAGCGGATGTGAGGAGGAGGAGGAAGAGGAGGAGAATGGGATGAGGAGCAGGATGTGTGAGAGTGGCGAGGAAGAAGAGGAGGACACGGAACAGACAGAGAGAGGAGAGGAGGAGGACCAGGGGAGTTGAGGTTGAACGTTCATTTGCGTGGAGACTGACACACTTTGTTTCCGTAATATCGTTGCTGTCGTCGGTACAAGGTTTCTTCTAAGTTGTATCTCCAAATTCCAACTTTCTTTTTGTTTTCATAAACGAATGCCCTACCTCACGGCACGTCGCGTGAAAGTAGCGGAAATAGCAGAACTGCAAGCTCCGTTGTGAGCTTGTAGATCGGCTATCTTAAACGGTTTCCGAGGTTTCCACTCGCCAACGACGACAAACAGGTGTATAGGGTTATGGTGGTTGCACACTGGACGTGTTTTTCGGGAAAACCGACAGAAAAACGCAGCAAAAAGTCAGCGTGACACAACTTGTTTTGTTTTGCGTTACACGTTGCCATTATATCGATAGCTATCCTTCTCATGCCGTCCGTCATCTCTACCATCATCCACTGTTGTCATGGTTACCTTCCCCACTAGCATCATCACCGCCATCGCTGATAACGACATCAAATCGTTATCTTGCTCGGCATCATCATCATTATCTATTGGCGTCATCATCGCACGTTTAAGTTCATCATCATCATCATCATGCAAAGATCTCTGCAAATGTTCTCTGGCTTGTTCCTCTAGGTGAGTAAAACCTGATTCGTACTTATTTGGCACAGTGCACGTCGGGAGTGTGGTGCTGTTCTGAAAAGATCAGATCTACAGGCACCGTGAGCCTGTAGATCTGCTGTTTTCGGTGCACGGCACCCGTGTGCAACTAAGTGTAAATCAGGGCTAAAAGGTGCAACCCCGATTCCCTGTGTTTCTTGTTTATTTGACGTTGGGCTTTACTCTGCTGCAGAAACAGCTAAACACAGACACAAACCCACAGAGAGGAGACAGAATCACTCTTTTGTTTTTGATTTTTGTCAATAAAAATTACATAATT
The DNA here is from genome assembly GCF_951216825.1 of Electrona antarctica. Lineage (NCBI taxonomy): Eukaryota > Metazoa > Chordata > Actinopteri > Myctophiformes > Myctophidae > Electrona > Electrona antarctica. The sequence goes on from NC_136797.1 coordinate 25,313,500, forward strand.
CTTGGTGGACATATTAGTTTTAATATAATATTGTTTTTATTTGTATGAATTCTTCCCCTTTGGGTGCCCAAAAGTTGCCTGGGTCTTTCTGTCTGTGTTGTGAATGCTTCATCATCTTGTTTATTGTCACTCCAATAAACACCAAAGTGCTGGTTTTCCCCCTAAAACTCTCGTGGCTCTAAGTCGTTCCTTGTCTCCTTTCTCTCCAGACATGGAATTGATTAATTTACACATCCTGGTATCAACTTTGATCCTATGTTTGTTTGTTTAATTTGTCAAACAGATCAGACAGATATATTTAGGTTTATCCTACAGTAAATCCTGTCAATCCATCACTCACCAGAGAAAAGATATCTCAAATGTCACATCCTGGTACAGATTCTAGATCCACCTTGCGAGTTTTGCCCAAAAGAGACAAACAGAAAGCAGGTGTTTTTGGTTGAAGCGAGCACCTGGGGGACACCTAGATCTTAGCCTGGCCCATGACTTCTGATCTAGAGGGGCGGCTGCCGGTCGAAAACAGTGGATCGTATTGGTTCATCGATCTGAGCACCCGCCCCCTCGCCCCTCCCCTCCCCGGTAGAAAACTGCGGAGAAAACTGACGTCACCAAATTTAGAGCGGCGCGCCTCTGCACAGCGAAATACAAGGAAGTTGGATTCCAGGCGTTCATTTTTGAGCCGAATGTGAACAAAAACAAAAGCCTGGTTACAGCTACCGAGGCTATACGTGGAATCTTTGACCGACCTGTCGAGAGCTTTGAGGTCCTTCACGTCCGGCTTCTCCTTCTTGGGCTCCATGGCCTTGGCGTCCTGCAGGAGGTTCTCGTCGCCCTCGTCCTCCGACTTGATGTCCGAGCTCACCGAGGAGGTGCTCTGACCGTGGAGGCCCCCTGACAGCGCTGAGGAGGAGGAGGACATGACATGTGAGGAGGAGGTGCCTGACCCTGTATAGGCCCCCTGACAGCACTGAGGAGGAGGACATGACATGTGAGGAGGAGGTGCCTGACCCTGTATAGGCCCCCTGACAGCACTGAGAAGGAGGAGGAGGACATGACATGTGAGGAGGAGGTGCCTGACCCTGTATAGGCCCCCTGACAGCACTGAGGAGGAGGAGGAGGACATGACATGTGAGGAGGAGGTGCCTGACCCTGGAGACCTCCTGACAGCACTGAGGAGGAGGACGACATGACATGTGAGGAGGAGGTGCCTGACCCTGTATAGGCCCCCTGACAGCGCTGAGGAGGAGGAGGACATGACATGTGAGGAGTAGTTGCCTGACCCTGTATAGGCCCCCTGACAGCGCTGAGGAGGAGGAGGACATGACATGTGAGGAGTAGTTGCCTGACCCTGTATAGGCCCCCTGACAGCACTGAGGAGGAGGAGGAGGAGGACATGACATGTGAGGAGGAGGTGCCTGACCCTGTATAGGCCCCCTGACAGCGCTGAGGAGGAGGACGACATGACATGTGAGGAGGTGCCTGACGCTGGAGACCTCCTGACAGCGCTGAGGAGCAGGAGGACATGACATGTGAGGAGGAGGTGCCTGACCCTGGAGGCCAGTGGTTTCCAAAGTGGGGTCTGGGGACCCCTAGGGGTCCTTGAGGTGGTTCCAGGGGGTCCGCAGCTAAATGATAGTAAGGAACCAAATGGACCCTTATGGGTCTGTAACTCTGAGAGTGTACAAATGGACCCGTTAGGGTTGAATTAACTTGGTTTTACAATATAAATTGGGGTCCCAGAGATAGAATTGCCATTACATGGGGGTCCGTAGACTAATGCATGTCAAACTGGGGGTCCTTGAAATTAAACAGGTTGAGAATCACTGCTAGAGCCGTAATAATCTTCTCTTCCCGGGGGGTCCCGGGCGTATCTCTTCAAATGCAGATGTAATAGGGGTCCGTTTGGTTACCATCTCTCCATCATTTAGCTGCATGGGACCACCTGGAACCCCCTCAAGGACCACTAGTTCAAAACCCCTGCTATAGTGTTTGCTCAGACAGTAACAGGGGTCTCCATGTCTCTCCAGCTTTTTATTAAACAGAAAATGCATTTTCAGGTCGGGATAGCAATTTTATCCAATCAGGATAGAGAACTCAGTCAGGATACAGATTGAGGAGCGCTAAGGACACATTGTCAAATGTCAGTAAATGTCATTACGTTGTGATCTACAAGCTCACAACGTCGTGACGAGACTGTGTGAGATCTATTACTATTAAAGGGCTACAGTAATTATACATTAATGAATGTCAATGCACGTGTCTGATCATGAATTGGTTGACTGAGGCCCAACAAAACACACATACACAAACACACACAGACGGACGCACACGTACGCACGCACGCACGCACGCACGCACGCACGCACGCACGCACGCACGCACGCACGCATGCACGCACGCACGCACGCACAGGCGCGCAAAGCGCTGGCAGGCTTGAGCTCCAAAATGCCATTATGAATACTAAATACTGTAATGTTACTAATCATTTAGTAGCAGAACAACAACCTGCCACCTGAAGTTAATTAACTGCTGTTTTTGTACATTTTCTGGAAATGGCTTCATCCTCAAAGGGGTTTCTACTTTATTATATCACAAGAAAAGCTGCAATCCGGAAATTATTTGTAATGAATAAGATTCTATTTGAATGGATCTGAATGAGTAAAGTAAGTATAGTCTTGGGAACAAATTGGTTCCAGAGCCATGAGGCCAGAGGCCTACAGTGGTGGAAAGTACATTTACTCAAGTACTGTACTTATAAGTATCATTTGGAGGTACTTTTACTTTGGACTGGAGTATTTCCAATTTCCAATACTTTTTGCTTCTACTCCACTACATCTCGGATCCAACCGAGATGTAGATTTCGTTCTTAACAGGCCCGAAAATTAAGATCTTACCCCCATGCCAAAGCGCCAGCGCTCGCCCAGCAGTCTGCTGTCACCCAGGCGGATGTGTGAACCCAGGCGTCTTGCTGGTAGTAGTAGGCTAATACTAGTAGCGGTAGTAGTAGTAGTAGTAGTAGTAGTAGTAGTAGTAGTAGTAGTAGAAGCTGGCCAAAACTGTCTGTCTGTGTGTCTGTGTGTCTGTGTGTGTGTCACGCTGTAACACCACCCGCCCACCACCAGAGGGCAAAAGATTGGGAGCAAACAATACAAACTGAAATTGGAACGATACAGAGGTCTGTGTGTGTGTGTACATGTGTGTGTCAGACTGCCACAACACTTCGTTCGCTTCCCGCGTTTACGCGTCTTACTTGTAGTAATAGTAGTAGTAGTAGTAGTAGTAATAGCAGCAATACTGTACTATTACTAGTAGTCATGGCAGTCACAGACAGGAAGACAGCAGAGCAGGAAGTAGAGTGAACGGCTGCAGGAAAGACCCATTCAGAGCTAAAACCACTAATGTGTATTTAACTGTGGTCTCTGCCAATAGCACTTTAATGCTACACATTATTTACAGTCTCTGCCCTGCAAATTACTGCAGTCATACACCACTTACTGTGTGTGTGTGTGTGTGTGTGTGTGTGTGTGTGTGTGTGTGTGTGTGTGTGTGTGTGTGTGTGTGTGTGTGTGTGTGTGTGTGTGTGTGTGTGTGGGCGTGCGTGTGTGCGTGCGTGCACGTGCGAGAGAGAGTGTGTGTGTCCATCTGTCTCTGAGACGTGCACATAGTGTAATTTTAAGTGTGAGGTTGTCTGTGTGAGTTTGTGAGCGATACGTTATGGTTTTTCTATGTAACTGTATGCATGTGTGTGTGTGTGTGTGTGTGTGTGTGTGTGTGTGTGTGTGTGTGTGTGTGTGTGTGTGTGTGTGTGTGTGTGTGTGTGTGTGTGTGTGTGTGTGTGTGTGTGTCTGGCATGTGCTAATGCGTATGTGTGTGTGTGTTCTCCCTTTCCCTCTTTACTGTTCTCAACACCTCATTACACACTTGGCGTGGGATCTGTGTGTGCATGTGTGCATGTGTGCGTGTGTGTGTGTGTGTGTGTGTGTGTGTGTGTGTGTGTGTGTGTGTGTGTGTGTGTGTATGTACGTGTGTGCGTGCGTGCGTGGGATGGTTCTAGCTCAAACTGGCTGCCAGGGAAGTGATTTTCAGGCCTTTAAACAGGCTCAGGGATCATTGGTTCCCCCGGCGTGCCGCTCGTATACAATTCCCTCGTACATATTCATAACGCAAATATATTTACCCTTGTCTTCTAAACCATTACCGCTCGGCCGTTAAGCGCTGCAGCTTGCCAGCTATGTGATGGTTTTATTACAGATGTGTGGTCAGCCTAGCTGCTGCCGTCTGGGCACGGTGAAAAATACTCCGCTAATGGAACTATGAAGAGTGTACACAGTGTAAGGATTATAGACCCTATACGGCTCCATTTGCACTTTGCAGTGGGAGGCCTGCAGGCGTCATCACCTGCCTCACGTTAAATATTGATTGACTTTTAGAAGAATTAAGGCCGATGTCACCAACCAGGTGCGCAGGTCAACCGCAAATCAGTGTCGACTAAAACTATGATGAAAAATGTTCGGCGAGTACCTTTTTTCACAGAGGAAAACTGAATACATTTAAAAAACAAAATGAAAGCTAAGCTAGTATGATGACTAAAACTAAGACTAAACTATTCCGTCAACAAATAAAAAACTAGATGTAGGGAGGCACTAGTGGAGAAGAAATCCCGTTTTTTTTTCTTTTCGTTTTTTTCATTTTCTTTTTACACATTGAGACTTTTACAAGTGGCAACTGGCCAAGAGGCAGAAATAAAATGACACTTCAATACCACATCATAAATGCCACATTTTGGAACAGCAAATAAAACATCCATAATACACCTCAAAGCACCTATGAAATAAATACAACAAATCACCAAAGTCCTAATCTTTTAGTAGCAGGGCAAAATACACAATATACAAAATCTAAACCGAAATAATAAATATAGGCATGAACATATAGGCTAGTACAAATCCAAATGTTGGACTGTACATCTAAGACGATCCTTCTCAAGGGAACTTTCAAAGCCAATTTTAGTCATGGACTGCAGGTCGTTCCACGGTCAAGGGCTAAAGAAGGCCAGACATTTTTTACCCCCCTCGGATGTGAATGCTGGTACTACACACACCGTAGCCAAGCATTTGACCCGAGGTTGAGGCCGTTTTGGACCAAGTCGAATTTGGAGGAAATGTAAGATGGCAGATCACCCAGAATGGCTTTATAAATGAAAATATGCCAATGTTGCAGCCTGCGAGATGTCGATGAGAACCAACCGACTGCAGCATACAACGTGCAGTGATGTGTTGAGTTAGTTATGAATCTCAATCCAGCATGGTACAGGGGATCCAATTTGGCCCTGTAGAACTAAAAGACATGTCATGTTTGGTTGCGCTCTGGAAATAGCAGATCTGCAAGCTCACAACGCGTCGACACGTTGGCTATTTTCAGCATGCAACCAAGTGTAAGATCAGCCATTACGATGACATCAAGAGTGTATGTGTCTGTCTGCGTGTGTGTGTGTGTGTGTGTGTGTGTGTGTGTGTGTGTGTGTGTGCGCGCGTGCAGGCGCATTCCTGTGTTTGTGTGAGAGAGTGAGTCTAAATGTGTTACACTCAGACATAATGCTACTCTTTTAGCGCATGTGAACACACACACATGAACACGCGCACACACATGTGTGCGTGCGCGTGCCCGTGCGTGTGTGCATGCGCGTGCGTGCGTGCGTTTAGAGGTTCAGCTGAAGTGAAAGAGGCGGGGCCAGAAACGTACCGCGGTAGGGGTCAGGCTGGCTGAGGTCAGGGGAGGTGGCTGACTGGACAGGAAGCTGAGGCCCCGCCACCTGGCCTGGCATGGAATGACTGGCACGCAGACCCCCACCACCGTCTTCTCTGTGCGAGCCCACCTGCATGAGAGAGAGACACAGAGACAGAGAGAGAGAGAGAGAGAGAGAGACAGAGAGAGAGAGAGAGAGAGAGAGAGAGCGAGAGAGCGAGAGAGAGAGATTATGAAAACCTACTGGGTTTTGGTCAATTTTTCAAATGTGATTTTCCATCATGATCTGCACCTTCATCCATTTAGACCTGAGTTAAAAACATTCACTTTGACAGAATATATATTCAAAGATTTGCGCCACATTTTTACGATTTTTCAAAAAGAGCAGACCTACAAGCTCGTAGCGCGCTATGAGCTTGTAGATCTGCTATTTTTCAATAGCTAAATTATAACAATGTTTAAAACACCAAAAGGGGTTAAATAAAAGATGCACGGTTCATATAGTTTCCCAGCCTCATATTGCAGTATTTATTTCTTTCTTTCTTTCTTTCTTTCTTTCTTTCTTTCTTTTGTTTCTTTCTTTCTAGTGTTGTAATACTTTCTGTGTCCTGTAGAGGGCACAGTGTCTCTGTATTTCTCCCTTGATCTTTGTTTTGTCTCTCTCTCCCTCTTTATCTCTGTATCGTTCTTTTACATGGACCCACACACGCGCACGCACACACACACGCGCACGCACGCACGCACGCACGCACACACACACACACACACACACACACACACACACACACACACACACACACACACACACACACACACACACACACACACACACACACACACACACACACACACACACACACACACACACACACACACACACACACACACACACACACACGCCGAGAGACAAAAGAGACCAACTCGTGCCAAAATTGTGAATCTCAAGCGGACAGTATAGGGCTCTATGGGAATTAGACATACTGCAATTAGACATATGGGCATTAAGATAATTGACAGAGTGTGTATATATACATATACAAGTGCATGAGCGTGTGTGCCTGTGTGCGTGCGTGCGTGCGTCCAAATTAACGGGCTGCTGTCCTGTGTTGTCCTTTCACACACGTACGTAGCACACAGCAGGACAATGTCCGTACATTAACACACAGACGACATGTCTTTCCTACGACAACAACAACAACAAGATACGACCTCATTTCCCTCAAAACAAGGCCTCCTCCAAGCTGGACAAATATCATGTGTCTGTACTGCCGGATACAACGGTAGGCACCTACAGGAAACCTTTTGACGGCATTGTATTTGTTTTGTTTTAGTAATAGTCTCTTGAATAGTTTTCATTTAGTTTTTGTCACATTCTAGTCCCCTGGAATGTTTTAGAGTTTTAGTCGACTAAATCTACAGTTGAATTAGTCGACTAAAATGTATTTTGGCGGGCCTTGATGCCGTCGTAATGATTGTACGAACGAGCCATTTGTGTTTCATTCAAAAATATATATATATCATGGAACATGGAACCTGTGAATATTCCCATTTCCACTGCAAATAAGAAACGCCGAATGAATGAACCGTTTTCCAGAGATCGAATCCCTCTCTCTCTCTCTCTCTCTCACTCTCTCCCCAAACCCCTCGGCGAGCTATAGGCTCTTCTCTCCTCCACAATAGACGTGTCATCAACACACCCACTCGCTCAATGCAAATTCACCACACAATCACGGTCCATTCACACACAGAGACGTTTGGGTAACATGGACATTACAGGGACTTAACTCAGGGGAGCTGGCAGCATGCAGTCTGTTGGATGGCAGGCCCTATGCTGAGTGACTGGCTACAGTATTACTACAGACCCACCGGTTAATATCTAGATACTTTCATTGCCGTGGCACATATAGAATCAGCCTGTCTCCATTCATCTTTTTATGTTTTTTTCCCCCATTAACCCATTTAGGCCTGACGGTTTTCTGAAAAACCTTATGTTTCTGTATCAGTGGTGCTCAATATTTCATGTCAAGGACCCCAAACATTACATGTACTGTAATATGGCTCTGCACCACCCCCCCCCCCCCCCCCCATCTGAAAATATGTTGTTCCAGGAACCTCCCCAGAAGCAAAGATTTGAGTTAAAATGTTCACTCTGTAATAATATATATTCAAAGATTTGAGGCACATTTTCATGATTTTTCAAAAATAGCAGACCTGCAAGTTCTTGTAGATCTGCTATTTTTCAATAGCTATAAAGTATAACATAATGCTTCAAACACCAACAGGGGTTCCCGCCTAAAATGGGTTAATAAACGCCCTCCTTTGTCATATACAGTGTCAAAAGTATCAAACATGGGCCATGGCCGACCTATATGAGCTCACAACGTTTTTTACCTCTATTTCTTGAAAGTCTAATTGTAAGTGGTTGTCTTTCTGTGACTACATAATAACTACATTGGACATACAAGGTTTCCACCCGACAGAGACGATTTCCAGGTCACAGTGCATGAGTGATGCTACATGCATTCATGTTGTTCTGGCTTCTCTCCATCGGCCCGTCCCTCACTACTTTAGCTTCTTTCCCTTCTTTCCCTACAATATCTCTCTCTTTCCAACTATAGGGATGCACAATTTAATCGGTAGCATAATCTGAGTCGGCCATATCGGCCATAAAAATGCCATATCTTTATCGGAACGGTCTCAAAATGATCCAGATTATTATATAATCGGTTTTCAACAGCAAAAGAAAAAAAAACTAAAACTTCATCAATAAATTCAATATAAATCAAAGTTTTTTAGTACCTCTAGTGTAGAACAAAAGCTAAATCAAATATGATGTAAAATCTTAAGTCGAAATAAACTTTACATTTTTCTACATTTAATTTGTGTAGGCCTACTCATCTCATTCAGTTGTGAAAACAGAAACTTGGAAAAGAGTATAGGGTATTTACTGATT
>NC_136797.1:25324697-25329697 GCF_951216825.1 Electrona antarctica
CACACACACACACACACACACACACACACACACACACACACACACACACACACACACACACACACACACAGGCAAAGGAACTTTGACTACAGAGTCTCCTCTGTGCTGAACTGACTCTGACAGTAAACACCTGTAGCAATGTCAAAACACACACACACACACACACACACACACACACACACACACACACACACACACACACACACACACACACACACACACACACACACACACACACACACACACACACACACACACACACGCTCAGTGTTGACTTTGGGTGGCTGCAAACATGATTTCCATGGGGATATTATCGTAATATTTTCCAGTGGCGAGAGAGAGCTGTACTTTATTCGCCACGTGCTGGTTACAGTGCAAACACACAGATGGCCTTTGAGATTATAGAGCAATTAGGATTTAAACCCATATCCTATTGTAGCATACTGTATATCGCTGAGGACGGGCGGAAACCTCGTATTTCCATATTTAAAAAATGTCCAACGTTTTATGTGTGTTCTACGGCTGTCAAACGATTCAAATCTTTAATCAGGTTAATCACAGCTTAAAAAATAATTAATCCTGATTAATCACCATTCGAACTATGTCGAAAATATGCCATGGTTTTGTGTATATTGCTGTGAGAATGGAAAGATAAATGACAGAAGGCGGATATATACAGCGTATATACGTTTCAAATGTTTTCCAAATGTGTGTGTGTGTGTGTGTGTTTGTGCGTGCATGTGTGTGCGTGCAGTGCCCGTGTGTACACGTGCGTGCGTGCGTGTGTGTGTGTGTGTGTGCGTGCGTGCGTGACTGCGTGTGTGAGTGCGTCCGTGCATGTCTATGTGTGTGCAGTGTGCGTGCAAGTGCGTACACGTGCGTGCATGTGTATGTGTGTGTGTGTGTGTGTGTATGTCTCTCACATCAGTGCAACACCTGTTGCTGTAATGATCTCAGCCTTTAGGCCTCTGCAGACTAACACTGCTCTGCCAAACTATATACAGCTGGCCTGAAGTCTGAGTGCACTGTGTGTGTGTGTGTGCGTGCGTGCGTGCGTGCGTGCGTGCGTGCGTGCGTGCGTGCGTGCGTGCGTGCGCGCGCGCGCGTGTGTGTGTGCGTGCACGCGCGTGTGTCTGCATACGTGCGCGCATGCATGCATGCATGCATGTGTGAAAGTGAGTGCGCGTGCATTTTTGAGAACATGTGTGTGTATGGGAAAAAAATAGTTGTCATGCACATCAACAGAAATACAATGGTTCCCTTTTTAAACCCCCTGGTGACATCATTCAACTCAGACAGACTTTATTTTCCACTGTTTTTTTTTTCTCCTTCTGTTTTATTATTCTCCTCTTCCTTCTCTTTCAGGTCAAATTTCCTCCCTTCTGCTGTTGCACGGAAAAGTTTAAAACTCGCACGCAAGCCGCACGCACGCACGCACGCACACACATACACTAGTGTTCACGAGTGCGTGCGCGTGAGAGTGGGTAACATTACTATAATGCTAACACCAGATGTTTGGATGCAAGTAAATATCCTGTGTACTTCCATACGTAGCATAGCATTACAAGCGTACTAAGTAAATATCCTGTGTACTTCCATACGTAGCATAGCATTACAAGCATACTAAGTAAATATCCTGTGTACTTCCTATACATAGCATAGCATTACAAGCATACTAAGTAAATATCCTGTGTACTTCCTATACGTAGCATAGCATTACAAGCGTACTAAGTAAATATCCTGTGTACTTCCTATACATAGCATAGCATTACAAGCATACTAAGTAAATATCCTGTGTACTTCCTATACATAGCATAGCATTACAAGCATACTAAGTAAATATCCTGTGTACTTCCTATACGTAGCATAGCATTACAAGCGTACTAAGTAAATATCCTGTGTACTTCCTATACGTAGCATAGCATTACAAGCATACTAAGTAAATATCCTGTGTACTTCCTATACATAGCATAGCATTACAAGCATACTAAGTAAATATCCTGTGTACTTCCTATACATAGCATAGCATTACAAGCATACTAAGTAAATATCCTGTGTACTTCCTATACGTAGCATAGCATTACAAGCATACTAAGTAAATATCCTGTGTACTTCCTATACGTAGCATAGCATTACAAGCGTACTAAGTAAATATCCTGTGTACTTCCATACGAATAGCATGCGTATATCTAGTTTGCGTCCGAGCGTAGACATGGCAACGCCCCGTCTGCCTCTGATTGGCCTACCGACACTGCCCGTCTTGACTGTCCTCCGAGATGCGAGGTTTATTTACTCCGTGGTGGGAAATAAATTCAGATAACAACAAGAGAATGACAGCTTGGCACGCGCGACAGAATGCAGCTTTGTAACTAACTTGCACGTTTTATTTTAAGAGGCAAACTAATATTGTTTATGCCGTTTGCTTTGATTGAATAAAACATTTATTGAACACATACGTACGTTGTACTGTGATTTGATTTGGGTGTGTTCTAAATAAAGTGTTGATTATCGTGTATTAATCTAATCATAGTAAACTAATACTATTATACTAAAAAGGATAAAGATGAAGGGAAAATAGACATTTTAATGTCTCAAGTTTACACATACAAATAAATTACACAATAATCAACACAAACACTTTATTTAGAACACACTCAAATCAAATCATATTACGGCGTACATGTTCAATCAATTATTCCATCAAAGCAAACGGCATAAACAATATTAGTTGGCCTCTTCTACCAAAATAAAACGTACAGTTCTCTTGTAATCATACCGTACTTGTATTATTTTCCACCACGGAGTAACCTCGCATCAGACTATCCAGCATAGCGGAGGACAGTCAAGACGGGCAGTGTCGGTAGGCCAATCAGAGGCCGGCGGGGCGTTACCATGTCTATGCTCAGACGCAAACTAGATATACGCGTATAGCATAGCATTACAAGCATACTAAGTAAATATCCTGTGTACGTCCATACGTAGCATAGCATTACAAGCATACTAAGTAAATATCCTGTGTACGTCCATACGTAGCATAGCATTACAAGCATATTAAGTAAATATCCTGTGTACGTCCATACGTAGCATAGGATTACAAGCATATTAAACTATTGTTTATTGTGATAAAATAACGCTTACAATAATCGAATCGTGGAGATTGACATGTATCACGCTAGTCAGTCACACACTAGGATGAATTACCTGCAAATTCAATAACACATAAACTCATGTTTGATAAAAACTGCATTTGGTATGCGCTTATTTGAACTCTGCACGAATCGATCGATACTTACGAATGTCGCCGAACCACGGAGGCCCAGGGTAATGGTACAGTACGGCCATCTGAACCATGGAGGGTAATGGTACAGTACGGCCATCTGAACCATGGAGGGTAATGGTACAGTACGGCCATCTGAACCATGGAGGGTAATGGTACAGTACGGCCATCTGAACCATGGAGGGTAATGGTACAGTACGGCCATCTGAACCATGGAGGGTAATGGTACGGTACGGCCATCTGAACCATGGAGGGTAATGGTACAGTACGGCCATCTGAACCATGGAGGGTAATGGTACAGTACGGCCATCTGAACCATGGAGGGTAATGGTACAGTACGGCCATCTGAACCATGGAGGGTAATGGTACAGTACGGCCATCTGAACCATGGAGGGTAATGGTACAGTACGGCCATCTGAACCATGGAGGGTAATGGTACGGTACTGCCATCTGAACCATGGAGGGTAATGGTACAGTACGGCCATCTGAACCATGGAGGGTAATGGTACGGTACTGCCATCTGAACCATGGAGGGTAATGGTACAGTACGGCCATCTGAACCATGGAGGGTAATGGTACAGTACGGCCATCTGAACCATGGAGGGTAATGGTACAGTACGGCCAAATGCGGCTGCCAGACTCCTGACTGGCACCAAGAGGCGAGACCATATCACCCCTGTCCTTGCCTCTCTCCACTGGTTGCCAGTCCGGTTCAGAATTAAATTCAAAACCCTTCTCTTCACATACAAAGCACTAAACGGACTGGCCCCCTCCTACATCTCTGACCTCCTATCATACTCCTCCTCCATCAGGACCCTCAGGTCAGCAGACAGACGACTCCTAGTAGTCCCAGCAACAAGGAAGAGGCTCAGGGGCGACCGAGCCTTTGCTGTCGCAGCTCCTATACTTTGGAATAGCATTCCTCTCGCTGTCAGATCTGCCCCCTCCACTGAGAGTTTTAAGTCTAGGCTCAAAACGTTCCTCTACTCTCAAGCCTTCCAGTCCCCCTAATACTCGTGCACTTTATACCTAGGATACGTTTTTTTTTTTTTTTTTTCGTACTGCCTTTTAACTGCTTAACATCTCTCTTGACTACTGTACCATAACTATGCATTTTTATCATTTTATTTTATTTATTTTATTGTTTCACTGATGTACTGTATTGCACTGTATCGTATTGTTTTTCTGTGACCTGTGAAGCACTTTGGTACGATGAGAGTCGTTTTTAAATGTGCTATACAAATAAAATTGATTTGATTTGATTTGATTTGATCTGAACCATGGAGGGTAATGGTACAGTACGGCCATCTGAACCATGGAGGGTAATGGTACAGTACGGCCATCTGAACCATGGAGGGTAATGGTACAGTACGGCCATCTGAACCATGGAGGGTAATGGTACAGTACGGCCATCTGAACCATGGAGGGTAATGGTACAGTACGGCCATCTGAACCATGGAGGGTAATGGTACAGTACGGCCATCTGAACCATGGAGGGTAATGGTACGGTACTGCCATCTGAACCATGGAGGGTAATGGTACAGTACGGCCATCTGAACCATGGAGGGTAATGGTACAGTACGGCCATCTGAACCATGGAGGGTAATGGTACAGTACGGCCATCTGAACCATGGAGGGTAATGGTACAGTACGGCCATCTGAACCATGGAGGGTAATGGTACGGTACTGCCATCTGAACCATGGAGGGTAATGGTACAGTACG
>NC_136797.1:25337197-25339697 GCF_951216825.1 Electrona antarctica
GTTCCTAAACCTCGTAGTCTTTACAGCAGTGGTTCCTAAACCTCGTAGTCTCTACAGCAGTGGTTCCTAAACCTCGTAGTCTCTACAGCAGTGGTTCCTAAACCTCGTAGTCTATACAGCAGTGGTCCCTAAACCTCGTAGTCTATACAGCAGTGGTCCCTAAACCTCGTAGTCTATACAGCAGTGGTTCCTAAACCTCGTAGTCTCTACAGCAGTGGTTCCTAAACCTCGTAGTCTTTACAGCAGTGGTTCCTAAACCTCGTAGTCTCTACAGCAGTGGTTCCTAAACCTCGTAGTCTATACAGCAGTGGTCCCTAAACCTCGTAGTCTATACAGCAGTGGTTCCTCAACCTCGTAGTCTTTACAGCAGTGGTCCCTAAACCTCGTAGTCTCTACAGCAGTGGTCCCTAAACCTCGTAGTCTATACAGCAGTGGTCCCTAAACCTCGTAGTTCCTAAACCTCGTAGTCTATACAGCAGTGGTCCCTAAACCTCGTAGTCTTTACAGCAGTGGTTCCTAAACCTCGTAGTCTATACAGCAGTGGTCTCTAAACCTCGTAGTCTTTACAGCAGTGGTTCCTAAACCTCGTAGTCTTTACAGCAGTGGTCCCTAAACCTCGTAGTCTTTACAGCAGTGGTTCCTAAACCTCGTAGTCTTTACAGCAGTGGTTCCTAAACCTCGTAGTCTTTACAGCAGTGGTCCCTAAACCTCGTAGTCTTTACAGCAGTGGTCCCTAAACCTCGTAGTCTTTACAGCAGTGGTCCCTAAACCTCGTAGTCTTTACAGCAGTGGTTCCTAAACCTCGTAGTCTATACAGCAGTGGTCCCTAAACCTCGTAGTCTATACAGCAGTGGTCCCTAAACCTCGTAGTCTATACAGCAGTGGTTCTTAAAGCTCGTAGTCTATACAGCAGTGGTTCCTCAACTTTTTCACGTCAAGGACCCCCACATTGACGCTAATTATTAGCCCAGAGGACCCCCCATTTGAAAAGATATGCCAAGGACCCCTATGAGAGAAGTTTTTTTCTTTACGGCTCTAGCAGTGGTGATTCTCAACCCGTTTGATTTCAAGGACCCTCAGTTTGACATGCATTAGTCTACGGACCCCCATGTAATGGCATTTATATCTGGGACCCCCAATTTATATTGTAAAATCAATGTAAATGTAACGACAAATGGAACAATTGGTTCCATTTGTACAACTCTCAGAGTTACAGACCCATAATTTGGCCATTTGGTTACATCTATTTAGCTGGGGACCTCCTGGAACTCCCTCAAGAACCCCTGGGGGTCCCCAGACCCCACTTTGGGAACCACTCACTCACTGCCTTATACTATGTCCAAAACTGTTTCTATATATATATATATATATATATATATATATATATATATAGAAATATATATATATATATATATATATATATATATATATATATATATATATATATATACATATATATATATATATATTTCTTTTTTTCTTAATTTCCTGAACATTTTACATTTTATATTAATTTCCAGAAAAATGACAGCAGAGATATGAAGCTGCATTGCATGTATTTGTAGCTATTGTGGCCGAGGACATATTCTGACAACGAGTGATTGAAATTGGGAGTGAGTCTGCAGTTCCGACTGCGTTGAAGGAAGATTCAACTGGATGTGGATGCACAGAGAGATGGATACAAAAGAGAGAGAGAGATTTGAAATCTTTTCTGCTGGCATGTTTGATGTGTTTCTCCTACCAGCGAGTGTAGAGGAGCCTCATAGTTTGGCGAGTTGGCGCCCTGTCCCCCGTTCCTCGACCACACCGCGGAACTGGCAGCTGTAGGACAGAGGAGACGAGGATACGTCATTAGGACAGAGCAAGGACGACAAGGTTATGTGTATCTGTAATGTTCATATCTAGGACGTTTGTCTCCTCCGGCCACAGCTGTGTTGCCAGCAGAGGAATGAAAAGCAAACATTAAAGATGGAGTGCCGGGATTTCCACCATAAAACATGATCATCAGGTATTATTATTATATAAGGAGGAAGAATGTTTTTTAAAAAAGTGTACAGTATTTGTTAAAATGTCATTTTATATTGCGCGTGTTACGCGCGATAAAACCCTGGCAGTACGTGATCGAGGGATTCATTAATGCTAGCGGTAAATGGGTTTTAAGTATGTCTGGTTTGCCTGGTGGGTGGTGACGGGTGGTGATCCACCTAAACTGAAGCCACACCCACAGCTGTTGTTGTTGATATTGTGAAGTCACTATATCACAGTTTTTCTTCATTGGCACGTTCGACTGTCAAGGATTCAGCCCCCAGAAAGAAACTCTAAATTCAAAGGGAAGACATCATTGCACATAACAACCACACCAAGGGGTGTAATGAAGTACTGTCACCTCATAAACACATGGAAAACTGGACAGAATACATAAATCACGGCACTCCATCTTTAACCCATTTTGACCTGAGATCAGATTCTAAAAATGTCTTCCTAACAGTTTTCTGAAAAA
>NC_136797.1:25342197-25354697 GCF_951216825.1 Electrona antarctica
CATAGTTGTTCAATCAATTATTCAATCAAAGCAAACGGCACAAACAATATTGGTTTGCCTCTTCTACAAAAATTAACGTTACAAGTTACATTCTCTTGTAGGCCTACTTGTATTATTTCCCACCACGGAGTACCCTTGCATCTCGGAGGACAGGCAAGACGGGCAGTGTCGGTAGGCCAATCAGAGGCAGGCGGGGCGTTACCATGTCTAGCCTCGGACGTAGAAAGAAATCACGCGTTCCATCCATCCATCCATCCATCCATCCATCCATCCATCCATCCATCCATCCATCCATCCATCCATCCATCCATGATAAATCGAAAAATAAATACAAATAATGGATAATAAATGACCACAGGGGATGATGTTACCGCGAGGTTTCCTCACGTGAGGCGTTCATAATAGCGTTTAGTTGACGTTTCGCACTCTTGAGAATGATGTATGCATTACACCGTTTCATCACACACACCTTGCAGGGGATCAGAAACGGATATACTCTGCATCCAGATGTGTTGAAAGAATTGTATTCTAAGTCCTTATGATTTATTTTAGCAGAGCGAAGGTGAGGAGGAGGATGATGTCACACAATCCATGTGAGAACATCTAGCCACAAATCAAATCAGTCGCAGTCACACAGATGAATGGCCAGTCCGCTCTAGCTCTGTCATAGTGTAACTCTATGCTCCTGTCTCTGTCATAGTGTAACTCTATGCTCCTGTCTCTGTCATAGTGTAACTCTATGCTCCTGTCTCTGCCCAGTTACAGAAAGTTTGAATCCTCCAATATACTGTTAACCCATTTTGACCTGGGAACGATTCTAAAAATGTCTTCTACATCCTGACCGTTTTCTGAAAAAGCTATGTTTATGTATTGTCGTTCTTCGATTTTTCAAAAATAGCAGACCTACAAGCTCGTAGCGCGCCACTCGGTGGCGCGCTACGAGCTTGTAGATCTGCTATTTTTCAATGGCTAAAGCATAACACAATGCTAACACCAAAAGGGGTTCCCGCCCAAAATGGGTTAAGTACATTATGCATAACGTCAATCACCTATGATGTCAGGGGCTTTTGATGAAGCGATCTATGATGCCAGTGATCTATGATGCCAGGGACATAGAGTCCCTGACAGCGTTGTACAATGTACAATACTTTAAAACAGTTGTCATGTTGCACACATGCCTAAAATAGCTCTTATTTGCGCCGCCCTCGTTGAAAACGACGTATTTCAAACTCCAGCCTGTCACTCTCTGTGATGCATGAACAACGCTCGTTTTCTGCTCCCTCAATGTCGTAAACTCTGTCTACCTCTAGTCCTCTATGGCTCTGTATGATACCAGGGACATACTGTATGACGTAACTCTGTCTACCTCTATGGCTCTACGTGATACCAGGGACATACTGTATGACGTAACTCTGTCTACCTCTATGGCTCTGTGTGATACCAGGGACATACTGTATGACGTAACTCTGTCTACCTCTATGGCTCTGTGTGATACCAGGGACATACTGTATGACGTAACTCTGTCTACCTCTATGGCTCTGTGTGATACCAGGGACATACTTATATGACGTAACTCTGTCTACCTCTATGGCTCTGTGTGATACCAGGGACATACTTATATGACGTAACTCTGTCTACCTCTATGGCTCTGTATGATACCAGGGACATACTGTATGACGTAACTCTGTCTACCTCTATGGCTCGGCGTGATACCAGGGACATACTGTATGACGTAACTCTGTCTACCTCTAGTCCTCTATGGCTCTGTGTGATACCAGGGACATACTGTATGACGTAACTCTGTCTACCTCTAGTCCTCTATGGCTCTGTGTGATACCAGGGACATACTGTATGACGTAACTCTGTCTACCTCTATGGCTCTGTGTGATACCAGGGACATACTGTATGACGTAACTCTGTCTACCTCTATGGCTCTGTGTGATACCAGGGACATACTGTATGACGTAACTCTGTCTACCTCTATGGCTCTGTGTGATACCAGGGACATACTGTATGACGTAACTCTGTCTACCTCTATGGCTCTGTATGATACCAGGGACATACTGTATGACGTCAGACATCTATGAGGTGAGACATCTATGATGTAAGACGTGTATGACATCGGATCTATGACGTTTTGACATTTACGTGGGACGAGGAGCGTGTTGTGAACCACAGGATTTGTGTCCTTCCATCCTAAAAATCCTTCCATATTAAAATACTTCCATAGTATTATCTTAATGAGCGATAACACTATGAGCATAATAATGTGTGCACGGTTACTAGCATATACTCATTATCATTTACAGTCTCTGCACTGACAGTTTAACCAGTAAACACGCACAAACAACACCTCCCTACACACACACACACACACACACACACACACACACACACACACACACACACACACACACACACACACACACACACACACACACACACACACACACACACACACAGAGAAAACCTTGGAGGGTAGTCAGAGCGGCAGGAAGTGAGCTCAGAGGTCCAGATGACTGAACCCCCCCTCCCCCGTGCGCGTGCGTGCGCGCGCGCACACACACACACACACACACACACACACACACACACACACACACACACACACACACACACACACACACACACACACACACACACACACACACACACACACACAGGAATACACAGTACAGAGAGAGCTGTTGACATGCTCTCAGCTCATCTCTCCAGACAGCACATTCCAGATGGAGAGCTTAAGCGTTCACACGCGCACGTGCGCACGCACGCGCACATGCACGTTGCACGCACGCAGACACGCACGCCTTTCTCAAGATCCCGGGCACAATTTTGAACACATGGAAGCGAACATCTTTTTCAATAAATGAAACCATAAGCATCTGGGAGAGCCTCTTTCTTTGGTGTTTCCACCGGGCGGGCGTGGTTTGGAGAAACAGTTTCTGTGAGGTTATAGGGTTAGGTTTAAGGTTAGCTTTAGGCATAGTTTTTGTGAGGCTAGGTTTAGGCATAGTTTTTGTGAGGCTAGGTTTAGGCATAGTTTTTTCTGAGGTTAAGGTTAGGGTTTTAAGGCACATAACCACGCCCAACCTGGGCGAAACACCAAAGAAAGAGGGAGTCGCGTGATTCGTCGAGCACTATCCAATCAGCAATGACAAGCCTATACGTAGTAGCAGGTGGCGTTCGGAAACCCAGGCTCAAACGGAAAACTGCCAGACTGATAGCTGAAGTACTGTAAAGACCACAAAAAAAAAAAGTTCACTGAACTAAAACAGTCTGGACTCTGGATTCCAGGCTACTCATTTAGCATGCATGTGTGTGTGTGTGTGTGTGTGTGTGTGTGTGTGTGTGTGTGTGTGTGTGTGTGTGTGTGTGTGTGTGTGTGTGTGTGTGTGTGTGCACTTGAGTCTGTTCGTGTTTATACTTAGACCAAACGCTTCTGTTTTGTCGAACAGAAGCCTCGTATCTCCCACATTTCAACTTTACCTTTACTCAAAAGCAGGCAAAAATAGCCGATTGGCAATTTGAGATATTTCTGAATTTTGTTGACATGAAAGTGAAAGTGGTTAAGTGTGTCTGTGGGTTATATCAATATTGAAACAATGAGTATTAACAAGAGCTGTGTGACTAAATAATAACTACACCGATGGATCAATTATTGTTTTCCTGAAACGTTAAGGTTTTGGACTTACAAGGTTTCCACCCGACAAC
The DNA here is from genome assembly GCF_951216825.1 of Electrona antarctica. Lineage (NCBI taxonomy): Eukaryota > Metazoa > Chordata > Actinopteri > Myctophiformes > Myctophidae > Electrona > Electrona antarctica. The sequence continues at coordinate 25,345,909 of NC_136797.1, forward strand.
CACATATACTCATCCTCTCTCCACCTTTGTTGGTGCGAGATGCGTGTGTGCGTGCACGCAAGTGCGTGTATCTGCTCGTGTGTCTGCAGTTCTGCACACGTGCGCGTGCTTGTGTCTGTGTGTGTGTGTCTGTGAGAGAGAGAGAGAGAGATCTTTCTGGAATGTTGGTCATGTCTTTCCATGAAAACAAACTTCCAATCTGTTTCTTATTTTTATCCTATTTGTTCTGCAGGCCTCAAAGCAATGCGACCATATGGTAGGGTGTGTGTGTGTGTGTGTGTGTGTGTGTGTGTGTGTGTGTTGTGTGTTTGTGTCTGTGTGTGCCTGCGTGCAAGTGTGTGCGCGTGGATGTGTGTGTGTGTGTGTGTGTGTGTGTGTGTGTGTGTTTGTGTATGGCTGTGTGTGTTTGTGTGTGTGTGTGTGTGTGTGTGTGCATGCGTGCGTGCGTGTGTGTGTGCGCGCGTGTGGACTACTCCTTCACTCCCGTCCTTGAATAGGAATGACAAAACGCATTGCGCGGTGCCGTCCCCTTACCCATAATACATTGCGCGGTGCCGTCTCCTTTACCCATAATGCATTGCGCGGTGCTGTCTCCTTACCCATAATGCTGTCTGTTCCGTTGGTGGGGGCCGTGCAGGAGGCGGTGCTGTAGTGGTTGGCCCCACCCCCGGCCCCTCCCCCTCCTCGATGGAAGCTGCTCATTGGCGGAAGGCTGGAGCTGATGTCTGCGGACGAGTGCGATGGGTAGCTCTGTGTAGGAAGACACAACGAGAGGGTTTATAGATCTGTTGTAGGACACAACGAGAGGGTTTATAGATCTGTTGTAGGACACAACGAGAGGGTTTATAGATCTGTTGTAGGACACAACGAGAGGGTTTATAGATCTGTTGTAGGACACAACGAGAGGGTTTATAGATCTGTTGTAGGACACAACGAGAGGGTTTATAGATCTGTTGTAGGACACAACGAGAGGGTTTATCCCATTCTGGACGGGAACCCCTTTTGGTGTTTTAACTAAGCATTATGTTATACTTTAGCTATTGAAAAATAGCAGATCTACAAGCTCATAGCGCGCCACCGAGTGGCGCGCTACGAGCTTGTAGGTCTGCTATTTTTGAAAAATCTTGAAAATGCGGCACAAATCTTTGAATATATATTCTTTCAGAGCGAACGTTTCTTTGATCTGTAGGAGGACACAACGAGAGGGTTTATAGATCTGTTGTAGGACACAATGAGAGGGTTTATAGATCTGTAGGACACAATGAGAGGGTTTATAGATCTGTAGGACACAATGAGAGGGTTTATAGATCTGTTGTAGGACATAACGAGAGGGTTTATAGATCTGTTGTAGGACACAACGAGAGGGTTTATAGATCTGTTGTAGGACACAACGAGAGGGTTTATAGATCTGTTGTAAGACACAACGAGAGGGTTTATAGATCTGTTGTAGGACACAACGAGAGGGTTTATAGATCTGTTGTAGGACACAACGAGAGGGTTTATAGATCTGTAGGAGGACACAACGAGAGGGTTTATAGATCTGTAGGAGGACACAACGAGAGGGTTTATAGATCTGTTGTAGGACACAACGAGAGGGTTTATAGATCTGTTGTAGGACACAACGAGAGGGTTTATAGATCTGTTGTAGGACACAACGAGAGGGTTTATAGATCTGTTGTAGGACACAACGAGAGGGTTTATAGATCTGTTGTAGGACACGAGAGGGTTTATAGATCTGTTGTAGGACACGAGAGGGTTTATAGATCTGTTGTAGGACACAACGAGAGGGTTTATAGATCTGTTGTAGGACACGAGAGGGTTTATAGATCTGTTGTAGGACACGAGAGGGTTTATAGATCTGTTGTAGGACACAACGAGAGGGTTTATAGATCTGTTGTAGGACACAACAAGAGGGTTTATAGATCTGTTGTAGGACACAACGAGAGGGTTTATAGATCTGTTGTAGGACACAACGAGAGGGTTTATAGATCTGTTGTAGGACACAACGAGAGGGTTTATAGATCTGTTGTAGGACACAACGAGAGGGTTTATAGATCTGTTGTAGGACACAACGAGAGGGTTTATAGATCTGTAGGAGGACATAACGAGAGGGTTTTCACTATCTTTCTGAAATAAAGATCTGAAGTCGTGGGTTTTTATAAATACTAGAGCGGTGCCCGTTGGGCACGATGCAAGTTGGAAATGCATGCCCCGCCCAATTATTGTGTCTGTGTCCGTTGTATGCCCATATATGGAGTTCTTTGTCAGACATGTCCAACTATACGCACGGAGATTTGGTGCATTTATAGTTAGAGAGATTGAACCAATGAAAAGTATTAACAAGAGCTTGTGACTAAATCATAATAATATTTGGATCACATGGGTTGCTTTTTCATTTCCTAAACGGTAACTGCTTTGGACATACAGTACAAGGTTTCCACCCCGACAGGGAAAATACACATTTATTATAATCATCATTTATTGTCTTTAAATGGACATTCTTTTTTTTAGAATGCCTGCCATCGGACTTTAAATGATTAGAGTAAGACTATTCATTCCACTGTAATACAAACGAGGACCCCCATCTGAAAATATTTAGTGTCGGGGACCGCCCACAAAATGCAAATGAGGCGGTGTGTGACTGACAGCTGAGCTCACCAGTCTGTCGTGGGGATGGATTCCGCAGTAGGAGGAGCTTTGGGCGGGGCCATGGGCAGAGTTCCCGCCTCCCAACATGCTGCCATGGTAACCCTGTTGGCTCATGCTGCTACTGCTGCTACTCCAGGGATCTCCACTGTGGTGACCATCTGCTTGGTAGAGAGACACAGAGAGAGAGAGAGAGAGAGAGAGAGAGAGAGAGAGAGAGAGAGAGAGAGAGAGAGAGAGAGAGAGAGAGAGAGAGAGAGAGAGAGAGAGAGAGAGAGAGAGAGAGAGAGAGAGAGAGAGAGAGAGATATATGCAGTAAATCGTTGCAGTCAGGCAGAAACCTTGTATCTCCATATTTTTTATCTTTTTATGTTTTCTTAAAAAATGTATGCCCTACTTTATACTTTATACAATTTAGGCATTTAGCAGACGCTCTTAATCCAGAGTGATTTACAGTAAGCAAGAACAAAACATGGGAATACATCAAATACATCAAGAATCATACGTATAGAACAGTGGAATGTCTGTATAATGAAACTATGCGTATACACTAAAGAGTGCTACGTCTACATAAAATGCTATCGAAGTTACATAAAATAGCATTGTATGCAGACATAGCTCTCTTACGTTGTTGTTTGAAAGTAGAAAAGATAGCAGATTACAATAACGTTACCTGATGATGCGACAAAATGTGAGCCTATTTATAGCTTGTGACCAGATAATAATAAACACTCGATACGCTCTCTTTTTTGAGTGGTGAAACCACTCCAAGGAACAGCAATGTCCCTATGTCCCTATGTCCCTATGTCCCAATGTCCCTATGTCCCTATGTCCCAATGTCCCAATGTCCCAATGTCCCTATGTCCCTATGTCCCAATGTCCCTGTGTCCCTGAGTACCGACAGGGGGCGCTGTTGCACCACTCACTTCAGACCGGTCTGATTTTCTTTTTACATTTCCAGAAGGTGACCGTTTTGGACAAGAAGGTCTCCACCCGATTTTGTTGGAGTGTGTGTGTGTGCGTGCGTGCCTGCGTGTGTGTGTGTGTCCGTGCATGCGTGTTATACACATGTAAGCTCATAAGCTTGTGAATGTAATTACGGTACACAATATAGTCCTCTATGTCATGGGTCTTCAACAAGGGGAGGTCCTGCAAGTTTTTTTGACAGAATTTATATTCGTGTGTGTGCGTGTGCGTGCGTGCGTGCGTGCGTGCGTGCGTGCGTGCGTGCGTGCGTGCGTGCGTGCGTGCGTCAGTACCTGGCATGAAGAAGGAGCTGGGGAATCCAGCACTGGGAGGTTTGGATGAAGGATAGCCTGGCGAGTCTCTGTTATAGTCTGCTGTGCTGGCGGAGGGGGCATAAACCTGAAACACACATGTACATAACATACAGTCAGTCACATGTAACACACATGTACATACAGTAACATACAGTCATTAACATACAAACACACATGTGCATACATACAGTCATTAACATGTACAGTAACATACAGTAGATACATCTGTTTGCCTTTTAGGCTTCGTAAAAACAAAATGTTGCACTGGGCAGAAATGGCAAATGCCTATTATTATTATTGAATGGCAATGACCAGTAATCGAAATAAAGAATGTATACTATGGCCAAAATAGGCCATTAATCATGCTGTACTTTTGTTGCTATAATAGCCAATCTACAAAGTGTTTAGTAAGCTTGTAAAGCTTATGCTATTTCTGCTGTTTCTGAATATCTATGAACATTGTGTGAACATTTTTGGAAAGTGTTTTGCTCAAAATGCTCTGAAGAGGGACGCCAGGTTGAAAAGTGGTCAAAAGAGCAATGCAATGTGGAAAATAATAACAGAAATATGATATTTCTGTTAATTTCATAGATGATGGTAAAGATTCTAACATTGTGCAGGCCTGACAGGCCTAAAAACAGTGACAAAAGATTCAGCTTGCTTGGACATTAGGTTTACTGATAGGCAGTGAAATAACGGTCATTAAGAATCAAAGCTTTTAGCATAAAAATATCAATAACATTTCTAACAACAGACAAGGAGCTCCTATCATCAGACAGATGAATGCGCACACACACACACGCACACACGCACGTTTACTTATTCAGGAGCCTTAATCCTTCACAACCTATATCATTTCACAACACAAATTCTTTACATCTAATTATATTCAACTTTATTGATTATAGGTGATTGTAAAAGTTCATTAGGCATCAATAGATGACTCAATTCGAGTCAATTCACACATGCATGCACGGCGTACGCACGCACGCTGTAGTATCAAATCACACACACACACTTGTGTAAACAAACAGAAAGAAATAAAGACACACGCACACGTGCCCACACACAACACACACACACACACACACACACACACACACACACACACACACACACACACACACACACACACACACACACACACACACACACACTGTGGTTACACACTCAAGTGTTTGCTCAGATTCACAGAATCACTTTCAAGAAGCAAGAGAGATAAGATTAAGATTACAGATAGATAAGTCAATAAAACAGCTCAAATCCTCACCAGAATTAACCACAATTTGACCACAATCACAGGTGATTAAAGTAACTGTAATTTGATTCCACACTTTGCTGTGCTGAGTCAATACATACATACATACATACATACATACATACATACATACATACATACATACATACATACATACATACATACATACATACATACATTCAGGTCTGGAATGTGGAGTCCGATGGACCAGTGGACAGCGGAAACTAATGGAGCATAGATGGATTAATAAATTGCAAACAGTAACACCCACTGGTCTAAATGAAAGAAGCTGACTATCAAACACCCACATAGTACACTCACACCTCATTCATTTTTATGTTCATCTTTCTGTTCAATTAAATAAATTGTATCCAGGCCTTGCTGTGAACTTTTACTCTTTTAGGTTGTTTTATTAATGTCCATTTTTTACCAAGTATATCCATTTTACCATTGTGTTTTAGAGGATGGGTTCGGACCATGGTTTAGGTATGCGGTCTAGTCTAACTTGGACTCAGGGGGGTGGACGCCTCTGCCTTGCATAGTCCCCAGTGAATAGGCAGGTTGCCCTTCACTGGTAACCTTACTTTGGATTTTAAATATATTAAGGTATTGTAGGCTGGGATTTTACAAAAAATCCCCCCTTTTAAATACATACAGACATACAGACATACATACATACTTATAAGGTATGCCATCTGGTGGCTAATGAACCAAACACACATTCTCAGAAGTTGAAGCAGTTTTAGAGGACCCACTTTTAGGCCAGTGCAACAGAGCATGCTTTTGCCTTTTTTAAAACCTTACCCATTTTAACCAAATACATACATACATACATACATACATAGTGTGTGTGTGTGTGTGTGTGTGTGTGTGTGTGTGTGTGTGTGTGTGTGTGTGTGTGTGTGTGTGTGTGTGTGTGTGTGTGTGTGTGTATGTGTGTGTGTGTGTGTGTGTGTGTGTGTGTGTGTGTGTGTGTGTGTGTGTGTGTGTGTGCATGCATGCGAGACAGAGAGAGAGAAGGGGGGGAACAGGTGCAGTGAGTACTCGACCACTGTCTGAAGAATGTGAGAGAAAGACTAACAACCCTACTTCCTGAAGTCGCACACGCACACGCACACGCACACACACATACACACACACACACACACACACACACACACACACACACACACACACACACACACACACACACACACACACACACACACACACACACCATCATCATCAGCGATGTAACCATGGCTAGCTACATGTATAAACAGTGGTGTCATCGAAGGAGAAAGAAAGAAAGAAAGAGAGCAAGCCAACCACATGATGTAAACTTTCAAAGGCATACAAGATGGTACCAATATCTAAGACTGAGTTTATGCGATTCAAGTACTGAACCTTTTAGAGGAAGACAATCCAGGAGGCTGTCCACATCTGCATGAGTGGAGCCTATAGTTCCTGTTTCTGTAGTGTGAGGCAGCTTGATGTACAAGTACACCCCCTGGACAGGATGTACAAGTACACCCCCTGGACAGGATGTACAAGTACACCCCCTGGACATGATGTACAAGTACACCCCCTGGACATGATGTACAAGTACACCCCCTGGACAGGATGTACAAGTACACCCCCTGGACAGGATGTACAAGTACACCCCTTGGACATGACGCTAGTACGTCACAGGGACTTACCCCCAAATCCAACCCTTGATGCTGAGTGCCGCGCAGGGAGGCATATTGGGTTCCATTTTTTATAGTCTTTGGTATGACGACAATGTGGGGGTCCTTGACATGAAACCTTTTTGCCAGGTGAAAACCTGGCATGCAACAGCCCCGTTTTTAACAGCGACCTAGTCATGACTGGCTGCCCCTATAAGCCAATGGGAGTCTGACCCCATACTCTGAAACGCCGCCTAAGCCAATGGGAGTCTGACCCCATACTCTGAAACGTCGCCTAAGCCAATGGGAGTCTGACCCAATACTCTGAAACGCCGCCTAAGCCAATGGGAGTCTGACCCCATACTCTGAAACGCCGCCTAAGCCAATGGGAGTCTGACCCCATACTCTGAAACGCAGCATACGCCAATGGTCTGAACCACTCGTGTAGTAGCGACGTAGTCATGATTGGCTGCCTCCTAAGCCCTGACGTGTGTAGTCTCAACCCAGACTGCAGTGCCGTAGAGGTGGAAAGCCTGGTGAGTGGGGAAGCGAGGTTAGCAACGCTGCAGCGCAGAGCGACTGACAGCAGCAGCTAACTGTCTGGAGCTATACAGGAAAGCCATAACACAACACAGTGATTGAACCAACAAACGAACGTCGGAAACGAACGAAAACAACGGCCGCAAGGTTGTGACCGAGAAACATATTAGACATTAACCCATTTTGACCTGAGATCAGATTCTAAAAATGTCTTCTACATCCTGACAGTTTTCTGAAAAAGCTATGTTTCTATGTCAGTGGTTCTTCGATTTTTCAAAAAATAGCAGACCTACAAGCTCTATGAGCTTGTAGATCTGCTATTTCTTCAATAGCTAAAGCATAACATAATGCTAACACCAAAAGGGGTTCCCGCCCCAAAATGGGTTAAAATAAATGATACGTAGCTTGCGGAGTTAGTTCAGTCAGATATACTCGAGGGGTTTCACGCTGTGCTCAAGGGTGCATACATACAGTATACTCGAGGGGTTAATATGCTGCATTACTATGTGGGTGTATAGAGCGTCACAGTCCCGCCCCCTACCATGGACCAGGAAATGATTCTCCGTTCATTTTCCTCATAGACATTTCAGAAAGTATTTATTTAAAGACGTTTACGCCGCGGACAAAGCCAACTCGAGTTGTGACAAATCATGACATATTGTTTGTGTTGTCATGAGTTGTCACGACTCGAGTTGGCTTTGTCCGCGGCGTAAATACTTTTTGAAATGTCTATGGGAAAAATGCATTGGGATTAATTTCCTGGTCCATGGTAGGGGGCGGGACTGCGACGCTCTATTCAGTGTTTGCAAGACTCACATGTCATTCGCTGATTCGCAGTCAGCTGACCAATTGGGCGGGGTATTTAAGCTCAACTAGACGTCATGCTTCTTCCTGCCTTCCTTCTGCATAATGGTTCCTGGTTGTTGTTATGTGATGTTTGCTCCCACCACCACCCCAGCACCACCGGTGGGCTCCGATATTTCTGTTCCCCCATGGGGGGGGGGTTGTTATTGTATATCTAATCTCCCTGCTACTAATGTTTAATGATGGTGTTTCAATGTGCCGAACAGGGAGTAAATAAAATGTAGCGGAGCCGAACGCCAAGATAAAATATTAAATGCACACTTGTATTCTCATTCTATAATAAATAATATTGGTTAAATCTATTCGTGAGTATCGGACTGAATTATAATAATAATAAATACAAATAAAAAAGGGACAGATATGCACAACGGAGACGGCGCGTGTTTCACCTGGCAGTTAATGATACTCGTGTCATTTGTTGTTTTGGAACCACGGGTACAGAAACAGGCCTGTTTGTAAACGGTCCCGGACGAGGAAAGGAACCAGGAAACGTCCCAGGTTGGATCAAAGGTGTTTTCTCGGCGGGCCTGAGGCCTGCGGTGGTTAGACCAACAG
>NC_136797.1:25356686-25396686 GCF_951216825.1 Electrona antarctica
GACCTGAGATCAGATTCTAAAAATGTCTTCAACATCCTGACAGTTTTCTGAAAAAGCTATGTTTCTATGTCAGTGGTTCTTCGATTTTTCAAAAATAGCAGACCTACAAGCTCGTAGCGCGCCACTCGGTGGCACGCTATGAGCTTGTAGATCTGCTATTTTTCAATAGCTAAAGCATAACATGATGCTAACACCAAAAGGTATCATCATCACTCATCATCAACTGCTACTTTTCAGGATTAGAATTCAGTGGAACAAAAGGATAATACAACAACATCTACACGGCCATTTCGTTCATTTAAGTTCATACAAAGATCCAAAATCTGTCCCCTGCGTGTCTCTCTCACATTTCACTCTGCCCAACAGATTACTCACGATCATGCTGTTCTTGCTACGTTTGCGTGACACTGTATTGTATGACCAAGTACAGGACATTCATTGATAGGAAAAACTAAAATAGCATCAATGACAGATCACGCACCTGCTGGTGCGTTGGTTTCGTTTCATAATGGTCTACCACCGTTGCCACGCTCTCAAACCCTAACCCTATAGTGCAGCGGGGAGGGTTATTACACCCAACGCACCCCAGCGCAGATCAAACATATTTGGTTCTGTTTTTAGAAGTCTTTTTTTTATAGCCCTGATCTGAGCGCCGAGCTATAAGCCAACGTCCTCCCGATCCTCTGAAGGTTAATTATGTCCCTGATTCAAACCACATGCAGAGGGAGGGGCGTGTGCGTGTGCGTGTGTGTGTGTGTGTGTGTGTGACTGTGTCTGTGTGTGCGTGTGTGTGTGAGAGAAAGCGGAAGGAAATCCCACCCACCTTTGAGCAGGCTCTTTTATTCTATCAACCTGCAATTGCACTAACGTGAACCAGATGCGTGCACACGCACATACGCATTGCAACCGCACGCACACACGCACGCACGCATGCACACACACATACACACACAGGGCTTGGTCATAGCATGGCTGCCTAATTGACTCCATATGAAATGCTACAGAAACTTTGAGAGGGGGGGGTCAAGCTAGAGAAAACACGCACTCGCGCGCGCACACATACACACACACGCACACACGCACGCACACACACACACACACACACACATACACACACACACACACTGCACATCTGCAAAAATACTTGTGGGTAATTGAAAACATGCATGCACTGCCTCACACACACAAACATGCAAAGGTTTCATGGACCGTGTGCAAGTCACATTCTTTAACACGCACGCACGCACGCACGCACGCACGCACACATGCACGCACGCACTCCCTGTGGAGAGCAAGCTTCCTGTGGCTTGATTAGAGCCCCCTATGTGAAGACAAGTGGGCTGCGTGAGAGAGAGAGAGAGAGAGAGAGAGAGAGAGAGAGAGAGAGAGAGAGAGAGAGAGAGAGAGAGAGAGAGAGAGAGAGAGAGAGAGAGAGAGAGAGGGGGGGGGGGGGGGGGGGGGACTTATCATCATGCACCTGTGACCAGAGGGGGTCAAGTTACTCAGACAGAAATCAGACAGAGAGAGAGAGAGAGAGAGAGAGAGAGAGAGAGAGAGAGAGAGAGAGAGAGAGAGAGAGAGAGAGAGAGAGAGAGAGAGAGAGAGAGAGAGAGATTCATGTGTGAATTGTTCAGTTTGTGTTAAAATGTAGTATTTCCTTCCATGTGAACAGTGGTGTTAGAGACCGTTCATCACTTCCTGGTTCCCACCCATGTGTTGTTCTGCAGCACATTCATCCTACAGAGCAGCAGCAGGCCTGCGGAGCCCTGACGCCATACAAATGCTCCTTTTGCCCATATATGGGCATGTCACTACGACTCAGACATAACCATAAACAAGCCAGATACGCCCATATATAGGCATGTCACTGTATGACTCAGACATAACCATAAACAAACCAGATACGCCATTATAGGAATGTGACTCAGACATAACCCTTAACTTGATCGTACTGCAGCGTCACACAGAAGCATCAAAAGTAGCAGATACATAAGCACCGTGGTACAGTATATATAGCATGTAGTATATACACATTGTGGTCCTATTGGGGTCCCACAGGGCTCTGTACTAGGTCCACTAGTATAGAAAATAGCCCATCTATAAGCATTTTTCTACAAATGTCTGCCCCGTAGGGACGCTATGCTTGACGTGGTTCATACAAACTGTCTAAATGTTCAGATATAGCTAAATGATCCATATACGAGCTCACAACCCATGCTGTTATTATATTGTAGCCTCCAAGGGTTCAATATAAAGGATGGAGAGAGAGAATTGGTAACTGGACTGGAAGGAGTTTTACTGTACATCATGAGTTAAAGGACCACTTCACCACTTTTCAACCTATCTTCATATAATAGGTCCTCACGTAATAAGCATGATAAAATGGCACCAATTTTTTTCTACTCAGTCTGTGTCTCATAGGAGGCACAAACGCGTCCACCAGTGACATCATCGATGGGGAATCCAAGCTAATAGAAACTGCAGGCTTTCTAGTCCTGAAAAGTTGCAATGCGAAAAAGGAAGCCATCGTTCTCAAGATAATTAAAATCTAAACATTTTGGTAAAAGAAATCTTGTCTAAAAAAAACTCTGGCGGTTTCTGAACTGACCACAGCCCTCCTATGAGACACGACTGAGTAGAAAAAAATTGTGCCATTTTATCATGATTATTAGTGAGGACCTATTATATGAAGATAGGTTGAAAAGTGGTGAAGACTCTTCACATACTAGAGCAAGTCTGAAAGAAGCTGAGCAGAGCTGAAATCAACATGTAAATATGAAATAAATGCTTAAAAGTATATTCAGTGATTTCGCTTCATTCAAATATCACTTATTTTTTATTTTTATTTGGATAATCCTAGTTTCAGTTTTGGTGGCGAGTGGCAAAGCCTTCATCCAATCAGGAGGAGAGGGGCCTTCCTCCAATCATGTGTGGCGGCGGGCCTTGGTGCACATGCTGTTGCACTTCCCCCCACTGTAGAGCATTTGCATGTGCACATTTTGTTACCGGGGCGGACTGGGTGGTTTTCCAAATCACACAAATCACTGAATGCTCCTTTAAACATGTAGCTAAGTGTAATGTTAGAGACCACAGAAGTGAACCTTTCAAGCCTGTTTTCCCAACTCGCTGTTTTCTGCAAGACATTACCCTAAGCCATATCTAAACTGGTGGGTCAAAGTGAGCAACCAATATGTCAATTTGAAGCTATGATTCCCTGCTTTCACGTGACATGGAAAAAACAAAACCTAAAAAAATAAATCAATGACTTAGCCTCGGTCAGAAACGATCACATATAAACTAATGGCGTGAGTGTCATGACAACTCAAGCAGCATTAAAGTCAAAGTTCAAGGTAAATGAACTGCAGGGCCTCCTTGTTCCATTCATACGATCACTCATAAACAAATATGAACATCTTTATGTAAGATAACATATGAATCGTGTGAGGATATGCACGCGGCACGCACGCACGCATGCAAAGCAGCCTACAACCCGTCACCTAAAAAAAAAGTACCCCCAACAACACGCATACACCCGTGTTGTTTAACCAAAGACGAAGTGTGTTTGGTTCTTCGGTGTGGGACTATCTGAATGCACACTGGCTGACTGTGATCTGCTAGCCACCCACCCGGCTGGCACCGCCCCCGCCATCGAATTGAACGCACCCCGACAAAGGAAAGGCTGACATGTGAAAGAGAGGCAGAGAGACAGGGTGTATTATGTCAGGATTAGAGCCAAACCCTGGAACGGACCACCAGAATGAATCCACATTCACTTAATCTACTCTCTCTGTGCCTCTCCTTCCCTTTGTGCCATCATACAGTATCTACTCTCTCTGTGCCTCTCCTTCCCTTTGTGCCATCATACAGTATCTACTCTCTCTGTGCCTCTCCTTCCCTTTGTGCCATCATACAGTATCTACTCTCTCTGTGCCTCTCCTTCCCTTTGTGCCATCATACAGTATCTACTCTCTCTGTGCCTCTCCTTCCCTTTGTGCCATCATACAGTATCTACTCTCTCTGTGCCTCTCCTTCCCTTTGTGCCATCATACAGTATCTACTCTCTCTGTGCCTCTCCTTCCCTTTGTGCCATCATACAGTATCTACTCTCTCTGTGCCTCTCCTTCCCTTTGTGCCATCATACAGTATCATACAGTATCATACAGTATCTTGTTGCTGTCGGGCAGGAACCTCTTATCTCCGTGTTTTAACTTTTTATGTTTTTCCAAAAAAATCAATTCCGTACTTCGGATTTGAATCCTGAAAAGTAACAGTTTTATGAGGTTTCCACTCGTTTACACTTTCCCTTAATTGTGTACAAATAGACATAGACAGATAGATACACAAATAGGTTGTTCAAATTACGTAATATTTTAGTGCAAACATAATAAGTGCAAACATAATAAGGTTTTGAAACATGTAGATGACAGCTATATATATGAATCATCAGAACTGGCAACAAAAACAACTGAAAAACAACAACAACAAAAACAACTGGCAAAAGAATCTCTTAGTAGAGTGCACACCACACACCAGGATGTGTCAAACATGTCCTTTCTCTCTTTCTTTCTGTCTGTCATGTGATGATAATGCTTTGAGGTTGTGTGCGACAGTGCGTGTATGTAATGGCACCATCAACGTAAATTCAACCTGGGTAATGAAAGAATACATCATTATGGTCCAAGCATTTTTGTTATCTCTGCCAGGATGGCAGAGGATCCTGCTTTTTCCCATGTGTCTGTCTCTGGAGAAAGAAATCACACCCGTGTGATGTGAGGGTTGCTCTTATCAAAGTTATCATCATACATGATCTCATTCCGGCCAATCACAATTTGCGTCCTCACCTTCGTCTTCAATGTTTGTGTTTACACAAACACTCAAAACTGGCCATTCATTGTCAACTAGAGCGGTGCCCATGGGGCCTCTACAGCACAGTGGTGCCCGTTGGGCACTGGCCTACCTGGAACGATGCAAGTTGGACATGCATGCCCCAACCCAGATATTATGTCCCTTTTATGCCCATATATGGGCAGTTCTTAGTCAGGCATGCCCAAATATGGAGTCTGGCCCGGGCAGAGGCGTTTTGTGGCGGTTCTGGACAACCGTGGACACCAGGCACGGCACTCCCTGTGGGGGTTTGGAACACGTGTGTCGAATTTTAAGTCGGTGGGGCGAACGGTCCTCGAGTTACGTGGATTACAGACGTACAGACGTACAGAGACTTGGTGCATTTATAGTTAGATGGCATTCAATGTTAGTGTTTGCACAAACACTCAAAACTGGTCATTCATTGTCAATGGCATTCAACGTTTGTGTTAGGACAATGTTTGTGTTTACACAAACCCTCAAAGCTGGACATAGGAGGGGATAGCGGCCCTCAAGAAATATACTGAAATATTCTCTAGGCCCAGGAATATGCAGCTACGTAACTGTGGCTACTGGCTACCATGGTGGAGGGGACCATTCTTCACCGGCATTCCCCACATGCATGATTTTGTCCACTTATATGGTGTTTTTTTCGCGGTTATATGCGGTTATTTTGGCCTATTCTCATCCTCGTCCTCCCCCGTTGTAGCCTGGCTAATAAGCCAGACCGAATGAGACGTTGGCAAAAATAATTGCCTGCCGGTGGATTACGGTCTGGAGAGGCTCAATTGTACGCCCATTTCCTACACCAGAGAACTGGTGTGGCCAATCGGGACACGGTATGCAATATGGGCGGGCTTTGGTACATTGACGTTCAATGCTTGAGACCTTTGACTGACAGTAGCTCTGACCAATTGCGTCAAAGAGAAAATGTTTGAACCCGCCCCCGGGAAACAAGATCCATACACAGCATCTCCAGACTCAAATACCACACGACAGTGTGATTTGAGTCTGGCTTATTAGCTAGGCTACCCCCGTTGGGGGAGGATTTAATAAAATAAAACATATGAGAAAAGAATACAACAATAAGCATTTGCAGCAAACGCTTATTTACATATAGGCAGTTTAGTTAGTTTCACAAAAGCTGCTGTTGTTTTCCAGTGTTTTTGCCTTTTTTATTTTATTATATTTTGACCAGACAACGAGACGAGCGATGATGCTTGCAGAATGCCAACAAAAAAGTTATGTGGACCCACGCCGTCATTATTCCACCCGGAAAATACATTGTATTAATGCGATTGGTTGATTATTTAATCCGTTGTGGGCTTTTGAAAAAAAAGCAGGCACCACCATGCAGTGCAGTAGATGAAACATTGTTGTGAGGAACAGAACATGTGTGCAAAATGTATTTATTCTTTTCTATTTTGTTTCTTTCGTGGGCCACACGGGGGACATGTCGCCCATGTCCACCCCACGTCTATGCATGAATGGATGAACGCTCCTCTAGGCCCAGGAACATGAAAGGATGAAAGCAAGTTTATTAAAACTAAAAACATTAAATTGTGTTCATGGTGAGCTTACACTTCACAAACAAACAATATGCACTCCCCTGTAACAAAAAAAAACGGTCGCCTTTACGGTTGTCAGTAGAGGTACTATCAAATATAGTCCTGCCGCTTTGCAAGCAGCCGGCAACAAGAAAAGAAAGTGGTAAACATGCCTTGACTTCCTCTTCAGGCTTCTGTTTTGCACTGTGAGCACATTGGACTCGCCACCGAGCGGTTGCAGCATGTAATGTAGGCTGACATATTGACAGCAGGACGACTACAGTCAAAGTAGACATCCATCCAGGAGGATATAGAGGTGTTAGAAGAACCCACTCCTCCACACACTGTGTTCTGACCATCTAGGCTGGAGGTCCAGTATGTAGGTACACAATACTCTTCATATATGTTTGCAGACACGCATGCATTTAATATTTCTTATTATTATCTCCGTTTTTTTTTCTTTCATTCTTATTTGTATTTTTTTTCCCAGGTAATTAGTCACTATACAAGTGTAACGTTAGAAAAGCCCTCTCTTAGTCCCAAGTAGTGGTTTCCTGACTTTATTCTGTGAAACCGCTTGAGCTCCACTCTCACACGCTCTCTCCCGCAGTAATGGCTAGTTCAGTGTCTGGTGCGGTGGACCCTGTGCGGCGCCGGTTGGCGGCCAACCTCTTCGCTTTGTTCATAGACGGACCGACGTAGCTGAGCAGCACCGGCAGGAAGACGAGTCCGTGCGTGGCCCCCAGCAGCACTATGGCCAGGTACATGCGGAAGTAGAAGATCTGGAAGATCTTGGACTTGGACATGGCCAGAACCAGGATGCCGCCAAACTTGGCTATGGTGATCCCGGTGAACACCGAGGTGCCCATGCCGGCCAGGGCCTCCTCGGCTCGCTCCACCCTGGTGCTCTTCATGCTCTGGGAGAAGGCCCGCACGATGTGGCTGCAGAACTCCACGGAGATGCCACAGCTCATGACCAGGTTGACCAGGGACACAGCGTTGAGGCTGATGCCCCACAACCACATGACCCCGACCATGTTGAGCAGGATCATAGTGATGGTGAGGGTGACGAGCACGGCAGCCAGCAGCTCGAAGCCCAGCAACACCACGGACACCACGAAGATGGCCAGCAGGGACACGCACAGGCTGGCGGCCGTGTCCTGAGCCATGGTCAGGTACTGCTCGTAGAACACGTAGAAGACGCTGTAAGGGAACACGTTGTGGCCCACGGCCTGGGTCATGTTGTCAGCCAGAGCACGGGCCATCCTCAGGGCGTGTATGAAGTCTGGTGAATCCTTCAGGATGGTGTGGTAGGCCATGAAATGGGTGGCTCCTATACCTGTGTTGTTTGGATGCAGGTCCACCGCTGTGCTGTAGAGCGCACTGCCACCTTTCGGACATTTTTCGGTGGGGATGTCAGACAAAAACATGGGTAGGAACCGCATGAAGTCTTCCCCTTCAGGCCTAATTTTTCTGGCGGTACTTTCTAGACACTTAACACACTCATCCCGATTCGGCACTGAGGAGCTGCAGAATGCATCCGTGGAGGTAAAGTATTTGCAGCAAGGCGACGTCACCCAGTCCAAGTAGTCATCGATCCAGGAGACTGGTGTGGAAGCAATAGCAGTGTAGTCGCTGATGCGCGAGGATGAGTGGATCTGCAGGACCAGGGAGTTGTTGTTGCAGCCCACTCCTCCACACACCGTGTTCTGAGCCTCCACGCTGCTGTAATTGAGCCCCTCCTCCACCACAAAGTACACCGGAGGTCCGGCGTGGAGGTACATGCTCAGGTTATTGAAGTACTGCAACACATGGGAGTCATCCGGCACGGCGAGTTTCTGGTCCATGCCGATCTCTACTTTATTCACCACAGCGATACTGAAGAAGGTCAACCCCACAAACACTGCTACTACGATGGGTCGAACCCACTCCCCGAGGAGAAAGGGGGCATATTTCTTCTTGAAGAAGCGGGAGAGGAAGCCATCAGTCTTTTCTCCCTGGTCTTCTGGAAGCTTCACACAGCAAATTATATCCAGACGATTTTCCTCATGCCTTCTGACATCCAGGCCAAGCAGGCTGATGAAGCAGCTGATCTGCATCAGTAAATTAACAAAGATGGCCAAGCCGGAAAACATAGAGAAAGTCCTCACCGCCGGAATGTTAGACATTGATCCAAGGAAGAAGACCACCGTCTCAGACAGGGAGCACAGGAGCATGGTGGGGGCTACGTCTCCGAAGATACGACCGATCTGCTGATGGAGCTCTTCCTGTTCCCTGCGCTCATCCCTCTGGTACGCCTGCACTAAGATGAAAATGTTGTCCACGCCCACAGTCAGCACCAGGAAGGGGATGACCTCGATGATGATGAGGGTGAGAGGGACACCGGCGTAGCTGAAGATGCCCAGGGAGCAGGCCACAGAGATCAGCACAATCAGGACGCCGGCTATCGCGAGGGAAATCTTAGAGTCCACCAACAGGCGCCTGAGGCTGTGGATATGACCAAGAGCCAGGGATATGTACATTAACATAATGCCGTTGCTGAGTGCTATGGTGCTGATGTCACTGTGGCTTTGCCTGTCAATCTCGTCTTCTATACTTCTCTCTGCGTTAAATGCTACGTTAAGGTTGGGATTGCTGTAGCTCTTCATAAAGCGGATGAACTCCTTCTCCCATGCCTTAGCTTTACCCAGCTTGACTGTGTCATTGTGGTAGTTGTTGACAGGGAACATGATCACTAGAGCTGTGGCGTTGTTGTAGTTTTGGCCATCGTAACCCCCCAGAGCCAGATTGGGGAACACTGGGCCTCCGTAAGTGCCTAAACACCCAAGTGGATTAGTGGTACATTCGAGGAATGTATGGTGAAATCCATCTAACAACTTAGCAGGGTTATTCTGGAAGTAGTTGAACACGCTGAAGATGGCACAGTTATCATTGTACGGGGCTAGAGGACTCATACAAATATCCTTGAGGGTCACATTCTGCCCGCCGTACCCGGCCACAAGGCCCTCGATTTCAAGCTGCAAATTCAGCACCTGCTGTAGGATGCTCTTGTCAAAGATGGCTCCAAAAGGCACATCAGGCCCTTCTCTGGGCTTATGGATGAAGGTGCTGTCGAGCGGTGTGGTGATGATGAGATGCTCGATTCTGAAGAAGGGTCCAAAGTGGCTGTCAAAGAAGTCCTTCTCCAGGCGCGCTCGGCTATTGGGGGGCGACCAGAGCTCAACAGGGTCAGTGGTGATGTGCATGTGGACCAGTCCTGACAAGGCGGCTGCAACCATGACCAGGGTGGTCAGTGTAACCAGCAGGGGCCTCCGCACGCAGAAAGAGCCCCAGGCTGTAAAGCAGAGCCGCATGGCATTCTCAAAGCGCTCCCCAAGCATTTCCCAGCGTGACGCAACTTGATCAGGGTTGTCGTTTTTCAGAGACAGTGGGTTATTGCTGTCCAGCGTAGCGCCACATTCAGAAGTTCTTCTCCTGTACCACCAGGCTCCCAGCACAGTGGCAATGAAGATGAAGAGGAAGGCCACATAAGAGATGTACATGATTACAAACATGGCATCGATGCCAAACATTGTCCAGGGAGGAGGCAGATCAGGGATAACCGGCTTGGGGCAGACATCGGGGCAGTCCTGACAGGAGCAGGGACCCAAGCCATCTTCCAGGTGCTCGGCGCAGGTGAATGTCTTGTTGTTCATAGGATTGAAGCCAGACACTGGGACATCAGATAAGATGGGATGAATTGGGAAAGGAGCATAGCTGCCAGTGAACATGAACTGGAGCATGTCGATGGGTCTGCAGTCCTTAACACCGGGGCATAATGTATCCATGGCCTTGACGTCGAGTAAATGAACATCCTTACAAGAATCAAACAAGGCATTAGCAAATGTCTGTCCGATGTAGTACTGCACCTCCACCACGTTGGTCTTGTCGAGATCTGGGGTGAATTTGGTGGCATTCATAAACTGACTCTGTTGGGGGCTGCATGTCAGCTCACAGAACATGTTCATCATGTTGAACATACAGGCAGGGCATCGACCAACCACCATGTGTAGTACCGCCAGATTTGATTCGAGAGAACGGAGCTGGGCAACATCACAACACAAGCGTCGTTCTCCATAGTCATATCCAGGGCATAACTTCTTTAGGATCGCTTTTGCATCTTCAGCTTCAGAATGCAGCGCTATGCCTTCAGAAAGCAGTGGTTTGGGTGGACCCGTGTAATTGCAGTTGTACTTAATCCTATTTCTCGGAGGAATCTTTCCACACTGACCATACCACACACAGTGCTGGGCCTGAACCACTGCCAAGGGAATCAAAAGGAACAATACAAACAGATAGTTTGTCCCAATCATCCCTCTTACTGAAGCCATTCTGTCTGGGAATCGGAATTGGATGGTGGTTTGATCTTCGGCTCCTCCAGTGCTTCGTGTCAAAGTGTCCCTGCTGAGCAAGACAACTTAAGGCCCTGGGTGATGTTAAAACAGTCGCCCACTGCTCCTGATAGGATGAATAAATGGCAGTAGCAGTAAGTAAACCCTATAATAAAAGTCTTGCAGGAGCATCTCTCTGTCTCTCTAGACCTTATATAATCTTAATCAGAGCTCTGGTCTGACATCACACACAACTCAAACTGTTCCCATGCATGCTTACAAATGCCGATTTGCACAGTTGTTCTTCTTGGATCCACTAAATACTAATGCCACTTTGCAGCAGAAACTGTTCTAATAGAACGGCAAGCTAACTGTGGCAAACTAACTGTAATATACCTGGTGGCCTATCGGATCCAGAACACAGACAACAGGAAACTGGGTTCAGTTTGGGTAGGAGAGTGCTTCATGAACTCAAAAACTAAATAAAATTCGGATAGGGATGTATACAGCAGGGCTTGACATTAAGGCTTGTTCGCTTGTCCGGGACAAGTATTAAATCGCATTAAAAATGTACTTGACTTTTGGTTTTGCTTTTTCTGTGACGCTCATACCAGCCAACAATATTGTCTGGCATTATTGTCTGGCTTTCCTAATCATCACCATTCCAATATTGTTAATAGCCCTAGAATGTCTGTAATCTTACATACATTGAATGTATTCCAAATATCAAATACACAGCCATATATCAGTCCTGCGTGTATACTCACCCAGTAATTAATTCCTAAGACTTTGAGTCAGATCTTGTCCTCTAGTTTCATATGTGTGTGAAAGTTCTGGCAGAAAACATGTTATGTAAAACATGTTTAACATGTTTCTAGACTGAAAATATAAAAACTTCCTTTGGGAACAGTCGATGTTTGGGAAGCACAAACATTATGGCGCACACAATTGACAGGTGTGTGCGATTGGTGTTTGGTAATTGATCACACAACCTATTTTGTGTGCCCCATACATTTGTGCTAAAGTTTTGATATGTTCAGTCCTGCACTCATTCCGGGCCCCTCGCCGGAGAGAATGTCTCTGTGTCGTCCGTGCGCGGATAGGACCGATCTATGGCTGTGTATTTGGAATACATGAAATATATGTAACATCATAGACATTCTAATCTAGGGCTATTAACTTGCAAACTTAGAATATTCACCTAATATTCAAACATGTATTCACCTAAACCAAGTAAGACCAACTTACAGTTAGTTGATTTAAAATGTAGGCCTATTTGTGTGCTCGTGCTCCGGACAAGTGACTTTTGTGCTCGGACAAGTGAATGGGAAATGTACTTGTCTGAAGGACAAGTGCCTCAAAAGGTTAATGTCCCTGTATGATACAGGGATATATACAGTATTATTTGTATCTACTGTAGATAAATGGTGAATTGTATAGATTGGACGATTTGTGGACCATTTGACCGTCCGTCTGTAGACTGACCAATTGACTTCAAACTCGGTGGTGAGTAGCCGACGAACCAAGAAACCAAGAGAATCTACCTGCGGCATAGAGTCGGTCGGATAGGCTGTTGTCCAGAACCGCCGATACAACCGATACAAAGGCATATACAGTATGGAGATCTGTCCAGAACCACTGCTATGCTAATATACAGCATGAGCATGAGATGGACCAACTTCAAACTCAGTGGGCACATCGGCAAGGACTCGAGGGAGTGCGGTGCCCAGTTTAAAGTTGTCCAGATAAGACGTTGTTACAGCCTGGTATAGAAACTGTACTGCCCGAGAAAAGTAAAACCTACAGCAGGTGGTGCGATCAGCAGAACTCATAATGGGAGCTATTCTCACTCCAGGAACAGCACAAGAAGAGCGCATCATCAAGGACATGCACCATCACAAGCACAAACTGTTTGCTAACTCCTACAACGACCACGGCAAGGTCGTTGCCTACCGTAGTATCAAGGGCCAGACCACCAGGTATATGAACACCCAGCTACCATCAGACTGTTGAACAAGACATGACGAGTCATAAGCCTGCTCAGCGCCACTTGCATAATATGGATAATGCATAAGATGGTTATTACGTAATTATGGCATAACGCATGAACTTAAGACATGCATAATAGGGCCCCTTATGAATAAACCTCATGTACATCATTTCTAGATGGATATGTAGATACCATGTTGTCTTTTTTTATTCCTTCTAGTTACTTGCGCAAGCAGAGCGCGCAAGTAATAGTTTTCGTCCAGTGCTTCGATGCGTATGTCGCCGTTTGATGTGTATGCGCCGTACCGGCGTATGACGTAATGACTACTTGTGCTTGATATGGCAGTGGTGTCAGATTACATACATGTATACATAGGTGCATTACCTTTAATCCTCCCGACACTAAAACATATCGTCATTACGTCACCATCGAAAACCAATTACACCCTGGCATTGGGTCCTTTAATCCACATCTTTATTACGTCATCATTAAGAGCTAGTTATACCAGTTATACCCTGACGTCATATGCTGCTACGATACATACGCATCAAACGGGGCATACGCGAAGTAACCACAGTATACCGCTAATCAACTTACAAATGACATATACATAGAGGCATTTCCTTTAATCCACTCGACACTGATCGACATATACGTCACCATCGAAAGCCGTCACTCATCCGTATTAATTACAACAATGAATTTGAAATGCTTAAATAGAATTACCTTCATGTTCTTCAACAGATCTCAAAATAGTGTCAGACAGGTAAATACTTTTCAAGTAAGTCATAGAGCTGTATTCTAGAACAGCGCGCTCTGCTTGCGCACCTACTTGTGTGCAACAAGCAAGTAGGCACTCGACAGAGTGCAGTTCTAGTTACTTGCGCAAGCAGAGCGCGCAAGTACTAGTTTCGCCCGACGATGCGTATGCACCGTCCCAGCAAATGACGTAATGACTACTGACTACTGAGCTAGTTATATTAGATATACCCTGACGTCATTTGCTGGGACGGTGCATACGCATCAAGAGTAACCACAGTATACCGCTAATCAACTTACAAATTACATATACATACATAGGAACATTACCTCTAATCTTCCCGACACTAGAACATATCGTCATTACGTCACCATCAAAAACCAATTACATTCTGGCATTGGGTCCTTTAATCCACATCTTTATTACGTCATCATTGAGAGCTAGTGATCATTGAGAGCTACCTATACCAGTTATACCCTGACGTAATTTGCTGGGACGGTGCATACGCATCAAGAGTAACCACAGTATACCGCTAATCAACTTACAAATTACATATACATATACATAGGAACATTAGCTCTAATCTTCCCGACACTAGAACATATCGTCATTACGTCACCATCAAAAAACAATTACATTCTGGCATTGGGTCCTTTAATCCACATTTTTATTACGTCATTATTGAGAGCTAGTGATCATTGAGAGCTACCTATACCAGTTATACCCTGATGTCACTTGCTGGGAAGGTGCATACGCATCAAGAGTAACCACAGTATACCGCTAATCAACTTACAAATATACATAGGAACATTACCTCTAATCCTCCCGACACTAAAACATATCGTCATTACGTCACCATTGAAAACCAATTACATTCTGGCATTGGCTAGTTATCATTAAGAGCTAGCTATACCAGTTATACCCTGACGACATATACTGGGACGGTGCATACGCATCAAAAGTCTACCCGGCACTGATCGACATATACGTCACCATCGAAAGCCGTCATTCCTGCGAATAAATTATAAGATTACGTAATTCATTGTTGTTAATTACGTAACGAAAGAATGTTTAAATAGAATAACCTTCATATTTTTCACCAGATCAAATAGTGTTATATGGGTAAATACTTTTCATAGAGGTCTATTCTAAGTAGACGGGACAATTCTTCGGCATATTCATGAGTAAACTAACGTTCCTGAGCAGACTAACGTAGAACTGTATTTTTTTATAGATAGAAAGTTCTACACTACTTCATAATACTACTTTTTTACATGCAAAAAGTAGGTACGTAGCAAATAGCTAAACCTAATAATTCAATATTTCAATCGTTCTTTCAAAGAGAAGCTGAGATTTGACAGTTTGTAGCGGTCGACAGTACTTGTGCGCTCTGCTTGTGCAAAGCAAGTAGGCACTCGACAGAGTGCAGTTCTAGTTTTTCCTATTTCTGTTTCTGGAAACAATCAAAAACAATGGAGCTCAAAAGATATCTCAACCACTGT
Source organism: Electrona antarctica (assembly GCF_951216825.1). NCBI lineage: Eukaryota > Metazoa > Chordata > Actinopteri > Myctophiformes > Myctophidae > Electrona > Electrona antarctica. Next base: position 25,371,719 of record NC_136797.1, read on the forward strand.
TTTACACCTGTAACCCTGTGATGTGACAATATAGATTATTCTTTACTGACACTGATATATAGCCATAAGGAGATTTGGTTGTCCAGAACCACCAATCCGACTGATATACCCATAAAAAAGGACACAGACAGATGGGTACAAAACATATCGACAAACCGCAAATCCCTATGTTTGGAGTACTCTGATGTGGGTCTAGTCGGTTGGACTAGACCCACATCAGAGCACCCCACCATGTGGGGTGCTCTTTTTACGTCATTAAATGTCCATATATTTGGCGTAATGGACGCTAGCTAGCAGTGGCGATTTTTGGGGGGTGCCCCTGGTGGCCAAAAAGAAAAAAAGGTTAAAAATATTTATTTTTGTCAATTGTAACTTTAAACTCATTATTATTTTCTGATTGGCTATAGTATGCTCAAAAATGAGTAAATAAATCACATAGTGTCTAGAAATATACGTAGATACGTAAATATGCAATACGTATATGCAATACGTACTTGTATTGCATATTTAGTTGTTTATATTCTATAAATATATTCTATTAGTCATCGAGTTCTCAGACTTCTCACAGATGTCTACCCAGATATTGTAGGCTATTATTATACCACCTGAAATCCTTGTAGTCCCCCTAAAAAAAAAGAAAAGAAAAACCTCTGTGCCCCCTGCTGGGAGAGCCAAAAATCACCTATGCTAGCTAGCACCCCTCAAAAATGATGATGAAAAGGACAACAGCTTATTTTAGAAATGACATCAGGTTGCTGCATCAACACTGATGACGAGTGTCATCTCCAGTTAACATCGATCTTTCCATACATCTGGCTAGCACACCAGTACTGTTCACGCCTGCATGGGCATTGTAGGACATTCTCATGACAGCTCTTGGCTGCCACAGCAAAACTATGCTGGCTGGGAGCTCCCAGTGTCAAAGGTGAACAGCTAGCCTTCTTCCTCATGGCCACTATCTTCTCACTCACTGTCGGTTGCTCTCATACAGAAGCTTCGTAACATGCTCTTCATGATTGCTGATTAGTACTGCACGTAGCTCTCCGGTGTAGAACCCATTCAGGGACATCTGTAGCCTTCTACTATTTATTAATTATTCTTCGGCACAAGACCAACTTTGGCTAACTCTAGTCTGAGCACACCTAATCCAAATGGTCAGATAGCAGGATAGCATTTCATCTGCATAGTCTAAGTCTGTTAGGAGTGGAGTACAGACGGGAGTCATCTAGACATCTGGCAGAACATCCACACAGTGTTCTTTCTGATCATCAGTCTGGTGTAAGTGACCACCTCCCTCCTGGAGGTTTAGTGTGAAGGTACACGCTACTTCATATCACACACTATATGCATGCACTCCTGTAACTTGAACCAGCTAAAATAAATCACACTTGTGTGAAGTAAGGGGCGCTCTTATCATCATATATCATCATACATCACATTCCGTGCTCAGCCAATAAAATCACAAGTGGTACAAACTACACAGACACACAAAGCTGGCGCCCCTCAAAAAAGTCATCCAGTGCCATTGCTAATGTTGACTATTGTGATGGGTTCTTTTTTTTCAAATGTTTTTTTCCTTTCTCATCCTCGTTTTATTTTATTTTATGCTTTGATGCTGCTAAGTGGAGTGGATTGCTATTGAATTATTATTCCCAAGCAGGTTCCACTGAGGCACTGCAGAATGACCCCGTGGAGTTGAAGAATAAACAGCAGATTGATCATCCAGTCAAAGTAGTCATGGATCAGGAGCTGGTGGTCTGGGCTGCATGTGGGCTCTGGTGCGGCCTGGCAGCATGTCATGGTTTTATGTCCCGATCCCGATGGCCTTTGCTGCGTGTCACTTCCTGTTTCCTGTTGGTCTACACTGGTACTACCAATAAAGGCCAAATAAAGGCCTAAAAAAAGGCCCCCCAGCAAACGTTTTTTTTAATTGTTTTAATTTGTTTCAATTGATCCTGGACGATGGTGTGAAGGCAATAGTTGCATAGTTACTGATGAGAGAGGTGGAGTAGACTTGCTGGACCAGTTACTGTTGCAGCCACTCCTCTACACACAGTGCTCTGTGCTCTGACCATCGGCCTGGCGTAGTTGATCGGAGTTCCATCATTGACACACATGCTCAGATTATTAACGCCCAGGGTTATTTAATCCATTACATTATAGCGCCCAGTCGATTTATAAACACGGACCACTTTTACCGATAATTTTTTTTTACCGATCTAATTCATAATTAGACGGGATGATTTAGATCGCGAGTTATTAATGTTTTAAGATTTTCGTTTTCGTCGGCTAAACAGGGGAGGGGATTGCCCAACAGGCACTCCGAGGCTGTGGAGCCATGCGATCCGTTTTCATATCAATAAACTTCGTCTTTTGGACAATACTTCGTCCTGGGCGTCGGGCGTTACTAATAGGAGACGAAGATACTTCGTCCTGGGCGTTCTAGGTGTTAAAGTAGTGCAACACATGGGAGTCATCCCGTCCAGTCTGATCCATTTATTAATCACAGCAATTCTGTACCGGAAACACCTTAGGACACAATCTTAACTGGGAACCTAATGCAGAATAGGTTCTTGTCCTTATCATCTCTCAGTTGCCATTCGACATCCAGACTGATTGGCGGATACAATTTCTTCACAGGCAGATGCATCTCATAGTGATAGGTCTTCTGCTCCTCAATGGGGCAATTAACTCCAGATTCGCAGCCATCTTCCACAGGGAGAGGGAAGGGTACGTCGACACCGTCAATTATTCCGTAGACATCTGCTGTGCACGTTTCGCTCTGGACGCGACTGGTGAATGTCACTTGGATTGTGTAGTTGTGACCTCTGATAAGTTCGCATGGTTGACTAGGGCATGGATGGACGTCAACCTTGGTCACGTTTCCCGAAGGAGAACCACAGTCTTTGAACTTGATTTCACGTGCAGAGGTCACTGCAATCACGGAAAACAAAACGATCAAAATGGTTCGTAGTTCCATGGTGCCTGGATTTGCCTAACTTGCCACTGGTAATGCTCAACAACAATAAAAGAATTCAGGAAATTCAGAATTCAGTGAAATAAAGTCCTGAGCGTGAATATATAACGTTTGCCATGGCTTTGCTCTGACGTCACACAAAACACATAATGTTGCTGTGCATTCCTACCAACGTCAATTTGCACAGCTGTTCTCCTTAGATCTGCTGAAGGGGTCTTTAACAGGGGGTCCGGGACCCCTAGGCCTAGGGGGTCCTCAGTCCTGCCAAATCTTTGTATGATAGGATACATTTTTGAGGGAAGCCTATTCCCAGCTTTGTGTGTTTGTATGTACCACGGAATGTCATGATTTGATTGGCTAAGCACGGAATGTGATGATGTATGATGATAAGAGCGCCCCTCACTTCACACAAGTGTGATTTTTTTTGAGAGGCGCTAAGCCCCTCCAATGTCTAGCTTTCAGAAATGACGTCATGTGGCAGCCAAGTCTATGGACTTTTAATGTTTGTCTTTAAGCAGTGACGACATCTGGCCGCCTGAGTGGGCGCCACTCACTTCCCACAAGTGTGTTTTTATGCCCAGCTCTGTGTGAATTTTTGCGATGATTTGATTGGCTGAACACCCCATAGCGATGATTAGATTGGCTGAGAAAAGTACGTATTGAGGATAAAAAGTGAGGGCAGAAAAGTGAGGACGCCAATTGTGATTGGATCTTTGAACCCTAGCATTCCTATTCTGAGAACTTTGGTCCAAAATAGCAGATCTACAAGCTCACAAGGCGTTGTGAGCTTGTATCTAACAGCAAGCTAACCGTAACCTATCCTAACACACAATCAATCAACATGAAACTGGACACAGGACAGGACAGCTTCAATTTGATGTTTCAGTTCCAAATTTGTCTGTTCATTTTTGTTTCCGTTGCATCGCTTCCAAATCCAGTAGTTTATCCTGCGTTCTGTCTCGTGACTCAAACATTCTGAGGGTCCTATTTTAACAGCGGAACTGAACTTGTGCTGTGGTGGTGTGTCCAGAGCAATGGTCCTATCTAGAGGATGCTAAAATGTGGGCGCTGTGTATCTGTACTCGGCGCTAAGGGCCCTGAATTAACCTACAGTAGTTATATGTTTTGGCGTTAAAGTAATGCAACCAGTGTGTCAGATGCCATCCCCTTTAAGAACTATGAACCTGGTTGTGCCATGAGGCACATTCCTATCCACTGTAAGTGGCGGAGTAGCTTCTGTACCCAGGTTTTTATTTCCATTCGCATTTGGCTCAAAAATGAAAGCCTGGGGAAATGCATTGGAAAATCTGGCTATAGGAAGCCCACTTCATTGTATTTCGCTAACCAATAACATGACATCAGTGTTCTCTGCTGTTTTCTACCGAGGAGGGGAGGGGAGGAGGGGGGCGGGTGCTCAGATAGCTGAACCAATAGGATCCACCGCCTTGTAACCCGCCCCCTCTAGACCAGAAATCCCACAGGTTGGGCCAGGCCAGTGGCGGAGAGCAGAAGAGGCACAGAAAGCTTTTCTAGTGACAAAACCTATGTCCAATAAAGTTAGTCCACCTGGTTAGTTATGCAATAGCCATTGTACCTGTTTTCAGGATACCCGTTGTATACCCGTCTGCCTGTCTGTGTCCATTTTATGCCCATATATGGTGATTTCTGTGCCAGTTTGCCTTGTATTACCACATGGAGTTCCGTGTCAGGCAACTGCCATGTTCATGCACAATAATGAAAATTATGCCTTTTCAGATGTCACAGCTAATACACCAGATATTGTTGTTGATGAGGACAGTAGAGAGAGAAGTGACCATTTTGGAAGTGGCATGTACATTTGACCAAAGTCTGGAAGTGGCATTCCTTTACCAAGGTGCTTAAGTACCAGCGTCTTAAGGATGCTATTATACAGCTTGGCTACAAATGTAAACTACTTGTGTTCATATTTGAAAGGCTCGGTAATGTCCATAAATCAGTCTTGAGGGGCCTGCAGATTGCAGGAATGCCCAAGCCGAGAGCTAAGGCATTGGCAAAATTCTGTTCAGTATATGGAGAAGGCTATGCTTCCTGTACCCATGATCTGTATCCTGAAACACTTATTGTAGAGTTTTCTACCATTGTTTGTGTTCAAGAAGTTCTTGTTAAATGTGAATAAAGATGTTAAATGTGTCAAATGGACCATTTGTATATCTCAAGGAAAGTACACCAATTACAGCGAACAACAATTGCAGCTGACACTGCTACAACAATCACAGTGCCCACAACATCGGACCAATCAAACTACAGGGCTCAGTTGACGCTTCACTGCAACCACAGTTCGACAAGATTAGCACAGAGAGCTAACGGTCATCTTTCATTATCATTGGTGACGTGTAGGCAGTGGTAGACAATAACAATGTGCATTTAATTGAGTACTTAAAGGAGTAGTTCACCCAAAACATTAGCATTGCTAAGGCGATTATTTGATGACTGGGTGGGGAGACTCCACTGGCCATCACATTATTGGTCGCCACACCAGAGATTACGATATTTTATTCATTGACGTTAATCAAGCGTTTAAAAACAAAATCAGCATTTTTTTTAGCTTCGTTGCCATTATAGGCGGGAAAAAAACAAGCAAAAAAGAAACAAGCCCAAAATGACATATATTGAATAACATACATGCAGGTTCTAAGGCTAGACTAGCATTGTAAAGAAGTAAACTAGTGAGAGATGAGATTATCTCTCCTTCATTGCGGGACTGCAGGACTCTTCAGCTTCAGTCAGTTTTTAGCTTGTACCTGGAGTTTGTGCACAGGGGAACCATGTCTTTATTATATCCATGGTCGTTTTCAGTCGCTTTCCATGTGTGACACAAAAGTACAATTTGTTTGTTTTGGTTAGTAGCCTACTGCAGGCGCAGCCATGCTGTTTCGCATACTGTAATCGCGTTGGGCAAACTGCATGTGGGACCACTGCATTTTTAAACTGTCCATTCGCGGTGACGGTAGAAAACATTTTGTTGTTGATTCTTGCAATTGCATTGCGAAGCGTCTGACCGGATAGCTACACACTAGTAGGCAGCATTGGGGCTAAAACTCCCTCTGTTACCTCTGTGAGTCTGTGTGTGCGTGCGGAGGAGGGGGGCGCACGCGCCTTCACAGACCTCACCGAATCCTTTGACTCAGTGATTGCTGCTATCCTCCATCTTACTAGCAAGCATCTGCCCCAGGGAGTCAACATCATGTACAGAACTGACGGCCAACTCCTCAACATCAACCGTTTCAGGGCTAAAGGTCAAACCACCACAGTAACCATCATGGAGCTGCAGTATGCGCCCTTGTAGCACACTCTATCTGCCTTTACGAAAGCATACAAACAGCTTGGTCTGGCAACATAAAAAACACCCAAATCCTCCACCAACCACCACCAAACAGCAGTATACCTGACTACCTGTCCTAACCCCCAACATCTCCATTGACAACATCAAACTGGAAAATGTGGACGATGTGGATAATACACCATCTCCTCAGTTGCACCTGGGTCTTTCTCAAGGCTAAGTCTTGCGACCTCCACCCAAAGACCAAAACCAAAGACAAAAGGGTGCTGACCCTTTTGTATGGGTCAGAAGCCTGGACCACAGTCAAAGATTTGTTTGACGGTGGCACGTTCGTTTCGTTTGTCCAGATTGTTCAAAAGTATAAGCTATTCCACCTAATTCACCTATAGACATAATTATAGCATCAGCTCCTCTTAGTCTTAAGGGAAAGATATCGTCACTCTATACCTCATTATTTGACCTTCATTTACCCTCAACCACTGCCTATAAAAATCTTTGGGCCCAGGACCTGGAGGAAGACATTTCTGATGGGAGGCCATTATGGGTCGTGTTCATTCTTCATCAATATGTGCTAAACATGGGGTGTTGCAATGTAAATTTCTCCACCGGGTGTACTGGACCAAGGTTCGGTTAGCCAGGATTTATGATAGTGTCGATCCAATGTGCGATAGATGCCACCAGGCTCCAGCTAATCTTCTTCATATGTTTTGGACCTGTCCAGCCTTACAGTCTTTTTGGTCAGCTATATTTGATACTATTTCAGATGTGTTACAGTTGCCCATAGAGCCATCCCCTATTATTTCCCTATTTGGCGTCCTTCCTGAAACTATCCCCCTGCCTAAATATCAATCTGACCTTCTGGCAAGACGTCTTATTCTTATGCATTGGAAAAAACATACCCCCCTTCACATTCCCGTTGGATATCTGACATACTATATTTTTTAAAATTGGAAAAAATTAAATACACATTGCGTGGCTCAATCTCCAAATTCAGTAGAGCATGGCAGCCTTACAGCAGCATGTTGACCGCCTTACACTTGTGCCCCCGATTGAACCTGAATAGCTGTCGCCTGACTAGCCAACCTGTCTTGTCTGGATGATGTTTGTGACCAAGAACTGCTTTGTACATTGACTATATTGGAGTGGGTTTTTTTATTTTATTTATTTATTTATATATATATATATATATATATATATATATATATATATATATATATATATATATATGTATTTTTTGTTTTGTTTTGTTCTGAATGTTCTTTGGTTGTCTTGATTTGGAATTTGTGTGTTGTTTGTGTTTAAGTTTTTTTTGTATTTGTTACTCTGTTTGTATTTCTCAATTTACTTCTATATTTGTAAAAAAGAAAAAATTAATAAACAGAACATTAAAAAAAAAGAAGCCTGGACCACATATAGCAGGCACCTAAAGGCACTTGAGACGTACCATCAGGGGTGTCTCCGGAAAATCCTCAGGATTAGCTGGGAGGATCGGTGCACCAGCGGCCTGGAGGAGGCTGATGTTCTCACCATCACTGCCACCATTGCCCAAAACCAACTCAGATGGACCGGCCATGTTATTCGCATACCTGACTCTCCCCTCCTGTATTCCCAGCTTGTTAAAGGGACAGGCCCCAGGAGGTCAAAAGAAGAGGTTTAAGGATAACATTAAAACAACAGTGCCACCTGAAAGCTTTGGAGGACATGGCAACAGACAGGACGGCCTGGAGAAAACCTTGTCCGTGAGGGTGCTGGAAAGTACGATGCGGACCTCCGCTGAAATGAAACTGAAATGGACAACGTAACATTTGGCTTATTATGAATTATTATAGGTCACGTTGCTGCATCAACACTGTTGACGAGTCCTCAATGTCATCTCCTGTAATATCAATCTTCCATACAATTTGCACACCAGTACTGTCCACACCTTCATGGGCATACTGCATGCATGTAAGTAGGTAGGTAGGTAGGTAGCTACAGTAGGTAGTTAGATAAGTACGTAATACGTAGGTAGGTGTAGGACATTCTCGTGACTCTAGCCCAGGGTTCCCCAATAGGCGGCCCGCGGCCCGCGGAGCGCCCCCTTGCGGCCCGCGGAAGAATTTCAATAGCAGGATAGCATTTCATCTGCATAGTCTAAGTCTGTTAGGAGTGGAGTACAGACGGGAGTCATCTAGACATCTGGCAGAACATCCACACAGTGTTCTTTCTGATCATCAGTCTGGTGTAAGTGACCACCTCCCTCCTGGAGGTTTAGTGCGAAGGTACACGCTACTTCATATCACACACTATATGCATGCACTCCTGTAACTTGAACCAGCTAAAAAAAAGGATGGGGTAAAAGAAAATCACACTTGTGTGAAGTAAGGGGTGCTCTTATCATCATATATCATCATGCGTCACATTCCGTGCTCAGCCAATCAAATCACCACACAGGTGGTACACACAGACACACAAAGCTGGGCACAGGAGGGGCTGGCGCCCCTCAAAAAAGTCAACCAGTGCCATATACAACTTCTGGTAAGTGCAATTAACTGTAAATATTTCATTGCTAATGTTGTGATGGGGTTCTTTTTTTTCAAATGTTTTTTTCCTTTCTCATCCTCGTTTTATTTTATTTTATGCTTTGATGCTGCTAAGTGGAGTGGATTGCTATTGAATTATTATTCCCAAGCAGGTTCCACTGAGGCACTGCAGAATGACCCCGTGGAGTTGAAGAATAAACAGCAGATTGATCATCCAGTCAAAGTAGTCATGGATCAGGAGCTGGTGGTCTGGGCTGCATGTGGGCTCTGGTGCGGCCTGGCAGCATGTCATGGTTTTATGTCCCGATCCCGATGGCCTTTGCTGCGTGTCACTTCCTGTTTCCTGTTGGTCTCCACTGGTACTACAAATAAAGGCCTAAAAAAAGCCCCCCAGCAAACGTTTTTTTAAATTGTTTTAATTTGTTTCAATTGATCCTGGACGATGGTGTGAAGGCAATAGTTGCATAGTTACTGATGAGAGAGGTGGAGTAGACTTGCTGGACCAGTTGCTGTTGCAGCCACTCCTCTACACACAGTGCTCTGTGCTCTGACCATCGGCCTGGTGTAGTTGATCGGAGTACACCGGAGGTGGAGTTCCATCATTGACGCACATGCTCAGATTATTAACGCCCAGGGTTATTTAATCCATTACATTATAGCGCCCAGTCGATTTATAAACACGGACCACTTTTACCGATAATCTTTTTTTACCGATCTAATTTATAATTAGACGGGATGATTTAGATCGCGAGTTATTAATGTTTTAAGATTTTCGTTTTCGTCGGCTAAACAGGGGAGGGGATTGCCCAACAGGCTGTGGAGCCTTGCGATCCGTTTTCATATCAATAAACTTCGTCTTTTGGACAATACTTCGTCCTGGGCGTCGGGCGTTACTAATAGGAGACGAAGATACTTCGTCCTGGGCGTTCTAGGTGTTAAAGTAGTGCAACACATGGGAGTCATCCCGTCCAGTCTGATCCATTTATTAATCACAGCAATTCTGTACCGGAAACACCTTAGGACACAATCTTAACTGGGAACCTAATGCAGAATAGGTTCTTGTCCTTATCATCTCTCAGTTGCCATTCGACATCCAGACTGATTGGCGGATACAATTTCTTCACAGGCAGATGCATCTCATAGTGATAGGTCTTCTGCTCCTCAATGGGGCAATTAACTCCAGATTCGCAGCCATCTTCCACAGGGAGAGGGAAGGGTACGTCGACACCGTCAATTATTCCGTAGACATCTGCTGTGCACGTTTCGCTCTGGACGCGACTGGTGAATGTCACTTGGATTGTGTAGTTGTGACCTCTGATAAGTTCGCATGGTTGACTAGGGCATGGATGGACGTCAACCTTGGTCACGTTTCCCGAAGGAGAACCACAGTCTTTGAACTTGATTTCACGTGCAGAGGTCACTGCAATCACGGAAAACAAAACGATCAAAATGGTTCGTAGTTCCATGGTGCCTGGATTTGCCTAACTTGCCACTGGTAATGCTCAACAACAATAAAAGAATTCAGGAAATTCAGAATTCAGTGAAATAAAGTCCTGAGCGTGAATATATAACGTTTGCCATGGCTTTGCTCTGACGTCACACAAAACACATAATGTTGCTGTGCATTCCTACCAACGTCAATTTGCACAGCTGTTCTCCTTAGATCTGCTGAAGGGGTCTTTAACAGGGGGTCCGGGACCCCTAGGCCTAGGGGGTCCTCAGTCCTGCCAAATCTTTGTATGATAGGATACATTTTTGAGGGAAGCCTATTCCCAGCTTTGTGTGTTTGTATGTACCACGGAATGTCATGATTTGATTGGCTAAGCACGGAATGTGATGATGTATGATGATAAGAGCGCCCCTCACTTCACACAAAAGTGTGATTTTTTTGAGAGGCGCTAAGCCCCTCCAATGTCTAGTTTTCAGAAATGACGTCATGTGGCAGCCAAGTCTATGGAATGTTTGTCTTTAAGCAGTGACGTCATCTGGCCGCCTGAGTGGGCGCCACTCACTTCCCACAAGTGTGTTTTTATGCCCAGCTCTGTGTGAATTTTTGCGATGATTTGATTGGCTGAACACCCCATAGCGATGATTAGATTGGCTGAGAAAAGTACGTATTGAGGATAAAAAGTGAGGGCAGAAAAGTGAAGATGCAAATTGTGATTGCCCGAAATGACAGAGCAGTGAGGACGCCAATTGTGATTGGATCTTTGAACCCTAGCATTCCTATTCTGAGAACTTTGGTCCAAAATAGCAGATCTACAAGCTCACAAGGCGTTGTGAGCTTGTATCTAACAGCAAGCTAACCGTAACCTATCCTAACACACAATCAATCAACATGAAACTGGACACAGGACAGGACAGCTTCAATTTGATGTTTCAGTTCCAAATTTGTCTGTTCATTTTTGTTTCCGTTGCATCGCTTCCAAATCCAGTAGTTTATCCTGCGTTCTGTCTCGTGACTCAAACATTCTGAGGGTCCTATTTTAACAGCGGAACTGAACTTGTGCTGTGGTGGTGTGTCCAGAGCAATGGTCCTATCTAGAGGATGCTAAAATGTGGGCGCTGTGTATCTGTACTCGGCGCTAAGGGCCCTGAATTAACCTACAGTAGTTATATGTTTTGGCGTTAAAGTAATGCAACCAGTGTGTCAGATGCCATCCCCTTTAAGAACTATGAACCTGGTTGTGCCATGAGGCACATTCCTATCCACTGTAAGTGGCGGAGTAGCTTCTGTACCCAGGTTTTTATTTCCGTTCGCATTTGGCTCAAAAATGAATGCCTGAATGTCCAATAAAGTTAGTCCACCTGGTTAGTTATGCAATAGCCATTGTACCTGTTTTCAGGATACCCGTTGTACCCGTCTGCCTAGCTGTGTCCCTTTTATGCCCATATATGGTGATTTCTGTGTCAGTTTGCCTTGTATTACCGCATGGAGTTCTGTCAGGCATGCTCAAATATGGAAGGCCAGGCCAGTCTATGATGTCAGTACTATGACACCATATTGATGACATCCACGCGCGCGTGTGTGTGTGTGTCCTCATTGTCGGCACCATGACCACACCATGACCACATCATCTGCCAAAATGTCTTAACACTCACGAGTTCCAACTGCCATGTTCATGCACAATAATGAAGATGATGCCTGTCACAGCTAATAATACACCAGATATTGTTGTTGATGAGGACAGTAGAGAAGTGACCATTTTGGAAGTGGCATGTACAGTACATTTGACCAAAGTCTGGAAGTGGCATTCCTTTACCAAGGTGCTTAAGTACCAACGTTTTAAGGATGCTATTATACAGCTTGGCTACAATGTAAATTACTTGTGTTCATATGTTTGAAAGGCTCGGTAATGTCTATAAATCAGTCTTGAGGGGCCTGCAGATTGCAGGAATGCCCAAGCCGAGAGCTAAGGCATTGGCAAAATTCTGTTCAGTATATAGAGAAGGCTATGCTTCCTGGTTGTCTGTATCTGGATCTGGATCTGTATCCTGAGACACTTATTGTTGAGTTTTCCAAGTTCACGCATCTACCATTGTTTGTGTTCAAGAATTTCTTGTTAAATGTGCAAATGCAAATAAAGATGTTAAATGTGTCAAATGGACAATTTATATATCTCAAGGAAAGTACACCAATTACAGCGAACAACAATTGCAGCTGACACTGCTACACCAATCACATTCCCCACAACAGCGGACCAATCAAACTACAGGGTTCAGTTGACGCTTCACTGCAACCACAGTTCGACAAGATTAGCACAGAGAGCTAACGGTAGCATCTTTCATTATCATTGGTGACGTGTAGGCAGTGGTAGACAATAACAATGTGCATTTAATTGAGTACTTAAAGGAGTAGTTCACCCAAAACATTAGCATTGCTAAGGCAATTATTTGATGACTGGGTGGGGAGACTCCACTGGCCATCACATTATTGGCTTAGGAATGCTACAGATACAAAACAAGCTGCGTGAATTCAAAGCTTCATGGTGTGTGTAATTTAAACATTTTAGGTGAACTACTCCTTTAACTGTTTGGACGCCACGCCCGAGATAACAAGATTAATCTACGTTTGTCCAGGTCGCCACACCCGAGATTACGATATTTGATTCATTGGCGTTAATCGAGCGTTTAAAAAAGTAATTAAAAGTAATTTTTGATTCGTTGCTAGCCACCGCTAGCGTCCGCGTAAGAAACGGCCAAAATCCCAGCGTGCACGCATGCTTGCCGTCTTTATTGACATTATGGCTCAAAATGAGATGAAATAGGCATGATCAGAGCGTAAACATTAATTCAACCTCCCGCTAATCAAAACACTGATCGCATCGCTAGTAGGCCTCGTTGGGCCTGCGCAGAGCCATGGGGGGTCGATTAGTTTAACTTTCAACCAAAACAACACGGCCGCCTATTCTTCGCTCATTTTGCAAATTAGGCTGGCACCTGCTACCTACCACATCTACCACCCCCTGGCATCCAAGGTTTTAGAGTTTTAGTTTTTTAACATTTACACTCCAATATTGCACTCCACTATATTTCTAGGTAGGGAATAAGTACATTATGAGTTAAACCACTTATAAGCCTTATTTCAAATAGTGAAAACAGCAGATCAACAAGGCAATCTCACAACGTGCCATGATGGATGGACACATTGTGGACACAAGGATGGACACATTGTGAGCGCATGTACAAGTAAATCAGCTATTTTCACTATAATTGATGTGTGTGCATGCACGCATGCGTGTGCATGCGTGCATGCGTGTGCGCGCATGCATGTGGTGCGGTGGAGGCATAATTTGGGCACCCAGGTTTGGCACCAGAACAGAAGAATGTCCCACAGGTGACAGGGCTTTAACGAGTCTCTTCCACTCGGCTTTTATTAGCGGAGCGTTTCTCCTTTCAAGGTACGAGGAGTTGCTCTGGATAACTGGACACAGACTTTTGTTCCCCCTCTCTCTGTTTTTTGCCAATTTCCTTTGATTTAATTACTGCCATGTGCTGAAGGCTGCCAGCACTCATTAAGAAGAACCTGTACACACATGGTCCCATACCAAGAGAATGCGCACACGCATGCGCACACAGACACGCACACGGACACGCACGTACTGTACGTGCACGCGTAAATACACAAAAACTGTTAAATGCAAACAAACAGACACAGTAGATGCACTGTACGCAATTCCGCATGCACTCACTGTGTACATTGCCTTTTCCACTGGAATACCATAACATTGCTGGATACAAATGTGAATTGCATATACATTTTATATATACATATTAATGGGTGTGAATATAACGGGTAAAATAAACACGTGAGACTAGCCATTTAGGGATGATAAAATATGAATTTGGGGACGCATAACAATAAAAATCCATGTCTGCAGGCTTGCAGGCCGGCTACACTATAGTTGCGTCTCTCTCTCTCTCACACACACACACACACACACACACACACACACACACACACACACACACACACACACACACACACACACACACACACACACACACACACACACACACACACACACACACACACACACACACACACACACACACACTTCTCCATCTCCATATTCAACAAGTTGGTGTTTTTTTGTTTTGGTAAATGAACGCCCTGCTACTTGATCATACTAAAAGTGTCACACAAAAGCATCAAATGTAGCAGATCTGCAAGCTTCACAACGCTTGCCAATCTGCTACTTTTGCTCATTTTGAATGTGAATCCTGAAAAGTATAGCAGTTTTGGACATGATGACGTTTCCACCTGACCGAGACAATATTTTCAGCTAAACATTTAGCTCATTCTCTCTTTCACTACTGTATATCCCATGCTCTCTCCATCATGTAGGCACACTGCCAAGCTAAATGCTGACTATAGCTTTACAGCTAGACAGTAGTACTCCATGCATGGCATGATGATAAAACGAAAATCTGAAGTTAGGACGAACAGAAACAATGAGAGCCATGTGGAGGCTCGCAGGCCATCTGTGCCTGGTCATCTCTCTCTCTCTCTCTCTCTCTCTCTCTCTCTCTCTCTCTCTGTCTCTCTCTCTCTCTCTCTCTCTCTCTCTCTCTCTCCTATCCCCACAGGATGGCAACGTGAAAAATACCAGTAGAATATTGTCTTTACAAGCGTGTGGAAAAGGGTTTTTGCAGGAGACACGTGGACCTCCCACCCCTCTCTCTCTCTCTCTCTTCAATTCAAAGGGGTTTTATTGACATAGGAAACATACGTTTACATTAATATTGCCAAGCCAAATGTAAAATAAAAAGAAACTCCTTTCCTCTCTCTATCACTCTCTCACTCTGCAGAACACTACACTATACTATAACTATAACAGTGTGTGCGTGTGCGTGTGTGCATGCGTGTGTGTGTGTGTGTGTGTGTGTGTGTGTGTGTGTGTGTGTGTGTGTGTGTGTGTGTGTGTGTGTGTGTGTGTGTGTGTGTGTGTGTGTGTGTGTGTGTGTGTGAGGTAGCCAGTTGGCTGGTTGACAGCTCTTTAATTGGTTTTATAAATAATCAATTGATGCGGTAATTAATAATAACCTCCAAGTTGTAGACAGACTATGAGAGAGAGAGAGAGAGAGAGAGAGAGAGAGATTAAGTAATGGTTGCTACTTATTTCGGATCATTTTCTGCTCACTTTCACATGTTGCCAACTTGTGATTCAGGTATGGTGTTGCTTGCCCAGCTTTTTCCAAGACTAGGGAAACACGTCGACAAGTCACCTATAGTTTTATTTGTGTAATATTCATGCATGATATGTACGTATTAAAAGTCAAATCGTTAAACCAAAAATGTAATAAACCGCCCAAAAATG
Organism: Electrona antarctica; assembly: GCF_951216825.1. Taxonomy (NCBI): domain Eukaryota; kingdom Metazoa; phylum Chordata; class Actinopteri; order Myctophiformes; family Myctophidae; genus Electrona; species Electrona antarctica. Next base: position 25,387,358 of record NC_136797.1, read on the forward strand.
AATGACCTGTTGTACACATGACTGAGATGAGATGAGATGTTAATGACGTGGTTATGAGGATCAGAGATCTGCCCTGTTCTCTGTGCACGTGTGCTCGCGCGCGCGCGTGTGTGTGTGTGTGTGTGTGTGTGTGTGTGTGTGTGTGTGTGTGTGTGTGTATGTATGCGCATGTGTACATATTCTAGCATGTGGAGCCATCAACATGATTGGAGCAGCTGTGCTGCCTCTGATTGGTTCCCACATTCCAACGCCTTACAGTCCAATCAGAACTCATTCGGCGTGGCGTGGCTCTGTGTTTGTGCGTGCGTGCGTGTGTGCGTGCGTGCGGTATAGTGTGTACAGACAGCTCGACACATAGTGATTCTGCGTTGACACAACTGTTTATTCAGAAACCCCGTGAAGGGTTATTGTTTAAGTGAAATTCAAACACCTTAGTAGCCCGGAACTATTTCATCCATGTGCCCATCATTTATAGCGCACGGACCACTTTTACCGGCGCACCGGAAGCTGGTGTGCACGTCTGTGTAGCAGCTAACAATAGCCACACCACTCTAGAGTCGATCGACAACAACGGGAGGTAATAATAAATCTATCGCGACTAGCGACTGGACCGCGGAAGGCCGTCAAACACAGGACCTTTTTTCAGAATTAGACGGGATGATTTAGATCGGGAGTTGTGATCGTTTTAAGATTTTCGTTTTCGTCAGCTAAACAGGCAGGGGACATTTTCGATGACGTGTCACTTTTTGACACGTCATCGGATCGGGCAACAAGCGCTCCTAGGCTCTAGAGCGATGCGAACGGTTTTGTTATCATTAATCTCCGTCCTATTTATCAATCTCCGGCTTTGGCACTTGCCCATGACCTTGAACTTGACGGAGAACTCCGCCCCGGGCCTCCAAGGTGTTAACATGGGTGTCAAATTGCTCTACTACAGTATATATTCCCATAGATATTATTTAGATGTTATGTGTCCATCTATGAAGCCATCAAAGCCACGACGCCATCACTTGGAGGCAACCCATATCAGAATCGACTTCACATCACTGGTTTATTACAGTATGTAAAGAAGAAGTGGGTCATTCCATTGGCCAGGGGTACTCAAACCGTGAGTCGGGACCCCCAGGGGGGCACTCCAAATTGGGGTGGGGGGGGGGGGGGGGATTTGTTTATTAATGTGCAACATTGTCTTCCTCACAGTCTCAACAGTAAAAAAAACAACAACAAACTAATCGATTCTACTGCCGAAGCCGCGACATCGACGAAATCGACACTGGCGTAGCACAGTGTAAACGTGCTACAGTAGGTGCCAGTCTTTGTAGTGTGTCCTGGCCACGGTGGTGTGTGTGTCTTTGTAGTGTGTCCTGGCCACGGTGGTGTGTGTGTCTTTGTATTGTGTCCATGGCCACGGTGGTGTGTGTGTCTTTGTATTGTGTCCATGGCCACGGTGGTGTGTGTGTCTTTGTAGTGTGTCCATGGCCACGGTGGTGTGTGTGTCTTTGTATTGTGTCCATGGCCACGGTGGTGTGTGTGTCTTTGTAGTGTGTCCTGGCCACGGTGGTGTGTGTGTCTTTGTCTTTGTAGTGTGTCCTGGCCACGGTGGTGTGTGTGTCTTTGTATTGTGTCCATGGCCACGGTGGTGTGTGTGTCTTTGTATTGTGTCCTGGCCACGGTGGTGTGTGTGTCTTTGTAGTGTGTCCTGGCCACGGTGGTGTGTGTGTCTTTGTAGTGTGTCCTGGCCACGGTGGTGTGTGTGTCTTTGTATTGTGTCATGGCCACGGTGGTGTGTGTGTCTTTGTATTGTGTCCTGGCCACGGTGGTGTGTGTGTCTTTGTATTGTGTCCTGGCCACGGTGGTGTGTGTGTCTTTGTATTGTGTCCTGGCCACGGTGGTGTGTGTGTCTTTGTATTGTGTCCTGGCCACGGTGGTGTGTCTTTGTATTGTGTCCTGGCCACGGTGGTGTGTGTGTCTTTGTATTGTGTCCATGGCCACGGTGGTGTGTGTGTCTTTGTATTGTGTCCTGGCCACGGTGGTGTGTGTGTCTTTGTAGTGTGTCCTGGCCACGGTGGTGTGTGTGTCTTTGTAGTGTGTCCTGGCCACGGTGGTGTGTGTGTCTTTGTATTGTGTCATGGCCACGGTGGTGTGTGTGTCTTTGTATTGTGTCCTGGCCACGGTGGTGTGTGTGTCTTTGTATTGTGTCCTGGCCACGGTGGTGTGTGTGTCTTTGTATTGTGTCCTGGCCACGGTGGTGTGTGTGTCTTTGTATTGTGTCCTGGCCACGGTGGTGTGTGTGTCTTTGTATTGTGTCCTGGCCACGGTGGTGTGTGTGTCTTTGTAGTGTGTCCTGGCCACGGTGGTGTGTGTGTCTTTGTATTGTGTCCTGGCCACGGTGGTGTGTGCCACAGAGAGCTCAGACCACACAAAATAATGAACCCCTCATGATAACATTAAATGTAAATGAAATTCTATGCATGTGCAGAATATGTCATGCTAAAATGATTACACGTATTATGAAATGTAATAATAATAATAATGATAATTATTTATTATTAAATGCATTTATACATTCTAGATAGCCATACATTCATTAAACAAATACTTTAAACACGGCATAACGGAAATGCCAATGACTGAAACGGAATCTAAAATGGCTGCCTATGCATGTGTGCACGCACGCACGCACGCACGCACGCACGCACGCACGCACGCACGCACGCACGCACGCACGCACGCACGCACGCACGCACGCACGCACGCACGCACGCACGTAACCATAAACACACACACACACACGCTGTGAGACGGAGCAAGTTGGAAAGTTGACAAGAACAACAAAAACGACAACAAGCTACAGCTGGAGTGTCGAGGTGTGTGTGTGTGTGTGTGTGTGTGTGTGTGTGTGCGCGCGCGGGTGGGGGGGGCAAACAGTGAAGAGGGGCTGCCGTTGCCCGGGTAACGCACCGGCTGCCCGTGCCTCCTGCAACCGATGCCAAAAAACAAAACAAGATGGCGGCCGTTGAATTTTAATACTGAAAGCAGGGGGAAAAGGATGTTGATGAAGGTGAATCAATCTGTCTTTCATTCTCCTCTCTCTCTCTCTCTCATTTTCTGTCTGTCTGTCTGTCTGTCTGTCTGTCTGTCTGTCTGTCTGTCTGTAATGTTTTGTTTTTTCTATGATCTCTCTAAATCAGCAGATTTACATGCTCAGTGCGCCACATTGGGACTCGTTTGTGAGCTTGTTGATCGTCTATTTTACAGAAATGTTTGCCCAAAAATTGGACGTCAGGTTTAAATGGTAAATGGTGCATTTATATAGTGCTTTTATTCAAAGCGTTTTACATACACTGTGCGTTACATTCACCCATTCACGCACGCACGCACGCACGCGCACACGCACACACACACACACACACACACACACACACACACACACACACACACACACACATTCGTACACGATGGCTGAGGAAACCATGCAAGGTACCAATGTGGTTAAGGTGGTTAATGGTTTAAACATGAATGAAAAGTGTGTTGTTTGCTGACTCATAGCGTAAATGTAAGTTACCACTAGTTAGTTACCACTATTCATAATTACTGTAATTCAATATAACTATATTATAATATGATTTGTTACTTTCAGAAATACTCAGAACTATTACCCCTACTACTAGTACTACACTTATTACAACTAAGCAAAGCAAAGCAAAGTTACTATATTTACCCAGGGTAACTGGACTAAGCATCAGATACTTGTTTACAGCCATGCCCTGCTCATAGAACATTTCATGGTAGTGGTTCAATGCCTTGCTCAAGGGCACTTCAGCGGTGGTAATTTTAACGTGCCGGTCCGGGGATACGAACTGGCGACCTTCCGGTATCAAGACCGCTCCGCAAACCGTTCGGCCACCGCTGCCACAAACTACAACATCTACTACTAGAGGTAGTAGAGCCTGAAGGTTCCAGGTTGAATTCCCGGCTCCTCCTGGCTAAGTGTCCTTGAGCAAGACACTGAACTCCTACCTGCTCGTAATAGTAGCAGGTCGGTGTCTTGCATGGTGTCCTTCGGCATCGGTGTGTGAATGCGTGAAAAGTGAATAGGCTACATTGCAATGTAAAGTGCTTTGGAGAAAAACGCTAAAGAAATGCAGTACATTTACCATTTATCATTATTACTACTACGACAATACTACTTCTATTACTACTATTAAACAAAACCTGCATCACTAAAATATATGTCTCTCTCTCTCTCTCTGTGTGAACGCAAACACACACGCACGCACGCACACCTCAATGATGCTTGTATCTATGACAACGTGGTCGAACTAAATTTAGCGGCCATTGTCAGTTCAATCATGGCTCTAAACCTGTGTTATCGTATCTGGAATTAACTTTATGAATGTCCCTGGCCTTATCTCCTCTGACCTAACCTTATCATGAATGTCCCTGGCCTTGTCTCCTCTGACCTAACCTTATCATGAATGACCCTGGCCTTGTCTCCTCTGACCTAACCTTATCATGAATGACCCTGGCCTTATCTCCTCTGACCTAACCTTATCATGAATGTCCCTGGCCGTATCTCCTCTGACCTAACCTTATCATGAATGTCCCTGGCCGTATCTCCTCTGACCTAACCTTATCATGAATGTCCCTGGCCTTGTCTCCTCTGACCTAACCTTATCATGAATGTCCCTGGCCTTATCTCCTCTGACCTAACCTTATCATGAATGTCACTGGCCTTGTCTCCTCTGACCTAACCTTATCATGAATGTCCCTGGCCTTGTCTCCTCTGACCTAACCTTATCATGAATGTCCCTGGCCTTATCTCCTCTGACCTAACCTTATCATGAATGTCCCTGGCCTTATCTCCTCTGACCTAACCTTATCATGAATGTCCCTGGCCTTGTCTCCTCTGACCTAACCTTATCATGAATGTCCCTGGCCTTATCTCCTCTGACCTAACCTTATCATGAATGTCCCTGGCCTTATCTCCTCTGACCTAACCTTATCATGAATGTCCCTGGCCTTATCTCCTCTGACCTAACCTTATCTCCTCTGACCTAACCTTATCATGAATGTCCCTGGCCTTGTCTCCTCTGACCTAACCTTATCTCCTCTGACCTAACCTTATCATGAATGTCCCTGGCCTTATCTCCTCTGACCTAACCTTATCATGAATGACCCTGGCCTTGTCTCCTCTGACCTAACCTTATCCTCATCTAGTCAGAACCTCCCGAGGCCGACCCTTATATCGCGGGAGCATTAAGATGTTTAATAATTAAACAATTACAATCAATGGAAAGCTCTCTTTTGCATAGGGCCTAAATGGAAACAAGACAAGGACATTTTTGTTGTACTAAGTTGTTGTCCATTCAATCAATCAATCAATCAATCAATCCTGTAAAATTGTAAAATTCCGCAAATGTCAATGGCGGTCTTCTGTGCGCTCCAAGCCCTTTTATGTCCGTGCCCATATATGGGCTCGACCGATTTCAAACCTCGCTGCGCGCGTCACGGTGGACCCGGGGGAGTGACGCGCCAAGAGGGAAGTCGGTCGGATCAACCGAATCTCCCACAATATCTATGAAACCACAAGTCCCAATATATGGAGAACCCTGATGCCATCAATATGACCACATAGTATGAAGACACAGTACTAACATAATGGCCTGGACTCCATATCTGAACATATATATGGGAATAAAAAGCACACAGAGAGACAGAATCTCCATATATGGGCATGAAAGGGACACAGACAGAAGCATTGGTACTCTGACACGGGTAAAACTGGTATTGTGTAACTGCGTGGAGCATGCATTTTCAACTTGCATCGTTCCCAAATTCGTGTAAAACGACTATAGAGGCTATGTGTACCGATTTGCGTGATGTTTGGACAACATCTGTAGGAACACTGTCAAAAAATGTGTTTTGCAAAAATTGGCCTCCTGGTGGCACTAAAATAGGCCCATGTGAAGAATCTGGGGCAGAGGTTCTGCTCTGGCATCCAGGGAATGTGTGTGCACAGTTTGGCTGCCATCATGCCAACGGTGCCGGAGATTAGCTGGACACAGAAGGACACATGGACGGACGGACAGACAGACCCTTTGCATGTGTTGTACCGAGAGTACGAGCTAATGCCATCTGGTAGGGGATATAGAACTCCACGGTGTGTGTATAATAGATAGACACAGACAGACAGACAGACAGACAGACAGTGTAGGAGAGACAAACCATAGTACAGCTGAGAGGGAGTGTAGGAGAGAGGGGACTAGTTGACCAGGGACCAGCATAGGTGGGGGAACATTGAGTTTTGACCTGCAGTGAGCATAACACTGAGGACTGCTTGGCTGAAAGCTAATTCCATAACTTTGTAACACACAATTGATCACCTTTGATAGCTATGTTTACTGTGAGAGACCCAGAGGCAGCTGCACACCGCAAAACTGTGTCACGTCGTTGATGATCCTTTGTTACTTTTGTGAATATGATTGTACCCATTACGTCTGACTGATGTCAAATGTACAGTTGTCTACCCATTGACTGATGTCATGTGTACAGTTGTCTACCAATTCAGTTTGACTGATGTCATATGTACGGTTGTCTGGAGTAAAACAGTATTGTGATCTACATATTACTTCTACCCGTGACGTGTGCAGTCTAAATGGTAAATGGTGCATTTATATAGCGCCTTTATCCAAGGCGCTTTACATAGATTGTGCATTACATTCACCCATTCACACACACATTCATACACCGATTGCGGCGGAAGCCATGCAAGGTACCAACCAGCACATCGGGAGCAAATTTGGGGTTCAGTGTCTTGCCCAAGGACACTTCGACATGTAGCCAGGAGGAGCCGGGATTCGAACCGCCGACCCATGGATCATTGGACGACCTGCTCTACCTCTTGAGCTACAGTCTACTGTCTGAATGGATGTTGTGTCTAATGTAGGCCTATAGAGCGTCGCAGTCCCGCCTCCTACCCTGGACCAGGAAATGAAACCCAATGCATTATTCTCATAGACATTTCTTAAAGTATTTATTTAAAGACGGTTACGCCGCGGACAAAGCCAACTTGAGTCGTGACAACTCATGACAACACAAACAATATTTTGGACCAAACAAATAATTACAAAGAAGAAAAACAACAAAAAAAGTGTTGTAACCTGCCGTTTTTTTCTTCTTTCTAATTATTTGTTTGGTCCAAAATATTGTTTGTGTTGTCATGAGTTGTCACGACTCGAGTTGGCTTTGTCCGCGGCGTAACCGTCTTTAAATAAATACTTTAAGAAATGTCTATGAGAATAATGCATTGGGTTTAATTTCCTGGTCCAGGGTAGGAGGCGGGACTGCGACGCTCTATACACGTTGTGTCTAATGTATAGATGTTGAGAAACTGCGCTGTACAACAACTGCGCTTTATGTTTACTTCTGACTGACGTTAGGGTTAGGGTTTGAGACCCTGACTTAGTGATAGGGTTAGTAGTCAGACCAACGCCACCAACGCGATGTCGGACACTGGCTGAAAACAATGTCAGTATAGGTCAGGGGTCTGCAACAGGCGGCTCTAGAGCCGCAAGCGGCTCTAGAGCACACCCCTAGTGGCTCCCTGTAGCATTATAAAAAAATCGATGAAAATGTATAATGTTTATTTTTTCACATTTGTATTGTTCATTTATGGTTTCTGTAGGAGGCCAAACGTGACACACATTCTTAAGTTTTCCAATTTTGTAAAAATGTGTAGAATAAATAAGTTTCAACACATATGTCAACTAAAGTTTGCGTCATAGCATGCGACACACTCGGTGCCGTGCCAGCCAGGTGTCTATTCTAAACAAACCGGTGGGTGTGAGAGGCTGCTGCCTGCTACGCTACTACAGCTTCTACAGGGAGGAAAAGAAAGATAGCCCACGAAAACAGAGGATTTAACAGTTCGTGGACAGAGGCTTTAGCCTGTATGTTTAATCTGCAGTGAGAAGCTATCAAACAACAAAAAGAGTAACGGGGAAAGACATTTCCAGGGAAAGCATGCTACATTTGCAGCTGACCACCCAGCTGAAGAAAGTAGCAAACCATCTTTTAAAGAGTGGATCGCATCTTCAAACTCCACCACCGCTGCTAGTTTCGTTGCAACCCGGGAGATAATAAAGCTTGGCAAGCCGCATTATAATGCGTAAAACAAAATTGCGGCTCCAGATAGATTTTGAATTAATTTTTGGTCGAAAATGGCTCTTTTAACATCTTGGGTTGCCGACCCCTGGTATAGGTAGAAAGTGTCCATACTGGCTCCATTGCATGGAGGGTTGATGACGGGCGTTAAATTGTCTGATAACATCCGAAGCTGCTACTATACTGTCTGAATGGATGGTGTGTCTAATGTATAGTATAGTCTACTGTCTGACTATACATTTTGGACCGAGTGTTTGACTGTACTGTGTTGCTGTTTTTACATTTCCGTCTAATAAACTATTCAATCAATCCTGTACAATTCCGAAAATGTCAATTGCGTTCTTCTGCGCGCGTCAAGCCCATTTATGTGCGTGCCCATACAAGTATATGGGCCCGAGCGATTTCAAACTCGCTGCGCACGTCACCGAGGACCCTGGGGAGAGACGCGCCAAGAGGGAAGTCGGTCGGTTCAATCGGATCTCCCAAAATATCTATAAAACCCTGATGCCATCAATATGACGACATAGTATGAGAGACACTAACGTAATATCTTGGACTCCATATGTGAGCATACCTGACAAGACATGGAACTTCATTCACATATGGGAATAAAAGGCACACAGAGAGACAGAATCTCCATACATGGGCATGGAAGGGACACAGACAGACACATTGGTACTCTGACACGGGTAAAACCGGCATTGCGTAACCGCGTGGAGCTTGCCTTTTCGAGACCAAATCATTCACATCTGCGTGCAAAATGGGATACTTCACACAGAGCAAAAACCCGGAGTGTTAATTTATCACTGGTGAGTGAGGAAACCGATTTCATCTTTCGCATCCCTCGCATCCTGTCGACATTCAGATTTAAGGAGATGGAACTCCCTCCCTCTCCAACTCCTATCAATACTTAATGGACAACGATCGACACGAAGAGAGAGAGAGAGAGAGAGAGAGAGAGAGAGAGAGAGCAGATAAAGGCGAGGCTATAGGGTGCAGTGATGTTACCACTTTCCACATTGTTCCAGGCAGCTGACAGCCTAAATCAAGCGCACCTCCAGCGGTTCAAACGTTTGAGAAGCTTTCTCGACATCTGAATCTGATCGGGCTGTGCCTTATGATCCATATAAAAACTTAATAAGGATCAGGCTTCAGGCCTCCTG
>NC_136797.1:25399186-25406672 GCF_951216825.1 Electrona antarctica
AATTATCTGCAATTGGCCGCCGACCCCCCATCTGAAAATATGTGGTTCCAGGGACCACCCTCCCAGAAGCAAAGACTTGAGTTAAAATGTTCACTCTGTAACAATATAGGCTATATTCAAAGATTTGAGGCACATTTTCACAATTTTTTTCAGATCTACAAGCTCATAGCGCGGCACCGAGTGCCGCGCTATGAACTTGTAGGTCTGCTATTTTTCAATAGCTAAAGTATAACATAATGCTTGAAACATCAAAAGGGGTTCCCGCCCAAAATGGATTAATAATAACCCAGAAGAGAGGTGGGGGGAGAGAGAGAGAGAGAGAGAGAGAGTGTGTTTCATTTCATTTCATCATACGTACATTTAAAGATAACTAAAATTAAACTATCATACTTGTGACAGTGGATTGGTGACGCTAATCCTCGTTACGGTCTGCTGGCGGTGTCATGTGTCTGTGTACTCTGTGTATGCCCACGTGCACAGCAGAGCGCACAGAGGCAAAGTGGGTCGAGAAACGGCACCATAATAACCACTGTGAATATGTTTGTTTATTTCAACATATAGGTTAAAGACAAAGAAAAACGTTTGTGGTTTTTATCGTGACACGTTCGACCAAAAACAATCTCAGTACATCAGTATTGATTGTGTACTAACTCATGTTTTCACAGAAAGTACACAAGAATGTGTGTTTTGTCCTACACTGTCTCCCTCTCAGCTTTCAGACTGTCTGTCTGTCTGTCTGTCTGTCTGTCTGTCTGTCTGTCTGTCTGTCTGTCTGTCTGTCTGTCTGTCTGTCTGTCTGTCTGTCGTACACTGTCTCCCTCTCAGCTTTACTGTCTGTCTCTCCTACACTGTCTCCCTCTCAGGTTTCCTACTGTCTGTCTCTCCTACACTGTCTCCCTCTCAGCTTTCCTACTGTCTGTCTCTCCTACACTGTCTCCCTCTCAGCTTCCCTACTGTCTGTCTCTCCTACACTGTCTCCCTCTCAGCTTCCCTACTGTCTGTCTCTCCTACACTGTCTCCCTCTCAGCTTCCCTACTGTCTGTCTCCAAAACTGTCTTCTCAGCTTTCCCACTGTCTGTCTCTCCTACAAATACATATTTTTGAGTGGTGTAAACCACTCCTACAACTGGCTTTGTTAGTTTACGTGTCTGTCTGTCTGTCTGTCTGTTCGTACCAAAAAATGAGCATGGTTGCTATGGTCACCCAGTTCACACGGGTGTGATTTAATTACGTCAGACATTACGTCAGACCACAGCTGATCAGTCTATATAAGACCTTACACCACTCAGTTCACACGGGTGTGATTTTTTTATATGAAAATGTATTTTCAGAATTTGCATTGTTTTGTCTTTGTGGCAGAAAAAGTTCCTCTTTTAAAAAAAATACATAAATGTAAAGACAGTGTAGTGTTTTGGTATAGCGTGTGGAGAATGAGGCGGCTCGGTATAGCGTTGGCAGATTATAATCTGATGGAAAAGGGATTAAGCCTTAATCCTGTACAATGTTAACCTGATAGCACAGTAACACGCCTTAAAATGACCTACTAGATTCAAAGAGTAAAATGGACAATGCTGCATCTCAAACACACGCACGCATGCATGCACATGCACGCACACTCGCACAGACACATGCACATATGTATCGTGTATGGCTGTAAGAAGCCATAGAAACATACACAGCTATTCACACCCGTGCAACACACACACACACACACACACGCACACGCACACGCACACGCACACGCACACACACACGCACACGCACACACAGTCTATTTATAAAGTTATAATTGCATAACATGCTGTGCTCCAATTCCAGTAGATTGAGCACACAGGAAGTCTGAACTCGCTGCCTTCACTTGTACACAATAATGCCACGCACGCACGCACGCGCACACACACACACACACACACACACACACACACACACACACACACACACACACACACACACACACACACACACACACACACACACACACACACACACACACACACACACACAGTACTGGCAAAGCATATGTACTGTACATTAAACATACAAACATTCAAGCATGCCAGAAAATGTCCCTTTAGAGTGCAGAAATGTCATGGCCGCCATGGAAAGGCAACAACACACGCACAGAAACAGCTACATTTATCATTGAAGTTGGGTAATGAAAAAAGTGTGTCCATCAAGTGTTTAAATTGATATTCACACAAACACGCGCAAGTGCACGAGCACCACACACACACACACACACACACGCACGCACGCACGCACGCACGCACGCACACACACACACGCACGTCCTGGGCCACTTTAACAATAATTATGTCCTGTAAATGAAATTAAATTAAATTAAATGTGTTCATTAATTAAAAGAAAGTACTATAAAATGTCTTCATGCGTTATTATCATATTTAATTATTATTTCTTTAATATACCACACACGTCCTGTCATAAAGATCAATATTATTAATATTATATTTTAAATACAGCACAAGCACACGTGTCCTTAAGTGGGGAGTCACCACGTTGGCTTGGCATTAGTGACGTATTTAAATCCTTCCAGTAATGCATGTGTTGTATTGTGTGCAATAATCCCCATTACAAGCTGAATCTACAAATGGCCTACCCAGAAAATATAGAAAAAAATATAATACAGGAATTAGTGTGATCAAGAATCGTACAGATTTAATAAAAAAACGAAAAATAAATATTAGGAGCAATGAATTGCAGGGATAATTTTCACAATAAAATACAATACACAGTATATGACTACATTTTTCCACGTGTTGAAAATCAGACAAAATGTAAATTACATTTTTAAACTATTTAAGCTAATTAATTACCAAAATCACAAAAAAACAAAAAATAATAAAATAAAAACATGAGCTCCACCAGAGGTATATAAAACACTGTTGTATTATTATTTTTATTGGGGGGGGAAGGGGGGGGGGGGCATTGGCAGTAGCCTGTGTGAGGACTCTGCTAATTAAAACTTACTGAATATTCAAAATGCCGCGTTTGCATAACAATGGAGGCCGGCCGGCCACGTTTTAAATGAGCCTTTTGTTTTAGCCGAAGCCTCATTAAACCAACAGGCCTTCAGCAGGCCAGACTGGAGCTAACACACACACCCTCTGTCTCTCTCTCCGTCTCTCTCTCTCTCTCTCTCCGTCCGTCTCTCTCTCTCTCTCTCTCTCTCTCTCTCTCTCTCTCTCTCTCTCTCTCTCTCTCCCTCTCTCCCCCCCCCCCCCCCACACACACACACACATGCAGAATGTCATGTAAACACCAGCCAGCTTCACTTTCTTCATCATTCATTTTTTCTCATATATTCTTTTCCTTTCTCCACAAATGTCAAAACAACACACACACACACACACACACACACACACACACACACACACACACACACACACACACACACACACACACACACACACACACACACACAGATGAATATATATATACCGCATATGTCCATATTTCCCCCGTATATATAAGTCCTTATAAGCGGGTATATAAGTCCGATATTTTAAATTTCCGCTTTTGTTTACCCGCTCGCCATCGCTCCGACGAGGAGCGACGGCGAGCGTATAAACAAGCTGCCACGGTGGAGAGAGAGAGAGGGAAGGAGTGAGAAAGAGGGAGTGCAGCTTGGCACGGGATCAAGACTGTGGGGGCACAATGCGTCTCCCATCCAGCTCGCTGTTATAACTGCACAATGCCGTGCCACCGCCGTGCCACGCCGTGCCACGCCGTGCCACGGGGCCACGGCGGTAAAACAGCCAACCTAAAACCTCTACAGCAGTATACTGACAGCACTGCAGCGGACACAAAGAGCACCCTGTGCCTCTGGAAATACAAAATACAAAATAAAACGATACAAACAAACGACAAAGAAAGAAAGCCAAACGATAAAGAATACAAACTATAGACGGTGGACGGTGACACGGACGGATGGAGGAAATAACGATGTAAGGAAATACAGGATGACAAAAAGCATCCCCGATTCGTGTTGTTTTTGTACTGGTGTTTTCTACTATACATTCCTTGACCACAGTGTTAAAAAGATCTTTTTTTTTATCCTAATTTTGTATCCTATATTTTCATTGTACAGATTTTTGTTTAACCCATTTTGACCTGAGATCAGATTCTAAAAATGTCTGTTTGAAAATGACAGTTTTCTGAAAAAGCTGTTTCTACAGTATGTCAGTCGATTTTTCAAAAATAGCTAAAGCATACAAGTTCATGAGCTTGTAGATCTGCTATTTTTCAATAGCTAAAGCATAACATAATGCTAACACCAAAAGCGGTTCCCGCCCAAAATGGTTTAATGCTAAGGCTCTTGGTTTACCTGTGATCCTATATCGTTTACAGAGGCACTGCACTGTCTCTCTGTGATCCTATATGGTTTACAGAGGCACTGCACTGTCTCTCTGTGATCCTATATCGTTTACAGAGGCACTGCACTGTCTCTCTGCATCTCATGTGACGTGTGTGTTCACCTTGCTTACTGTGAGTCGCTCTGGATAAAGAGTGTCAAATGCATATGCGCTGTAAATTGTTTAAACGATGAAATGAAGGAGGGATGAAATAGCCCAAAAGATGCAGGATATAATAATACTGTAGGATGATGGATGGAGGAAATGGGATGAGTGGTGGAAGAAATAGGATTGAGGGGTGGAGGAAATGGGATTACAGGACGGAGGGAATGGGATGAAAGATGGAGGGCATATACTGTATAGGATGGAGGAAATAAGATGTCAGACATCATGACAGCTGTTCCTCAGCACTAACCCTCCCTGCTGACCGAACAAAGCCCACATCATATACTGCAGGCAACGCTGTCGGTCTGTCGGGTGGAAACCTCATAATCGTATGTATATATACTAGCCCATTTTGACCTGAGATCAGATTCTAAAAATGTCTTCTACTGTACATCCCGACAGTTTTCTGAAAAGGCTACGTTTCTATGTCAGTCGTTCTTCGATTTTTCAAAAATAGCAGATCTACAAGCTCGTAGCGCGCCACTCGGTGGCGCGCTATGAGCTTGTAGATCTGCTGTTTTTCAATAGCTAAAGCATAACATAATGCTAACACAAACAAAAGGGGTTCCCGCCCAAAATGGGCTACTGTAGTATATGTCTAAAATGGTTACGTTTCAGGATTCAAAATGCAAGAATAGCAATAGCAGACGGTCGAAGAGCTCAAACTTGTGTGTGACAGATAAGAGGTTTCTTAACAAGATTTACACTGTACTGTACACTTGCAGTCCTCGGGTTAGACATTCACAGTAAATATCCCGGGGATGGGGGGGTATACATGTTTAGGGGGGGGGGGGGGGCAGGGGTCTTTGGACAGAAGGGCGAGTGTTTGTGAGTGTGTGTTCAGTGTTCACGTGCGGACGACATGGACTGAAGAGTATACAACTGAACTGTGTTTAGGGGGAAAAAAAACACCAAACCACTCAGTGACAGGAAGGCCCTTAAAACACTACCACTACTTCTTTAATTCATTTGTTAATTCATGATTTTTCTTTCCCGTTAATTCGCATTTTTAGGCATGCAGGAAAACGAGATAAATGTTCTAATGTAACTGCCAGTACAACATGGATTTAGGTGTAATTCTGATAATAGCATTTCGTGTGTGTGTGTGTGCGTGCGTGCGTGCGTGTGTGCGTGCGTGCGTGCGTGTGTGCGTGCGTGCGTGCGTGCGTGATTTAATTGCTTTTGTAAAACATATTTACAAATTATGAAGGCCAATCCAAATGTAATGTGGTCAAGATAAAAAAAGATTTACAACACTATTATTCACACATCTTCTCCTCGAAATAGCAAGTCATAGTCATTTAGTACAACTACATTATTATTATTATTATTATTATTATTATTATTATTATTATTATTATTATTATTATTATTATTATTATTATTATTATTATTATTATTATTATTATTATTATTATTATCATTATTATTATTATTATTATTATTGCTGCAATTTATTTGTCAAGTTGTGATTTCACAATTTGCATTTCAACAATTCTGGTCGTTATTTTATTCATGTGGAATTTGACTTGGCTGATAAATGTTCACGCAGAAAGGCATTAATAAAAAAATAAAAAAACGCAAATAAAAATGTACATGAGAAATGAATCTCATCAAAATAAAATATGAGGAAGAAAAGGTAAAAAAAGAAGAAGCTAGGATTAAAATTTAGAGCCATTATGAGGGATTTGCATAGACATTTATCCTTGTTACAGTACATTATGGTCAACTATACACTTTACTGTCTGCCTTCTTAGAGAAAATATGTAGATAAAATACACAGCGTTTGACTGACAGACAGGCGTTTGACTGACAGACAGGCAGGCAGGCAGGCAGGCAGGCAGGCAGACAGACAGACAGACAGACAGACAGACAGACAGACAGACAGACAGACAGACAGACAGACAGACAGACAGACAGACAGACAGACAGACGTATAGGACAGGAGTGGATGTCGGTTAAAATGGACTAACCAGGAGGTCAGACTGTCAGGTGGCATTTTCATTGAAACAAATCAAAACTCATTCATTGCTCTATTAGGATTAATTCGTCAGCTGTTTATCGTGATTCTCAGTGTATAATGTGCATGAAAAGAATGACCACGACAACACATAGATACGTGTTAAATACAGATGATGTCGCCCCATGCAGCCCAAATATTTAGATAGACGGCAGGTGAGTGTTTATTTGGATGTCTATCATTAAAAAAGGATGGAAGACCCTCACACTCACTCACAACTGCAACCTCTGTTTTATTTGACACTGTTGACACCGTTTTGGTGTTTTAACTAAGCATTATTTAGCTATAGAAAAATAGCAGATCTACAAGCTCATAGCGCGCCACCGAGTGGCGCGCTACGAGCTTGTAGGTCTGCTATTTTTGAAAAATCGTGAAAATGTGGCACAAATCTTTGAATATATATTCTTTCAGAAGACTTTTTATTTATTTCGACGTCAGGCCTAAATGGGTTAAACTACACCAATATCATTGCTGTTGCACTGCATGCTGTCAACAGGTACGTCAACAGGTCCGTCAAATAACTGTCTGAATGTCTCTCTTCAGTTTTACATTCTTCGATTTATTTTTGTACAATTCATTATTAGTGGTATTATGATTGTTTTCTCTATAGGCCTACATATCATTGAAGATATGATTTAAAAATGAAGATTAAAGGTAAAGCACTGATTTGGAGTGCTCCATATTGAGATAACATGAAACAAAACAAGTTGCTGTAACAGTGACATTTACACTGGATGTCATTGTCTGTGACAGTGACAACTAAAGCAAAAACGCAACAGTAGAATTGGTTGTGCTTTGATATATTATACTCATCCATCCAACTCAATTCATCTGAGACTCTCTCTCTCTCTCTCTCTCTCTCTCTCTCACTTTCATTTGAGGCCATTTGCCATAATTGGAAATAAGTGAGTCAGGCTGCTGCACATTC
>NC_136797.1:25411872-25421872 GCF_951216825.1 Electrona antarctica
GGCACAACAGCGCCACTTTTGCCCCTACTGGTACTCATAGTCCCACACATAGTCACACAGTCACATAGGTTAACACGGACATTGCTGTTCCTTGGAGTGGTTGCACTTTTTTTCACCCAGTGCCAATTATCTAATGTAATCCTGGGCGCTACACTTCCTCTGCCAACCTGGGGGGGGCAGCGGACTGACCTCATGCCTCCTTCTATGCATGAGGAGTCCAATCTGCTTCTTTTCACCTGACAGGGGGGAATTTCCCTGGCCGGACGTAGCACGTGGAAGGAACACGTTATTCCGACCAGTTCCTTTCCCCATTCCATCAGGCGCCCCGGCTGGCCAGGGGGAGGTAGTTTTAGAGACCAGGATTACTGCATGTTTTTGTGAGGGTACCTACCCTAGGGGACACGGGGAGAACATGCAAACTCCACACAGAAAGGCCCTTTTGCCAACCCCGCCTCGGGTATGGGCACTGATGACGCGGAGGAGGGAACACGCCGCCAGCGCCCACAGCGTCCCCAGTGGGAATCGAACCCAGGACCTTCTAGCTGTGAGGCCACAGCACTACCGACTGTGCCACCGTGCCCGTGAAAGTCCACTCTTTCTGAGGCACACAACAGGCACATACATACTGTGGAAGGAACACTTTTAGGAACTGGAGGTGTGAAGTGATGCATTGTGGAGCTGCTAAACATACTGGATAAGTATAACATAGTATTAACAATTTATATGTTTTTATGAAAAAATAAAGAGTTTTGGTGACGCTCTATATTGTCTGAATCAACTTTGTTTGTGTTTGTTTACGTACTAAAAGGGTGACTTTGAGAGCCGTTTTAGTGTACAATGTAAGTCAACGAGGGGCATTTTTTGAATTATAAAAATATATATATATTTCTTGTCCACATTTGGAGTTACATCATGGCAAGGTAACTGCACAACCCAAACCTCAAACTTATTCTCTCATGCTCTCCCTCTTCCATCTCCAAACACACAGATAGAAAAGAAAGACACTCACACAGACAGACGCTAATTAGATTTAGTTTTCTTATCTTTCCAACTGCCTTTAATCAGATTCAATCTCAGTGAGCTGGACCTGAGTTACAACTGCTCTTGGACAACTTTATTTCCCCGTCTACACCAAATCTCTGGGGCATGCTGTGGTTCAAGTGACTATTAATAATAATGAGGTTACTGTAGGTGTGGACACGTGCGTGCGTGCGTGCGTGCGTGCGTGCGTGCGTGCGTGCGTGCGTGCGTGCGTGCGTGCGTGCGTGCGTGCGTGCGTGCGTGCGTGCGTGCGCCCGTGCGTGTGGACAGAACTATCATTGTTCTCTGATCTGAACAGATGTTTGCATGGGCCTTCACTTCCTGCTCTCTTCCCATTGGTCATAAAAGAGCCAATGAGAAGGGAGATTCACTCGAGGAATGACAGGATGTTGGGAGGTTTCATCCTGGCAACACTTTTCCTGACACACACACACGTTTCAATAAACATGCACACACATACACAGAGAATGGCAGACAAACGTGAGCGCACGCGTGCGCACACACACACACACACACACACACACACACACACACACACACACACCCTTTGTAACCAGATTCCATACTAAAGCCCACGCACCGGATCTACAGGCCTTCCAGAACGGATGAGTGAGGTACGCACGCATGTACGCGAGCACACACACGCACACGCACACACACACACACACACACACACACACACACACACACACACACACACACACACACACACACACACACAGCTGTGTCTGGTCTTACAATGACACATTCCACAGATGTTTCCAAGCCAGAACATTTTCAGAGAGGCAAAAAAGGAAGAGAGAGAGAGAGAGGGTGCGAGCGTGTGTGTGTGTGTGTGTGTGTGTGTGTGTGTGTGAGAGAGAGAGAGAGAGAGAGAGAGAGAGAGGGGGGGGGGGGGGGGTAGAGAGACAGTGTGAGTGTTTAGTAATTAATGGAGAGTGTGTGTGTGTGTGTGTGTGTGTGTGTGTGTGTGTGTGTGTGTGTGTGTGTGTGTGTGTGTGTGTGTGTGTGTGTGTGTGTGAGAGAGAGAGAGAGAGAGAGAGAGAGAGAGAGAGAAAGAGAGAGGGGGGTAGAGAGACAGTGTGAGTGTTTAGTAATTAATGGAGAGGAATGTTCAGTATGGTATAGTGACGCAGATCAAACAGAGGTGGACGTACTTGGAGAGCTCTTCAGACGTCAAAGACATTAATTAAACGTGTATGTTGTAAAGTACACAGCTGAGCACCGTTCATTTAAATTCAATACATGAACTCGAATGTCTTCCTGGCTCCAGAAAACCTGGCCCTTTCCTCCCCAACACTTGCTCTATTAGCGTATTCATAAATAATGTTCCCGTCCCCACCACTGGGTGTCACTGTCCAGGTGCACATACTGTAGTGCACTGGTTCCCAAGGATGTGTCCGGGGACCCCCAGGGCCCCCCAGCTTGGAACCAAGTGGACCCTTATGGGACTGTAACTCTGAGAGCGTACAAATGGAACCAAATGGTTCCATTTGTACAGTTAAATTAACATTGATTTTACAATAATAAATTGGGGTCCCAGAGATAGAAATGCCATTAAATGGGGGTCTGTAGACTAATATGCTGTAGTGTACATATAGGCTACAGTAGGCTGCGGTCAACACACAAAATATTGAAAAGAAACAGGCGGAGGTTTTTGTCTTTCAATAAACCATTATGGTAGTGGGTGATACCTGTGTAACCTGACTCCGCCAGATGGGGCAGCAGAGAGTACACTGGGTTCCCCCCTCCTGCTCCCATCTGGGAACTCTCAGGCAGACTTGTGTAAGCTTGTGTAAGCAAGGCATACACAGTGCTGCCTTGATCCCGCCTCTAGCTGCCGCTGATTGGCCAGGTCGTTTTGTGGCCGGGCATCAAGTCTGCCTGAGAGTTCCCAGATGGGAGCAGGAGGGGGGAACCCAGTGTACTCTCTGCTGCCCCATCTGGCGGAGTCAGGTTAATACCTGTGTGCTTCTGCGTGTATAATAATAATATGTATATAAATGCACCATGTCTCTGTAATCCACGTAACTCGAGAACCGTTCGCCCCAACGACTTCAAATTCGACACACGCGTTCCACACCCCCACAGGGAGTGCAGTGCCCGGCCTTGAGTCGGTCGGACCCACGGCTGTCCATAACCGCCACAAAAGGCCTCTGCCGGGCCACAAATGGCCTCTGCCCGGGCCAGACTCCATATTTGGGAATGCCTGACAAAGAACTGTTTCGACATCATTCTGACGTCTGCATAGACTCCATATTTGGGCATGCCTGACAAAGAACTCCATTTATGGGCATAAAAGGGACACGGACATAATATCTGGGTGGGGCATGCATTCCAATTTGCATCGTTCCAAGTAGGACAGTGCCCAACGGGCACCGTTCTTGGCAACGAGCGCCATTGGGAAAAAAGACGTCCTCAGACGTTCCTGGCAGCAAGTGAGTTACACATTGTGTGCCCAAGACGTCTGTGGAAGTCTTTGGTATTACCCCGCGTGGTGTGCCCAAGACGTCTGTGTATAAAACATTTAAAAGTAAAAAGTTCCAGCATGTGTCTCCACAGTCAGCTGAATTATAAAAATCACACCCGTGTGAACTGAGTGGTGTAACGTCTTATATAGACTGATCAGCTGTGGTCTGACGTAATGTCTGACGTAATGAAATCACACCCGTGTGAACTGGGTGACCATAGCAACCATGCTCATTTTTTGGTACGAACAGACAGACAGACACGTAAACTAACAAAGCCAGTCGTAGGAGTGGTTTACACCACTCAAAAATCACACCCGTGTGAACTGAGTGGTGTAAGGTCTTATATAGAATGATCAGCTGTGGTCTGACGTAATGTCTGACGTAATGAAATCACACCCGTGTGAACTGGGTGACCATAGCAACCATGCTCATTTTTTGGTACGAACAGACAGACAGACACGTAAACTAACAAAGCCAGTTGTAGGAATGGTTTACACCACTCAAAAAGTGTGAATGGAGTTTCTAGGTGAAAGTGATTTTTTGAAAGTTTTGCGTGGGCACACAAAGTGTTTTAACACGGCAGCCGAAAAGCAAGAAGTGTGCCCCGGTCCAGGAAAGGCCCAACCACACGGTGCAATGTGCTGTGAGCTCGTACAGTACTGCACATTCTGTGGTGCTTTTGGAGGAGAAGAGCAAGGCCTGAAGAGGAGGAGACAGATGCAGGAAACAGAAACAGATGGAAACAGATGATCCGCCGTGGCAACCCCTGATGCAAGTTGTATACCATCACGCTGTATACCATCACAGTGAAAACACATTTTTCAAGTCAGTCAGTCAGTCAGTCAGTCAGTCAGTCAGTCAGAGTGTCTCGTCAGTCAGTGTGTCAGTCTGTTATCGCATTGCTTGTGCGGTTTGTATACATGTGTGCAGGTGTGTGTGTGTGTGTTTTTATAGGTGTGTGTGCGTGCGTGCGTGCGTGCGTGCGTGCGTGCGTGCATGCGTGCGTGCGTGCGTGCGTACGTGCGTGCATGCGTGCGTGCGTGCATGCGTGCGTGCGTGCATGCGCCTCAACCTCTTTAACAGGTAAGCACAGCCTAATCTAAGCTCCTCTGAAACCTGCCAAAGCATCAAAACATTTCCCTCAGCATTTTTCTGAGTGGTGTGTCCGTGCGTGTATCCATCAGTGTGTGATTCCGTGCATGTGCGTGCATTCATCCGCGCGTGCATTCATCCGCGCGTGCATTCGTCCGTGCGTGCGTGCGTGCGTGCGTGCGTGCGTGTGTGCGTGCGTGCGTGCGTGCGTGCGTGCATGCGTGCATGCGTGCGTGCGTGCGTGCGTGCGTGCCACCATCTCAGTGTATAGTGACAGAGAGAGAAAGAGAGAAGGTGATAAGAAGTGAGAGACTGAATGAGTGATAGAGGCTCATACAGTACATTAGTTCACAAGTGCATATTTTGTAAAACGGGGGTTTAACTCCTTTGTTAATTTCTTTAAAAATAAATCCTGTTTACAGAAGCAACTACATGAAAACACAAAAAACAAAACAAGATGAATCTTACAGCCTGCCAACAACGTACAGTCTCGCGATAGACAACACATAATGCCCGGTCAGAAACGATAGACAACACATAATGCCCGGTCAGAAACGATAGACAACACATAATGCCCGGTCAGAAACGTATACTCTGTGCTTTTTAGACATGAGAACATGTGATATTTCATTTTCTATGTTCTTATTTATACCTGCATAGAGCATTTGACAGGTTACGATAATTCAAAGTTGGCATTTATTCATAAGCTATAGTCCACCTGGCTCTCATTGACTTCAACGCATTCCATCAATGCCTAGATTGTAATGCATCTCTGACCTCTCATTCTTTCCATAGCTCTGTCCTATTCCTAGCACATTTAGGCCTGACATCGAAATAAAAAAAAGTCTTCTGAAAGAATATATATACAGTATTCAAAAATTTGTGCCGCATTTTCAGACCTACAAGCTCGTAGCGCGCCACTCGGTGGTGTGCTATGAGCTTGTAGATCTGCCATTTTTAAGTAAGTAGCTAAAGTATAACATAATGCTTAGTTAAAACACCAAAAGGGGTTCACGTCCAGAATCGGCTAGTCCTCTAACAGTGATGGCGTCTGTGCCACTGAACTGATGAATTATGTAGCAGTGACCTCCGTAGCGCATCCCGACCCCTCTGTTCCTCAATATGGTGAAGAACAGTAGCAACTGTATGTTTATGTATGAAACATGTAGAAAGTCTTGTTAGCAACGTTAGCACCTGCAGCATTTTGGGTCTATATGTCTATCATTGCACGAACTTTCCCCAAAAAAAATCTGTTTGCAGCCATCAAGGGCCCAAACGAAGAGAGACATGTATGTAAAATAAAATTATAAAATATAAAATAAGCATGTTTGTGTGGACAGGGCCTATAAGTCCAGGTCCAAATCATTGGAAAACATCCAAAACGGATTGATACTACATTCGTGAGCTGAGTGTCAATGTTGCCAAAAAGCAACCAGGGGCAAACTACAGAGAGAGAGAGAGAGAGAGAGAGAGAGAGAGAGAGAGAGAGAGAGAGAGAGAGAGAGAGAGAGAGAGAGAGAGATGATAGTCGTGCCAAGTCAGTCTGCTATTTTTGGCAGCTGACACGGCCGTACGACAAAGTTTATCTCTCATCAGTCCGTCCTCTCATCCTGTCCCACCCAGCAGATGATGTGGGTTTTTCTGCTTAAGTAGACGGAACGTCCCTTTAGATATACCAAACCACAACCAGATGACAGCGGGGAGCCCACACACAACCAGAAGTACTGTATGCGTGCGTAGGTGCGTGCGTGCACGTGTGTGCTTTTGTTCCTCCCTCAGTTGTAAAGTGTCACCCTGTGGGTGTTATTTATCCAAACATACAGATGGACAGATTCATGCACATGAAAGGTAAAAAAAAATCTGCGCTCACAAGGTGTGTTGAATGAATGTCTTATTTTACTACGGTAGCAGCTAATTACTTGATCAGTGAATGGGGAGGCATTTTGCATGCGGAACATCCAAACACAAATGGTGGGATTCTTTTTTTTGCAACATGAAAACCCTGAACCAGTTAAAGAATAAATGGGAGCGTGTAATATGTTCCCTCAAGCCCAAATCACACCAAAGGGACACAACGTTTTTTTAAGGTAAACACAGGTCACTGTTGACCTTTAAAAGCGTTTTGTCTCGACCCAACCCTTTGGTGTGGTTTGGGCTTTACACCCAAGCCTAATTGTAATGCAGGACACTAATCCTCAACTGAGGGAACATAGGCAAGAACCCGAAGAAATGGAAAACTGCTGGTCAGTGCTTCAAAAGTTCAAAAGAAAAGTGCTGTGGAAAACATGAAAAAAATGAAACTAACTTAAATATTTGTTTGTAGAAATGGAATGTAAGCTCAGATAGGCTATGTTTACTGCCTGTGTATATCTCACCATCTACAAAACTGTCTCTCCAGTTTCCCACTAAACTTTCCTGCTCTCTCTCGCACACGCACGCACGCACGCACGCACGCACGCACGCACGCACGCACGCACGCACGCACGCACGCACGCACGCACGCACGCACCACACACACACACACACACACACACACACACACACACACACACACACACACACACACACACACACACACACCCTCTCAGCTTTACTACTGTCTGTCTCTCTTCTGTTGTTGACTTTACTGAGTTCATACTGTCAATGAAATAACATTTCAAGTAAAAAGTTAACACCACACACGCACGCACACACCAACGCACGCACGCACACACAGACTCAATCATTTTGAGACGCGATCATTTTAAAACCGTTGATGATGCACGTAACATGAGAGGCAGAACTGAGACTGACCTGGTGACAATGTGGGTTGGGGTCTCTGCTGTAGTAGGAAGATCTGTCTGTTTTACCTAGAGGAGAGGAGAGGGGAAAGAATGAACATTTCAGAACCAGAGTAAAACAGAATATGCATATCACGCTTGTTGCATTATCAGGTCATTGAGTGCTGTTCAGTCATGAATTAATTTCTCTATTAAACGCTTAACCCATTTAGGCCTGACGTCTTTTTAAAATGTATTTTTTTTCTGAAAAACCTCATGTTTCTAAATCAGTGGTTCTCAATATTTCATGTCAAGGACCCCAAAGATTATATGTAATATGCCGCCGACCCCCATCTGAAAATATGTTGTTCCAGGGGACCTCTCCAGAAGCAAAGATTTGAGTTAAAAACTGAAACTCTGAAAGAATATTCAAAGATTTGAGGCACATTTTCACGATTTTTCAAAAATAGCAGACCTACAAGTTCATAGCGCGGTACTCTGTGCCGCGCTATGAGCTTGTAGATCTGCTATTTTTCAATAGCTAAAGTATAACATAGGACTAATGCTTAAAACACCAAAAGGGGTTCCCGCCCAAAATGGGTTAAACCCAATGATTTATTTATTATTATTTACTATAGTGCCTAGTAGACCCCAGGAAATTACTTCTGGCCACAAAAGACCATGGGATCTATTGAATGTGAAGGGGGAGGTGACAAACTCGGCGAAGCAGCTTTCTGCTTCTACGGGCCGACGGCGTGGAACAAACTGCCACTATACCTTCGACAGGCAGCCTCTGTGGACATTTTTAAAGCACAGCTCAAGACCTATACTTCTACACTCTTGCTTTTAGTTGATCTTTTAAATTCCTTGTTATTCATGTCCTCCTCACTGTATTGCATTGTACTGCTATTATTTTTAATGTGTTATGCCTTGCTTTTCTTTTCCTTTTCTTCCCTCCATTGCTCTGTAAAGCACTTTGAGCTGCATTTCATGTAATGAAAGGTGCTATATAAATAAAGGTTTAAACTGACGTATTGAGCATATAGGGCAGTATTATGTGTGTCTTAGGTACCAGGTCTTATTACTTAACTTAAGACCTGGAGGCGTGGTCAATGCTGTTTGGCCACTCAGAATAGCCAAATGGCATTGATCACGCCTCCAGGTCTTAAGTTAAGTAAGTATTAACCCATTTAGGCCTGACGTAAAAAAAAAAAAAAAAAAAGGTATTCTGAAAGAATATATGTGACCACACGTGATATAGAGCCTGCCATCGCGGGGGTGGCAATTGTTGAGGACAGCTGAAAGACTATTTTCTTTGTCCTTTTTTATTTTTCTGTCTAAAATAATCTGAAGCTATATTATTATTCATGTCATGTTAGAGCAGGTCTGTAATAAATGTCAGAGCTGATATCGACATATAAATATGAAATAAATGCTTAAACATGTCACTATGTCTAATGTTATAACCATTGGGTTAACCAATGCTAACTAGACATACGGCTTCCCTGCTATAGTATGCAAATTCCGCTAAAATCCGCCTTTTTGTACACAATCGTTTTGGAAGATAATACTAGTCTTTTACTAACTGGCTAACAGAAATAGCACAGAAATAAGTATTAACAACGATATTTTGTAAAAAGTGTGTTTATTTTGGTCCGCCTAAAGCTAATTCATGCTAATGTTCCAGCTGGGGGCACTGTTGACCACAACAATGGAAAATGCGGAAATGGCTTCCTATTTCCAATAGCAGAAGAAGAAGACTCGAATGAATGTATTGTAAACATTGTAACATTATGTCACCATAACGTGGTTATTATTAGTTGCTTTGGAATGTACCTGCCATGAAAATTAAGGTCATAATAACGCAGATCGCATCGATATGTAATATAGCGCGATAATGTACTTGTTTTAGCTTACAGGATTGATATCAATATATTAGCTAAATGTAGCTAACGGCTATCATTGTGGGGTTGCCAGTTTCTGCGAGAGAAATAAGCAACCCGGTATATGAAAACAAGCCCAAAATAAGCGAAAATAGCGGATCTACATGCATACAAACAACACAAATCTTGTGTCTGGCATAAATTATTTTCAGATGGGGGTCTGCAGACAAATAATAATAATAACAGGCTAATGAAACAGAGGAATTAAGAGAAGAGCCAAGAGGGCACAATTTGTGCTGGGAGGGTTTGAGAGCAAACTGTCCTGTTGTCTGTTGGTTACTGTTTTTTTATTTTTTTATTTATTGCATTCATATAGCTCTTTTATTTGTACTCATCTGGAACATTTACATAGGCCTAATTTATCTGCCACTGTTATTTTCCCTTTTTCATACTACAAAAGGCCAAATAAATACAGTAGCCTATTTTAAAAAGGAGAGATAACAGGCAAACGATCAAGATAACAACATTCTCTAATTGTGTAGACTTATTGTAAATTAAGTAATGCAGATGTTTAACAATTATGTATATCTTGAGAGTGTAAAATGAAACAAAATGGACCTTTTTAAGGTTTCTTTTTACACTTGATAGTTAAAGATCTAATAAGGGTCCACTTGGTTACCAACTCTCCATAATCAACTACACTTTAAAAACAAGCCCAAATAATCAACTACACTTTATTTTTGTCAAATACATT
>NC_136797.1:25426872-25439372 GCF_951216825.1 Electrona antarctica
TCATAGCGCGCCATGTCTGCTATTTTAGAAAAATCGTGAAAATATTTATTTCAGAAAACTGGATGATTTAGAAGATTTTTTTTTAAAACGTTGGTGTGTTGGTTATCTTCAACCTACCAAGCGGTAGATTCTGAGCAGGTATTTCTAATAATGAATATGTATTTGTTCCCTGGCACAAAAAAAGGGGGAAACAATAACACAAAACGACAAACAAACAAATATCCGAATTGGTATCGGCCACATTTAAATTTTAACCCATTTCGGGCGGGAATCCCTTTTGGTGCTTTAAAAATTGTTATAATTTAGCTATTGAAAAATAGCAGATCTACAAGCTCATAGCGCGCCACCGAGTGGCGCGCTACGAGCTTGTAGGTCTGCTATTTTTTTTAAATTGTGAAAATATTTATTTCAGAAAACTGGAGGATTTAGAAGAAATGTCTTAAATTTCGAGGTCAGGCCTTAAACACCGGTATCGGCCAAGAGTTTCCATATGGGTGCATCGGCATCCCTAACGATATGTACTGGTTCTGCTGTCTACATACTGGTTCCACCATGCTGTGCATACATCTATATTGAATTCTATATTTAATTAAGATTAATTTAAAGTCACATCTACACACACACGCGCGCGCACATGCACGCACATGCACACACGCACGCGCGCACACACACACACACACACACACACACACACACACACACACACACACACGCGCGCGCGCACACAGAACGACGGATCCAGAACCACTGCACACTAAATGGAACTTAATTAGTATCATCGGTGTGTACTGTGTGGATCATAGACCCTATTCGTTTGAGGGATCAGGTCAGTCAACAATGTGGGAACACATTGTGTAGAGGGGGTTCTTGTAGGGTAAGACTAATATGCCCCTTTTGGATTTCTGTCAGGTTGTGTTCCCACATTATTATTGACTGACACGGATCACTCAAATCTTCTATCTATATATAAATGCACCAAGTCTCTGTCTGTGTGTGTGTGTAGTGTTGTAATCCACCGACAGGGCCCCTGCCCAGTGGCCATATATGGAGCTGGCCTGGAGCTGGCCTGTTCTGACATCATTCTGACATCTGCATGGACTCCACATTTGGGCATGCGAGATAAAGAACTCCATATATGGGCATTCAACTGGGTGGGGCATTCATGTCCAACTTGCATCGTTCCAAGAAGGCCTTGCCCCACAGGCACCGCCCTAGTTCATTGAATGAATGACAACAGGGAGTGATGCCCATAATTCACGCAAGGCATAAAGCCCAAGCCACACCAAAGCGTCGAGGCGGGATGAGACGGTTTTAGCGTTCGTCCCAGTGGTGTGATACGTCCTGTTGCACGTCGACCCAAGTGGACCCAAGTGACCCCACCAAAGAGTCACCATGCAACTCGGTTGCGAGGAGTCGAGCTCATGATCATGATCACTTGAGTTCAGGCAGGTGTGATAAGGGTGTGGTCTGTGATACGTAACATCAATAGCTTTTTGAAGGCATTCAAACTAGATGTGTTTGCATTGTACAGTGGTCTCTCCCTCCTCAATAGAACTAATAATAAAGGACGATTAATTGGGGACCAAAAATGTTTGTTAGCGACGTGGAGACAGATGGAACAATCACTGCATTTGAAGAGAAAGGAGTTATACGCTCAGCGAACAGACCGGCAGATCAATCACATCAATCACATCAGATCTATCGGATAAGATCAATCCTCTCTTTCTGTAGTACACCAGGCACAAGAAACAAATGGCTAGAGCAAGGAAGAATAGAACTGAGTCGAGCGGAATCAAAGTAGAATTCATGCGTGTGTGACTGTGTGTATGTGTGGGGTTTTCAAAAATATCAGGGTTTCTCAAGGGTGCCGTGACACCAGTCCAGGGTTGCATCATTTGATATTTGGAATTGACCAATATCCCTTATGAAATTGTTATATCAATGTAAGCGTCAAGTACAATGTTATTTTTAATCGGTTCTAACCAAAAATGAATATTCTCTCAAGTTGTGCATACTTATATACTAAAATGTCATGTCAAAGTATTAATTATATACTAAAGCGTCAATGTTATTTTTAATCGGTTCTAACCAAAAATGAATATTCTCTCAAGTTGTGCATACTTATATACTAAAATGTCATGTCAAAGTATTAAAATTGGATTAAAACATATCAAAGTATCGAAAGTATTAAAAGTGCTATACATATAAGGTGGTACAGTGTAAGAACAATAATGTCATTTAGGGGTGCTGTGGATGAAAAATAATTAGGTGTGCCCCAAAGGTTTGAGAACCACGTGTATTTAACCTTTATTTCAACGGTAGGAAAAAACAATGTACGTAAAACGTACGTCTCATTTACAGGCCTCTGTGTGTGTGTCCTTTCTATAATCTCCAGAAATGTCGTACCGATCGCCGTCAAGTTTGTCGAGTGTATTTCTGCGTGCCTGATGACACTGATCAAGTGCGTTTTGGATCAGTAGTTCTCCAGGACCAGAACCGGCGAGCCCGAATGCACGACTACATGATTACTGTTACGAAGGCTTTCACTTAGAGCTCCATATATGGGGATAACCTATAGTCCCATATATGGAGACAACGGCGATATCCAGCACTGACATAAGATTAATGTAGAAACCCCAAAGATGGATATATATATACAGTGGTGACATCATCGTGACACTAGACTTGCACATCATAAACGGCAGATCCCAGCTTCTAAACATCAGATACCAAGCAACGCACACGGTATCTCCACCGATCTCAAATCCTCCGAATCTACAGGACCCAAGCAAGACACAGACAGGATACAGCACATAGGACAAGACTCAAGACACCACACTCAAGACACAAGATCCAAGACCAAGAACTACCTCCACACATACAAACCAAGGTGTCTGGCTTTACAACCCAGATACCTTGTATAGCTTTACCAAGACCACCATTCCAATTAGCTCCGAATCGGACACCACTGCAGCGGGTCCTAGCCGAGACAGCCAGCACTAGTCATTTTATAATTACGTTAAAAGTCAATGCAAAGACGCGACGTGAATGACACATGTCGCCATGTAGTCTCTCGCTGTGTGCTGAACATCACGAGCACACTCCCCTTTTGGTGCTTTAAAAATTGTTATAATTTAGCTATTGAAAAATAGCAGATCTACAAGCTCATAGCGCGCCACTGAGTGGCGCGCTACGAGCTTGTAGGTCTGCTATTTTTGAAAAATTGTGAAAATATTTATTTCAGAAAACTGGAGGATTTAGAAGAAATGTCTTAAATTTCGAGGTCAGGCCTTAAACACCGGTATCGGCCAAGAGTTTCCATATGGGTGCATCGCCATCCCTAACGATATGTACTGGTTCTGCTGTCTACATACTGGTTCCACCATGCTGTGCATGCACGCACGCACACGCACACGCACACGCACACACACACACACACACACACACACACACACACACACACACACAGCCTATCGCTGTGTGTTGAACATCACAAGCACACTCTAGTACCTGCTGACAACACACTGCTCTGATGTAGAACAATAGAACAGGGGTGCCCACACTGTTTTGATTTGAGAGCTACTTTCCAAATGACCAGCTCAATGAGATCTACTACCCACCAAAACAAATTGATGATTCCATTGCTTGAAACTAGTTTATCAATGTACCGAGGGGGCTTTGGAATAGCAGTGCTGGCGTTACATAGAAGACAAATGCACTTGGAATGGGAAATAGAGGTGGGGAAATGGAAATGATAGGGGTTATTTGTATAGAACTTTGTAACGCTACTGACTTTTGTGCGTAACATTCCTGAAAACAAAGTATTGCATATACTGGTTTGAGCTGACAGGCCCTTTTGATGTTAATCAAGTCACCAATTGTTTTTTTCATATATTTAAATTATTATATATATAGAGCCTTTGTGATCTACTGGTAGATCACAATCTACCCTTTTGGGCACCCCCCTGCGATAGAAGATCAAAATGGATTAGATGAGAATATAATCAAACAGAATCCTAGAAATAACACCCTCAGTTTATGTACTTTACTGTATTTATATAGGAGAACGAATGAAAAGTCAGAAGTAACGTTTGTTTTTTTGGGACATACAAGGTTTCCACCCGACAGCGTGGATGTTATTCCAGCGATTAACGACGTCTAGCCTGTTTGTTCCACGCAGGCACGTTAAGTCTCCATGAAAGGAAAAGACTTGTGCATATGATTTCCACCCGACATGCCTCTAATGATCTTATTTTAATAAACCTACAGTATATATCTGTAGCTGTCGGGGAAGAAACCTTGTGTCTCTAATATTTCAACTTTTTACGTTCCGACGCCCCTTTTTCATTGTACAAGGGCGTCGCCACTAAAGTCGTGGAAAACAGCAGATGTACAAGCTCACGACACGTCGTCACGCGACCCATTGTGAGCTTGTGCGTCTGCTATTTTCACTGTTTTAAAATGGGTTTTTTTATCGAAAACGGAACGATTTTGGACGTGCGAGGTTTTCCGCCCGACAGCGGCGATATGTGACTTAACCCATTCTGGGCGGGAACCCCTTTTGGTGTTTTAAACATCATGTTATAATTTAGCTATTGAAAAATAGCAGATCTACAAGCTCATAGCGCGCCACCGAGTGGCGCGCTACGAGCTTGTAGGTCTGCTATTTTTGAAAAGTCATGAAAATGTGGCGCAAATCTTTGTATATACATTTCAGAGCGAACATTTTTAACTAAAATATTTGCTTCTGGGGAGGTCCCTGGAACTACATATTTTGAGATGGGGGTCCGTGGCCCCAATAGAGATAATTCTGGGGGTCCTTGACATGAAAAAGGTTGAGCACAACTGTCATAGAAACATGGGTTTTTCAGAAAAATGTTAGGATTTAGAATCCTTTTTTTGTAATCGACCTCAGTCCAAAATGGGTTAATGGCGCAATTCGAGGAAGACGGCACGACGGCGGAAATAAAAGAGGTATAACGACAGAATGAGACGGGGAAAAGGGAGAGAGGTGGCAACGAAAGAGAGAGAGAGAGAGAGAGCGAGGGAGGGGAAGAAAGATGGATAGAAGGGTTAAACTATCTGTTCCATGCCTGCTGTGCGTGTGTGTGCGTGCGTGCATGTGTGTTGTGCGTACGTGTGTGTTGTGTGTGTGCGTGCGTGTGTGTGTGTTGTGTGTGTGTGTTGTGTGGGGGATGGTGTTCTGTGCAGACATGAATCATTCTGAGGGACTCAGAATGCGTTACCATGACAGCCACTGGGCACCATTCCAGAACTTTATCCACAAAGTCTAAAAGGTACCAAAAGAGAGCGAGCGAGAGAGAGAGAGAGAGAGAGAGAGAGAGAGAGAGAGAGCGCGCTGGGGCATCATTGTCGGTTCAAGGGGATAGCAATTGCCACCCCCTAGCTTTCACATTTAACCTCAAAATGCAGGAATTTTGTCCATAATTATCGTCTCCTGATTTTTTTCTTTCTGCAAACACACTTTCATTAATCACTTAAGAACTGCACATGGCCTCCCCGGAAAAAAACAAAGGATCTACAATTATTGATGGCCTCTCTAAAACAAAACAGATATACAATTGTGATGCGGTGTGAGCTTGTAGGTCAGCTGTTTGTGTCGTTTTTGGTTAAGTCAGTGTTAACTTTTTTGCCTCACTCTATTTTTTTTTTAAATTATTTTATATTATAATGAAATGAGGCCCCTGAGATAGAGAAAGAGAGAGAAAGAGAGAGAGAGAGAGAGATATGGGCACGCGTGCACGCACACACACACACACACACACACACACACACACACACACACACACACACACACACACACACACACACACACACACACATACACACACACACACACACACACAATACAACACAACACAACACAACACAACACAACACAACACTGCACAATAATCATACAAGCATCGTTCCATACGAAACCGTCAAATGTGGAGTTCAACATTAATTTAACAGCCTGGTTGATGAGTAACCACACACACACACACACACACACACACACACACACACACACACACACACACACACACACACACAGAGCAGTGTTGGCAGCAGTGCATGTGCGTACATCAGACAGATGAATCTGTACGAGCAGCACGAGAGTTGACACATCCTCTGGCATCTGTCTCCACACTTTACACCATCAAATCCACAGTGTTCTTTTAACCCCGAGAGCGTACCAAATGGAACCAAATAGACCCGGAAGGGTCCACTTTGGTTCCATTTGGTACGTTCCATTCGGAGTTCAATGAAGACGCAGAATTCTTCCCGGCGTCCACCTCAGCCAAACGGGCTTTTATATCAAACGAAACGTGCCAAGTATATGAACCCAAAAGTGTAACGGTGTGATATAGCTGATCAGAGGTAAATTAATAAATCAATTAATTACCCCCCAAAAAAGACAGTTAGTTAAATTAGAGGATCACTGTGAATGGACTGGTGCTTTTTGTTTTGTTTTTTTCTGCGACAGGATATATAGTTAAACCAAATTCTTAATGGCTGAACTAAAAGCAGAAAAAAAAAAGATTTTATACAAAAAAAAATGCAATTTATACTCTAGATGTTTGTAATGGTTTATATATATGTGTGTGTGTGTGTGTGTGTGTGTGTGTGTGTGTGTGTGTGTGTGTGTGTGTGTGTGTGTGCGAGGGTGTGCACATACAGTATGCGCACACGTGCGTGTCAGTCCTTCATTTCATATACTTTAACATCGTTCCGCTCATTTCCTATAATTTCACACTTTCTCTTGTGGTTCGCATCCTCTGCGTCCTGCGTGCGTCCGCCACATTGTTTGTTACTCGGCTCCGATCGAGACGAGACGAGAGTGCAGAGAGAGAGAGAGAGAGAGAGACGTTTAATCCATCTGTAAGAAGCCCTTTTTATTTTCTAATTCTGTTCTCAGCTGGTTATGGCACAATAACACACAGCCACACAATTTGCCGCTATACACGACCGCAGCGCGCGCGGCGCGCTCTATTGTTCATTTTGTTTTTAGCATTCAGCTAAACGCTGTTTCCCATCAATAATGAGCTATCCGCACATAGATTCTCTGTTTCTTTTGTAGGTAATCCTGAACGTTTTTACACACGCCATTCTTTTCCAGCGTGTTTGTATTGTACTCAGGGACATAATTGGAGTATATTTTATTCACATCTCCACCCCCTCTTTTGGTGTCGTTTGTTTAGGTTTTAGTGTTTGGAAAACAAAAAAAGACAGAAAGAGGCAAAGAAAACAAGCAAACGGAGGCACAAAGCCTGGCTGTATCTCTGGATGCTATTGTGTCACGAGGTGGTGTGGAGCCGTGGGCCAAGAATGCTGCAGACAAAGAGACAAGTGGATGTTGGGGGGAGAGAGAGAGAGAGAGAAAGAAAGAAACACGTTGGAATGATCAAAATTATTTACATGACTTGTTTTGGAAATTGGATGTGAAAAGAGTGATGAAAGACATGGAAAAACAACAAGAGAGAAAGGAACGCTGGGAAAGGACAGGGAGACGAAACCATTCATCCTTATATTATATTATCCCATTTAGGACTTTAGGATTCTACAAAATGTCTTCTAAATCATGACATGAAAAACCTATTTCATGTCAAAGAGCCCAAATAATGTATGTAATTGCCCGCCGACCCCCATCTGAAAATATTGTGTTCCAGGTACCCCCTGCGCCACATTTTCAAGATTTTTCAAAAATAGCCAAAGTATAACATGAATGAATATAACATTATATTATATTATATTATATTATATTATATTATATTATATTATATTATATTATATTATATTATATTATATTATATTATATTATATTATATTATATTATATTATATTATATATTTCTTTGCTTTTTGTTTCCTCTCCAAATCAGAGGAAAACTGAAACGGATTGATACATTCACGAGCCGGGTGTCAACGTTGGCAAACCCAGTCAGACCCCAACCAGTGAAAAACTACACCGAGCCAAGGATTTAAAAGAGGGAGAGAAATGGAGAAGAGAGAAAGAGCAAGACAGAGAGAGAGAGAGAGACAGAGTGAGTGAGAGAGAGAGGCAGAGAGACAGAAGAAAGAGAGAGAGAGAGAGAGAGAGAGAGAGAGAGAGAGAGAGACATTGGGAGGTTTAATGCTAGCCTTATGCGTCTTTTAGTGGTTTTCGCCATAGGGGCTTGGCAGTGCCAGGCCTTGTCACTGAGCCAACAAAAATCTGCAGTGCCTGCCGCATTTCAGCAGCCCAACACACAGACACAGACACGCACACGCACGCACACGCACGCACGCACGCACGCACGCACGCACGCACGCACGCACGCACGCACGCACGCACGCACGCACGCACGCACACACACACACACGCGCACACACACACACACACACACACACACACACACACACACACACACAGTCGCGCACACACACACATGCGCGCGCACACCACCTCAACGGCGTGCGTACGTTCAAGAATCCAC
Source organism: Electrona antarctica (assembly GCF_951216825.1). NCBI lineage: Eukaryota > Metazoa > Chordata > Actinopteri > Myctophiformes > Myctophidae > Electrona > Electrona antarctica. Next base: position 25,435,352 of record NC_136797.1, read on the forward strand.
TCTCTCGTCGGGTTCTTTTGTGGTTGGAAAAAGATGGAGTGAAGTCGATCTTTTGGAAATGAACGCTTCCGTCATGGTGAAACAGGAACTAGTTTCCTCTGCGTGGACAACTTCCTGTTTGACCAGGAAGTGTCTTCCATGTTTCCCTTTTTAAAGTTAATCCACATTTATACATTTAGGGGAGTCACATGCACGCACGCATGCATGCACACGCACGCACGCACGCACGCACGCACGCACGCACGCACGCACGCACGCACGCACGCCAGAATTATTTTAATTATCAGCCAATAATAATAATAATAATACTAATAATGAACATAAATGAATGAATGAATGAATGAATGAATGAATGATAGGCTAATAATAAACCGACACTGTGGCTCACCCAGTCCTTCTGGCACCCAGTTCTTGGCAGCTGGCGCGGGTTCGAATCCCACCCAAGGCTCTTTGCTGCATGTAAACACCCCCATCTCCCCTGTCCCTCACTCACTGTCACTACCATCACACACACACACACACACACACACACACACACACACACACACACACACACACACACACACACACACACACACACCTTCCCTGTCCCTCACTCACTGTCACTATCATAACATCGCTGTCGGAGAGAAACCAAGTATCTTGTGTAAACAAAAATCACACCCGTGTGAACTGAGGGGCGCTCTAATTATCGCCGTACATCATCATGACGTAAAATAGACACTATGACGTAAAATTCTCCATTCATCGCGACACGTTGTGAGCTTGTAGATCGGCTAATTTCACTATTTTATTTTAAAAATAAATAATAATAAAAGAGGAATGGTTTTGGACATACAAGGTCTCCACGGGAAACGACACAAATAAAGAATCTAAAAGAATGAAAAAGACGACATATGAAGTTTCAATTTCAGGCAGGTGCATTCAACAGCTCATAATTACAAATCAGACTGAAAACTATTTGAAAACAAAGGAATAAGGTACAAAATGTAATATACTGTAACAGCTTTTCCTTGTGCGAGCGGATGAATTACATTCACATCATGCGTTTGGTGTGAGTGACTGCGTGCGTAATGTGACTAAATAAATAAGGAGGAATCCATGAAGGCTCCTTTCATTTTATTGCAGAAACCTTGTATGTCTCTAACTCGTACCTTGAATTTTGTTTTAAATTCAAATAAAAAATCACATCCGTGCGTGTGAAGTGAGGGGCGCTCTTATCATCGTATACATCATCCATTCATTGTCAATGGGAATTTAATGCTTCTGTAGGACGAAAATAGCCGATTTGCTTGTCCACATATGTGACTAAATTTGACTGAGGGGCTACCATTGGATTTCATGTCATATGAAAGCAGGGAATTATAGCTTCAAATTGACATATTGGTTGTTCAGTTTGACCCACCAGTTTTGGAGATATGGCTTATAGAGTAATGTAAAGGCAGAAAACCGCGAGTTGAGAAAACAGGCTTGAAAGGTTCACTTCTGTGGTCTCTAACATTACACCTAGCTACATGTTTAAGCATTTATTTCATATTTACATGTTGATTTCAGCTCTGACACTTATTTCAGACATGCTCTAGCATGTGAAGAGTCTGCCTGTGCTATTAACTAATACAAAATAAATACAAAATAAAATGTTTCTCTCCTCTGGTGAAAAGCTGCAGTTTGCGCGATGGCAGGCTCTCAGTCAAATCAGGTCACATATGACGTAAATTCTCCATTCATTGTCAGTGGGAATTTTTATGTCTGTGTGGGACGAAAATCTGCACTAATAGCTGAATATAGGAGGGGCTAGCGGGCGCCCCTCAAACATTGCATCTACAAGCGATGGGGTGCATTGTGAGCTTATAGATAATGCTATTCTCACTACTTTTGTGCGTCACTCTTGCATGATGAAATAGGGAATTTGTCATTTGTCAAATAAATAAATAATACAAAACAAAAACAAACAAAAAAACACGTAAAAAGTTGAAATATGGAGATACAAGGTTTTTGGAGCACGACGGTGACGATTGGCGAGGATGCTTCATTTCATGGAGGTGAGCAGCTGCTCGATTTGAAATCGAACGTCTGGTGAGTTTTAGTGCTGCTTGAGATGCGTGTCGTCACTGTCAGGTGGAAACGCAGCCAAGAAAAGAACCCGTGTTCCATGGATCCAATGTATTTATGCATTATGTTATACTATTGAGAAATAGCAGATCTACAAACTCGTAGCGCGGCACTCGGTGCCGCGCTACGAGCTTGTAGATCTGCTATTTTTGAAAAATCGTGAAAATGTGGCGCGAATCTTTGAATATATATTCTTTCAGAGGGAACATTTTTTACTCAAATCCTTGTTTCTGGGGAGGTCCCTGGAACAACACCTTTTCATGCCACGACCCTCAAAATGATATGTATTTGGCCGCCGACCCGCATCTGAAAATATGTTGTTCCATGGACCTCCAGAAGCAAAGATTGAAGTAAAAATCTTCGCTTAAAAGAATATACATTCAAACATTTGCACACACTGTCACAATGTTTTGACGTGTTATGAGCTTGTATTGGTTTTGAATAGCCAAATTATAAAATAAACCTTTTTAGCTCAATCTTGGGTTGCAAAAGAAAGTCACCTTCACCCAATTGTGATAAATGTGAAGAAATTCTCAGATCAAAACTTGACAGGCTGTTTGTAATCTTGATCATCATTGGAATATATTTTCCATTATATCTTATTACCAGAATGTAAAGAGAGAGAGAGAGTATATAAAACATTTCGGCCTTTGTCACAAAAGAAACGGTACAACCGACAATTGCCGGCCTGAGACAAGCGTACGCGCAAGCATGCACAGACTGACACGCAACACACACACTTCACTTTCTTACTTTCACATGCATAAACTACACACACACACAGTATACACACACAAAAAAACTCAACACACACACATTCCACTATACTACACTGCACAAGCTTGCTTGGACATACAGTACACACACACAAACACACGCACGCACGCAAGCACACATGCACATACTCAATCACACACACACACACACACACACACATACACACACACACACACACACACACACACCCCCCGCTGTGAAGGGGCTCTCTGGGCCAGTGTGGAAAGACAGAGAGAGACAGCTGGGCCCTACGCCTCTCTCCTCCTCCCTCTCTCTCTATCCATCCATCCTTCCTTCCCTCTCTCTCATCCCTTCTGCTTTCTTTCCTTTTCTCTTTATTTTCTCTTTCTTTCTTTCTTTCTTTCTTTCTTTCTTTCTTTCTTTCTTTCTTTCTTTCTTTCTTTCTTTCTTTCTTCCTTCCTTCCCAAGCCACCCTCTCATCACCCTTTCTTCCATAATGTTGTGCATCACATTGTTTGTCATTATTTCTCGCCTCCCACACAACCATCAAGGAGAGACATCACAACCGCTGTTTGTCTCCATAACGCTTCCATCTAATAACTATAATAGTCACATCGCCGCTGTCGGCTGGAAAACCTGTACGTCCACAACCCTCACAAGTTACTTATCCCTTGTAGTCATACAGTCAAAACAAGCTCTTGTTTATACTTTTCATTGGGGTTGGGGTTAGGGTTATTTATAAAACCCACAGACACAATTAAATGTTCTCAAAAGTATCACAAATATCAGATCTACAAGCGATTGTACGACGTAGATCGGCTATTGTCGCTACTCTTGCGTGACACTGTTGTATGACGAAGTAGGGCATTCATTCACGGACAAAAAAAGTTGGGGTCGGCGATGACCGAGTGGTTAAGGCGAGTACCACACGGGCTCTGAAGCATTGACAACGTGTCCCGGGTTCGATCCCCCAGCCCGTGTCTCTCTCCCCCACTCTCTCCTGGGGGCGGCAGTGGTTTCACTGTCAAAATACGGGGCAAAAAGTCCAGAAACAAAATCTTAAAACAAAACATCACTTGAACTATGGAGATGCAAGGTTTCAGCAACGACACGTTGAACACCTGGAAGGAGGTGTGTGACAGTCACTGACATTCTATCTAATCACTGTGTC